>NC_143395.1:344313946-344648588 GCF_052110815.1 Crocodylus siamensis | reverse complement strand
TGTTGGAAATGGGAGAACAAGGAATACCAGGTAGAGGGCAGTGGAAGTTAAATACAAGCCTGTTAGATGAACAAGTGTTCAGATGGTATAGAAGACACAACGAAGGATGGAGAGCAATGAAAAGATTGTATGCAAGCAAAGTGAGATAGTGGGAATATGCTAAAGGAAGAACATTAGCATTTTTCTTCAGAATGTGGGGAAAAGAAGGGTCAGGGAAAAGCAGAAGAAGTTTACAAGATTGCAATGAAGGCTACATGATTTCCTATGACTGGTGGGGAAAGGATTCCCAGTAGCAGAGGAAATTAGAGACAAGAAGAACCTATTGACAGGAATGTTTAGAAAGAAAGGAAAGAGAAACGCCATCCTTTTGAAGGCTGGCGAAGAATGGTCCTCTTACTTTGCCCAAAGCAGAACCTGCTGGTGTTCTTTTGGAAAGCCAAATGAGAAAGGCTTAGAAGAACAACATTATGCAAGGAGAAACTGAAGAGGGGATAGGGCTTCCCAAATTTATTTTTGTATGTTTATGTAAAATATGTCAGTTTGTACTGCACAGAAGGGATAAAGGGGGGCAACGATTGGGCTGGGTTTGCCTGGTACCATGTGGGGATGTTACTGCATAAATACAATGTATGTAAAAGGTCACTTCCAGGGCCCTAGGCCTGAATAATGCCACCAATATATAAGAAGATTGTAAAATTTGTGAATTGGTACAAGATATAGACAAAAGCTGCAACAGAGTTAGTGGATCATAAAAAAATTAAGGCCTGGATCAGGAAAAAGGAGACTGTACCCCTTGTCATGGTTGGGGCTATGACAAGACATATATGAGATAAAGGGCAATAGGCATTAATAGATGAGCTTAGGAAGCAACAGGAAATAATGTGGTATTAAAAAATGAAAGTGTCCAGGGAATTTGGGGAAGGAGGGAATCATTGGATAATGTATAAATGTTCTGGTTTTTTGTTGGTCTTATTTGTTTAAGTTTTGGAAGCTGATGTAAGCATGTTTTAAGCTTAGTGTTTCATTTTCCTCTTACCTGATGCATTTTTTGTAAAATAATATAAGCTGATGGAACTTGTTTAAGTTTCAGTACCTTATTTTCTTCTTGACCTGTAATTAATGTAGTCCTTTTATAATGCAGTGTAAGCTGATAGAAGCAGATACTTTCTTCTTCTACTACTACTTCTTCTCCTTCTCCTGCATCATCATCATCATCATCATCATGATAAAAGGTTCCCTTCAGTGTATTTCTCCAATATAGTCAGTCATGTGTTTTATGGGTATGTTCAGCATGGGATGCATTCAATTAACTTCATAGCTTGTTTCCATGACTGAGCACATGTTGCTTCTAGCAGCAGTTTAATGATAGGAAATGCATGGGGCTGGTATATGAATATAAGATAAAGGGCTTTTTTCTCCAGGCTGACTGGAGAAAAAAGTGTTATCCTATAGTTGAGTAAATATGGTACAGTTAAAGAATATTACTTTACTCTGCAAACAGTCTTCAAGCTGTAGTGACTACAGACTCTGCTATAGGATATTTCTCCTTTAAGAACAGCTGCACATTGTTCAGATGCCAGTGCCAAGCTTTTGAACTTTTTAGATGTTTTTATACATATTTTAAACCTGATATTTACTTACCCAACATTAAAAACTAAACAGCACTTTTATAAATTCTCTAGTACAAATATTTTAGCTTACAATACAATCTGCACAGTTTTGAACAGAAGGTGCAAACATTTGCAATATGCTGCATTAACTAATGCATTTTACTTGTTTTCCCATCACAATTTTAAAAGAATTGAAACAGTGTTATGGAGAAGTTTCTTGCCAAATTTTGCTCTTTACTATTTAAGCATGCTGTTGAATTACATGAGCACTGGGAAGGATCAAACCAGATAAATGACTAATCTTTGGCAGTGTAATTCAATATCCAAACAAAGCAGTTTTCTAAAATATTGCTCAAAAGCACTGCTTTGGGATTGAGATTGTCTATGTCTAACTGTTGTTGAAGGGTTTTTTTGAAACCTGAAGTTGTAGTGATGGGCAAATATCATACAAATTAAACACTAATTTCTTCCTAGAAACATAAAAATGTCTACTAAAAGGGTAGATAAAAAGGTTCCCCAACAAGCATATGGGTGATAGAACAATCCTGTATCTGCTTCCTGAATAACTTCTAGAATAACTGTTGCATGCTAATAGATTGTGGTGCACTGCAACTATCCTGGACAATGCAGCCAAAGGCCAGAAGTGGCCTTACAAAACAGGCACTGGTCTAAATCACACAGAATTGAAGAAGCAAAACACTTTTTCTAGGGTGCATCTACACAAGACATTTACTGCATAGTAGACTAATTAGCTCTAATGTAAACATTGTGCGTCTACTCAGGAAACCCTATTATACTGGAGTAAACTAATTTGCTATGCAGCAGAATAGTACTAGAAAATGCAAGTGCTATCCTGCTGCAGAGTTTTTTACTTCTTACTCTGAAGCAGCACATGTGTAGATGCTACCCTGGCTGGCTGGGACATAAGGATGCTTCAGTGCAGGGGCTGCTTTGTGCCCCAGCCAGCTGCTTAACAGCATGTTAATGCAGGGGGAGCAGCCTTGGTCTGGCAGGCTGATTCCAGGGGCCCCTTGCCAGCCAAGACTGCTGTGATCTGGTTCAGCGTGCTGTAGTCCCAGGTGCACGTGTAAGCAGTGTGCCCAGAGCAATAAATTCTGCAATAATCCCATTATCCCATTCTGCAATAAGTGCTAGAGTTTATAGCTTTGTATTAATATGCAAGTTTCTTTCAGGGAACAGAATCTGGCCTTCATTCTAAGACAGTTAAACTCTTCAAACATATTGAAAGCCCTTATGCAAACTTTTCTTACTGCCCCCTACCTTTTACTATGTGGCTATTTTTCTTTGGTAGTGGCAGAAAGAACAGCATTCTTTATAAAAGGTTCAGCAGCCTTTCCCAGTGCTGGCAAAAATGCATACTGGTGGAGGTCATGGTTGGGAGAGGTTTCCAAGCAGAAATAGACAAATGTAATGAATAATAACCTATGATTCTACTAAAGTGTTGTTTCTTGCTGAATAAGCTATTTGGATGCAGAACAAATTTCCATAGATTTTGCTCTTTGAAAGCTGAAAAACGTTCACAAATGAACAGAACTCTAAGAAAGTTTTAAGTCTTTTAAACAAGAAAGCATACAAATGTGTGAAACCACTAGCAACTGCTCTTGTCTACACCGGCTTTTCATATTTTATAAAAATTAAGTTCTGATACTGTTTCAGGTAGAGACCTGGAACATGAAGCTTCCAGACTGAAGTTAATATTTATAGCAGAAAAAAAATGCTACAAATCATGGCTTATGTCAAATTTGTTAGCCTGTATAGAACAATTGTTGCATAATATCATTCTTTCAGCAGGTCTGAAGTCTAAAATGTAACAGCAACTCTGAGAATTTCTTCTTTCCTGAGACTGACCTTTGAAGTTTATCATCTATAGAAAGCATGGATTGCCTCTGGGAGCATCTACATTTGAAATTAATGTGAAATAATTAACTATGGAAGAGTTAAAGTTCAAGTAAACTGCTCCTCGATGCAGCTTTTACATGTGCACACAGAACAGCAGCAATTTGAGCTGGGGTGGAGCGGGCCCCCAGTTGGCTGGGCTGACTGGATACAATTTACGCCCATGGTCAGCATCTATACATACATTTCAGTGCAGTAAATTACTCTGCCAGAAGATAGTACAGTCCCAGACAGTATTATCTTATGGTGGAGTCTACACACTGTGTCTAAGGATTTTGTGACCTGGTCATAGAAGGCCACCAGGTTGGTCTGACAGGACTTGTCTCTAATGAGCCCATGTTGGTTGCCCCTAAGCATAATCACCCCTGCTGGCCCCTCGCAGACATGCACCAGGAGAATGATCTCAAAACACTTACCCAGGATCAAGGTAAGACTAACTGGCCTATAGTTTCCTGGGTCTTCCTTCCTCCCTTTTTTGAAAATGGGAACCATATTAGCCCTTTTCCAGTCCTCTGGCACAATGCCAGAGCACCATAAGTGCTCATAAAGCTGTGCCAGGGGTCCCACAATGACCTCTGCTAATTCCCTCAACACTCTGAGGTGGAGTTCATCAGGACCTGCTCATTTAGTTACATTCAGTCCCTCCAGAAGTTCCCTGACTAGGTCCTCTCTGACCCTAGACCTGGGTGCAGCTCCCCTGGGGCTGACGGGGTCCTGGTGAGGGGGATGACCTGATCCCTGCTCAGAAAAATGGAGGCAAATAAATTGTTAAATAGTTTAGCTTTGCTGTCTGGTGCGAAGACCAGATTACCTAGCATGTCTTGCAGAGGCTCCACATTACCCAGTGTACCTTCTTTTTACCCCCTATGTATTTAAAATAGGACTTCTTGTTGTCCTTGATCCCGGTAGCTAGTCCCAGTTCTGTCTCCACCTTGGCCTTCCTGACCGCCCCCCTACAGCCCGAGCAACAGAGGTATGGTCCTCCCTGGTGATGGCCCCTCCCTTCCATTGCGTGTACACCTCCTTTTTAGCTAGAAAACATTCCTGGATGCTTTTGGTGAGTCATGGGAGCTTTTGCACCCTCTTGCCCCCTTTGGGATTACCTCCCTTTGGGCTTGGAGGATTGTCTCCTTAAGGAACAACCACTCTTCTTGGACACCCAACTCCCCTCCCCTCCAGGACCTTAGTGTCTCCCCAACTATTCTCTTTACCTCATTGAAATCCACCCTCCTGGATGGTGAATTCAAGCAGGTGATGATCGCTGTTGCCCTGGTGGTCCAATACCCGTAGACCCCTCACCAGGTTGTCGCCCATGACCAGGACCAGATCCAACAAGGTGTCTCCCCTGGTGGGGCTGTACACCTCCTGGGTTAGGTGGAGGTCCTGTATCTCACCTAGGAACTTATGTGCATGGTGAGACCTGGCTGACTGATCTTCCCAGCAGATGTCTGGAAAGTTCAGGTCACCCATGATGACTACATCCTTTGACCTAACTGCCTCTGTGAGCTGACTTATGAATTCCCGATCTAGCTCTTCCCCTTGGTTGGGTGGTCTGTAGTAGACCCCCACCGTTAAATCCCTTTCCCCTTGACCTCCTTGTACTCTAACCCAGAACACTTCAATGTGCCTCCCTCTGACCCAGTGCTACTCATTGAGGATGTGTATTTCTCATTGACGTACAGTGCCACACTCCCACCTATCCTCCCTGTCCTATCCCTCCTATACAGCCTATAGCCCTTAATATTCACTGCCCAGCCATGCGTTGGGTCCCACCATGTTTTGATGAGCCCCAAATGTCTGGGCTGGTGTTAGCTAGCAGGAGGGTAAGTTCCTCCTGCTTGTTCCCCATACTATGAGCATAAGTGTAGAGGCATTTGAGGCCTCCTGAAGATGCATGCACTGCCCCCCTAATCTCAGTACTACCCGAGACCCTGTTGCTTACCTGGGTATTTGTTCTGCTCATTGTTGGTCTAGGCTGGGCTCTTCTTGTAGATGAGGCTTGGTTTAGTGGTCCAAGGCTTCCTCTGCCCTCATCTTCCCCTTCCCCCCATGACCCTAGTTTAAAGCCTGTTGGAGGAGATCAGCCAACCTAGAAGAGGGTGCTCTGTGCTCCCTCCCCATGGTCAGACTGTGCCCCTGGAGAAATCCTTGGAATCTTTTTATAACTAGGCTAGGCAAAGCTTTGCCTGGGATGATCGAGATAGGGAAGGTCCTGCTTTGTGAGGGGTTGGACTAGATGACCTCCTGAGGCCCCTTCTAACCCCATGTCCTAGGGCAATGGCAGCAGGTTGCAGAGCACAGCCCACAGTGGCAGCCTACCTCTGCTCCACACAAAAATCCAGGGGGTATGTGCCCCCCATGTCTCCCCCATGGTGTGCACAGTAGTGGGAGCCCCCTCCACACCCCTGGATAAGCTGCTTGGCCGCAGGTCCCATTAACTCCTGCCCCTGCTTCTGTGCCACTCCCTCTCTCACCACAGGGGCTTTTATCTATCCACCCATACCTCTTCCCTTCCCCATACACGTACCTGCTGGGTGCTGCTCCGCATGCTGCCAGTCTGTGCTCCTGGCTGCCTACATGCTGTGTCTGTGTCTGTACCCCTTCACCCTGCTCCCTTCCACTGCAGCCTGTGCTGCAGCCACTGCCCTGCATTTGGAGGGCTTAGCCCTGTTAGCCCCAGGCTTCCACTGCCTATGCCTCCTGGTGTTCCCAGTGAAGGAATTCAAATATACCACGACAATCAGAAATCCTCAGAGACAGGAAGAAATATCTTTTCCACCCATGGATTTATATTAGTATTTTATTTGTGTTACTACCATACCACGTAGTGTGCTAGTAAAGAACACTATTGTGTGGGACTCTGTACAAAGACAGAACAAGAAAAGATATATAGTGTGTGGGGGGGATTAAATTAAAACATGGGGATTTTTTTTAAAGCACAGAAAACCAGAATCCCTGCTCATGAGAACCCAGGTAGAGGGTCACACCACACACTAGAAAGCAAACCTGTACCAAACAGCTTACAATTTCAATATCTGATCAGAGACTACAATTAGATACACATTGATAGGAATGAAAGAAAACAATGAGGTATTTATCAGAATGTTAGGCACAATTGTCAACATGCCAATGGCCTCATCATCCTCAATTTTTTTTTGCAAGCTTCATCATAAAAAAGAGTTTAAAGAAGGATATGATGGAGGTTAATGAGGCAGTTTTGAGGATGCTTATAGACTGCTTCATTCAAGTGTGAAGGAGAACATGAAAAAAGTACAAAAATGCTTATTTAAAATTGAAGTAGACAATAAAGGTTGGCAGCACTGGCCAATCAGAGGTGGGCATTTATCTCCTTACTGAAAGGAGATAAATAGGGATGAAGGGTTTTGAAAATGAAGATAAGCAACTTATAGAATCATAGAGGGCTGGAAGGCAACTCCAGAGGTCATCTAGTCTGACCCTCTGCTTGAGGCAAGATAAGCCCTATCCAAACCAATCTATACAATCATACTCTAAACCCCGCATAAGACTACCATCAACCCAGACACAACACAGAGCTAACATCCTAACCTGCCAGAGGTAAAGCAGGGGAACCATGGCAGCCAATGTCCTGCTTCTGTGAAATGTTGTCAATATATGTTTATGAACAGGAATCCTGGTTTTCTTTGATCTAAAAATTCCCCAATTTTTGGTTAAAAAAATTACTCCAAATCCACATTTTTCCATGATTAAAATGAAACAACACTGATATATATATATATATATATATATATATATATATATGTATAGTGTGTGTGTGGGGGGGGTTAAATTAAAACATGGGGATTTTTTTTAAAGCAGAGAAAACCAGAATCCCTGCTCATGAGAACCCAGGTAGAGGGTCGCACCACACACTAGAAAGCAAAGCAAAAATCCCTATAGTATGTACCAATCTCACAATAGGATAAAATTCCTTCCTGACCCCAAATATGGTAACCAATCTGATTCTGAGAGGAGGGGCAAGACCTTCCAGCCACAAACCTCCAACTTTGGCTCTGATAGGAACATTGGCACACTCTGATCAAAGAATCAAAGTCCTTGGCCTTAGCCATAGCCAACACCCAGTGCCTCTGAGGAAAGTTTAAAAACACCCTGACATGTAACAGAAAGCAGGGGTGGCAATCAGCAAAGCCCAGAAATATGGGAAAGACCCATAGTAGAACACAGGAATAGCTACACCCAGATCATCCTCAAATTGTGGCTACCTTGATATACTGTTTTTATGCAGAATCCAGCACAATAGGCTCCTTGATGTTCTTGAATCCTCCCAGTGATAAAGAGTCCACAACTTCCCTAAGCAGTCTACTGCACTGCCTCATTATTCTAATAGTGAAGAAGCTTTTCTGGATATCCAATCTAAACTTACCTTGCTGCAACTGCACATCATTGGTTTGCACCCTCTTCTCCACAGCAAGAGAGAAAAGGTGCTTTCCTTCTTCTTTATGGTAGCTCTACAAATATTTGAAGACTGCTATCATATCTTCTCTTAAATAACATTTACACAGGCTGAACATGTTTAGCTCCTTTAGCGTCTTGCGTGACTTGCTTTCCATGCCCTTTATCATATTTACTAGTGAATTTCCCATCAAGTATGATGGAAGAATTGCGACTTTCTTGATGGTGTTGTCTATCTAATTGTCTTCTCATAGCAGCATTTTCTTGAGACTCATTTGCACAACTTCCTTGATTATGTCGTGTATTTGTCTTCTCACAGTGACTTCCTCTTGTGGTTCATTTGCACAGTGTTCTTGATGGTGTTGTGCATCTACTTGTCTCTTCACAGTAGTCTCCTCTTGGGACTCATTTGCACGGCACTTTTGATGCTGCCTCAAATTCAATCACCTTCTCTGTGTAGCTTGGTCCTCAGGGCTTAGTTGGTCTGTCTGTGTGTCTGTCTGTGTCTCTTTCTGTCCATAGTGGTCTTTAAGGCTGCTGGGAGTCTTTAAGGGTGCTGGGAGCATAAAGCAAGGGGCCAGCTAAGGAAAAGCAGGAACCAGGCTTCCGGCTACTCTGAGGCTATTTTCTTGATGGTATCTAATTGTCTTCTCATAGTAGCTTCACAGTAGCCAGGATCCCAGTTCCCGCTTTTTCTCAGCTGGCGCTCCCTCTGCCTTCCCCACCACACCAGGCTCTCATCTCCCATAAAGAAGATTACAGACAGAGACACACAGACAGACAAACTAAGCCTTTTATGTATATAGATCGTCCATGCCCCTTATCATCTAGGCCCTTTGTTGTCTTTACTGCCAACCTCTAGATCAGTGAGGATCTAGTCAGGGAACTTCTGGAGGGACTGGATGTATTTAAATCAGCTGGTCCAGACGATCTCCACCCCAGAGTGCTGAGGGAATTAGCTGAGATCATTGCAGGACCCCTGGCATGGCTTTATGAGCACTCATGGTGCTCTGGTGTGCTGCCAGAGGACTGGAAGAGGGCCAATGTGGTTCCCATGTTCAAAAAAGGGAGGAAGGGGGACCCGGGGAACTATAGGCCAGTTAGTCTTACCTTGATCCTGGGGAAGCTTTTTGAGAGAATTATTCTGGCACATGTCCACGAGAGGCCAGCAGGGGAGATTATGCTTAGAGGCAACCAACACCGGTTCATTAGAGGCAGGTCCTGTCAGACCAACCTGGTGTCCTTCTATGACCAGGTCACCAAATCCTTAGATGCAGGGATTGCAGTGGACATAGTCTTTCTGGACTTTCAGAGGGCCTTTGACACTGTCTCTCACCCAGTTCTCATTAAAAAACTGGGTCGCCAACTGGCTGGAGGGCCACACCCAGAAAGTGGTGCTGGATGGGTCATTTTGGAACTGGAGGGATGTGGGCAGTGGGGTTCTGCAGGACTTGGTCCTTGGGCCCACACTGTTCAACATCTTCACATAGTGACTTGGATGAGGCGGTAAAAAAGCACCCTGCTCAACTTTGCTGATGACACTAAGATGTGGGGGATGTGGGCATGCTAGAAGGAAGGAATAGGCTACACTCAGACAAGTTACAGGGGTGGGTGGGCGAGAATAGGATAGGATTCAACACTGACAAGTGCAAGGTGATGCACCTGGGGAGGAAGAACCAGCACCATACCTACAGGCTGGGGAACTCCCTTCTCATCAGTGCAGAGGCAGAAAAGGATCTTGGAGTCATCATTGATGCCAAGATGAAAGTGGCACGGCAGTGTGGGGATGCAGTCAGGAAGGCCAACTGCACCTTGTCATGCATCCACAGATGCATCTCAAGCAGGTCCAAGGAGGTGATACTCTCCCTCTATGCGGCACTGGTCAGGCCGCAGCTGGGGTACTGCATCTAGTTCTGGGTGCCACACTTAAAGAGGGATGTGGACAACATGGAGAGGGTCCCGAGGAGGGTCCTCTGATTCGCATGATCAGGGGACAGCAGGGCAGGCCCTATGAGGACAGGCTACGAGACCTGAACCTGTTCAGCCTCCACAACAGAAAGCTGAGGGGGGATCTAATGGCCTGTTACAAACTAGTCAGAGGGGACTATCAGGCATTGTGGGAGTCCCTGTTCCCCCAAGCACTACCAGGAGTGACTAGAAATAACGGTCACAAGCTGGCAGAGAGTAAATTCAGATTAGACATAAGGAGGTGCTATTTCATGGTCAGGGCAGCTAGGATCTGGAACCAACTTCCAAGCGAAGTGGTGCTGGCTTCTACCCTGGGGGTCTTTAAAACAAGGCTAGATGAACACCTTGCTGGGGTCTTTTGACCCCAGTACTTTTTCCTGCCATGGCAGTGGGTCAGACTTGATGATCTGCTTAGGTCCCTTCTGACCCTACTAACTATGAAACTATGAAACTCTGGACCATCTCTAACTTCTCCATGTCATTTTTAAAATGTGGAGCCCAGAACAGCACAAAATACTTCGGATGAGGCCTAACCAGTACCAAGCAGAAAGGCACAATCATCTCTCTATTATAGATTCATAGATTCATAGATGTAGGATCAGAAGGGACCTTGTAGTTCTTCTAGTCCTTCTCTCCTGCCCTGGGTAGGAGAGAAAACTGGACTCAAATGACCCCAGCCAGGTAAATGTTGAGCCTCCTCTTAAAGACCCCAGAGTAGGTCTAGTCTAAACCTACTGTCTAGCAATTTATGGCTGTTATTCCTTGTTACTCCAGGAGGCACTTAGGGGAACAAGGTCTCTCCCAAACCCTGCTGGTCCCCCCTAGTAAGTTTGTAGATGGCCACCAGATGCCCCCTCAGTCTTCTCTTATGAAAGCTGAAGAGGTTAAGGTCCCATAGCCTCTCCTCATAGGGTCTGCCCTGCTGTCCCTGGATCATGCAAATGGCCCTTCTTTCGACCATCTCCATGTTTTCCACATCCCTCTTGAAGTGTGGTGCTCAGAACTGGACACAGTACTCCAGCTGCAGCCTGACCAGTGTTGAATAAAGGGGGAGGATCACCTCCTTGGTCCTGCTTGTGATGCATCTGTGGATGCACAACAAGGTATGGTTAGCCTTCCTGACAGTGTTCTTGCATTGTCAGCCCATGTTCATCTTGGAGTCAATAATGATTCCAAGATCTCTTTCTGCCATCATGCTTTCAAGAAGGGAGTTCCCCAGCCTATAGGTATGCTGGTTGTTCCTACCGCCCAAGCGCAGCACCCTGCACTTGTCAGTATTGAATCCCATACTATTTTCATTTGCCCACCCCTGTAACCTGTCCAGGTCCTGCTGTAATCTGTCCTTTTTGTTTGAGGTGATAGAAAAGGATGAGTCAGTGAAGGGGTTAAAAGCAAGAGGCTTACAAGAGGTTGGGACAGAGATTTTTGCAAATGAATGCTGAATAGATACAAGAAGGACAAGCTTTATTTATTAATGCCAGAGAAACAAATATTGAAGCAAGTGAGATGTGATTACTGGGGATGATCTGGGTGTTGCTATTCTTATGTTCTACTATGGAAATTTACCACATTTCTTGACTTTGTTGAATGCCCTCACCCTTGCTTTCTGGGCTATATGAATGGGTAGGAAAGTCTGTGTCCCTAGGAATAGTATGTAGAAATATAATCTATAATATTTAGATTTAGTGTGAATGTAAGAACCTAAGGTCTAAATCAAAGATGTCACCCAAGCACCAGCTTGATTGACAGGCAGAAATGCTGTGTTCTCTCAAAGTAGTTAAGAAAGTTGGGGCTAGTTTGGAGGGAAACATTTAGCTATATTTTAGTTATGCTGAGCTTGAGGTGACAGTTATCTTCCAGGATATGGTAGAGAGACAGGCTAAGATTTTACTTAAGGCAGAAGACAGCTATAAATTATCAGCATAGGGATAGTAGCTGACTTTGTGTTTCAAAGGGAAAGTACCAACAGATATAGTGAAGAAGGAGTAAAGGAGACCATGAACAAGGTTTTGTGAAAATCCAGAGAAAGTTTGAGTAGGTGGAAACAGTTCCAACAGAGAACGCATAATGTAGTGATTAAAACATAATCAGGGCTCCTGGTTTTCTCTAATAAAAAAATTCCAATTTTCAAATTTAAAAAAGTAATCCAAAATCCACATTTGTCCATGATTAAAATGAAACACCACTAATATATAGATAAATAGATATATAGCTATATAGCAGTGTTTCATTTCATCATGGACAAATGTGGATTTTGGATTACTTTTTTAAATCTGAAAATTGGGAATTTTTTTTTTAATCAGAGGAAATCAGAATCCTGAACATAATGGAGGAGAAAATCTAAAAAAGGGAAGTAAAACACCCTAGGGAGCATATAGTTTCAATAAAGACCTCATTGCCACTTGTGTCAAAGGAAGTGTAACAGCACAGAAGAAGAGAATAGGATGATAGCTCTGAGATCTGGTTAGGAAGAGGTCTTACATTTTTTGCTTGGCGCTTGTTCAGTGGAGCACATGGGGTACTGATTCATTAAGGTTCTAGGATGGGTTCAAAGGTGACAAACTTCACAAATGTATTGTAAATGATGTGTTCAATGACCTTGGGGAGTTAAGAGTTGAAACAAAGCAAATGGAATGGTAGCTGGAAAAACCAAGAGAAAGGCAAGGGAATTTTTATTTAAGTAAGGAGTGACTAAAATATGCTTGTATTTTGAAGTCAAAGAGCCGAGGGAGCATGAGAGATTAAGGAAAAGAGATTAAGGAAAAGGGTGGGGATGAAATTAGATACAAAGGAGATCAAGAGATTTAATTACTCCTGGACATCCTAAAAGCATGGATAATTGTGGATGAATAAAACAAACGATTTGTTTAAAAAAGTACAGTACAAAATTTCAATTAATTCATATCTGGAATTCTTCAGGGATGAACTTGTAATCTGTTTTTTGTTTTAATTCTATATATAAAAAACTTTCCAAGTCACTGTGGGGAGGGCTGTGTACAGGATGCAGCACTTGATGCAGACATGAGGCATGGGAGAGGGTGAAAGGACTGCATGTTTTATTCCCATCTCTGCCACTGGCCTGTTCTGTAAATTTGAGCAAATTGCTTCACCTCTCTCTGCATTAGTTTCCCCATCTGCAATATGAGAATAATGATATGTTTTACTTTATCAACAACGCTGAGATCCACCAAGGAAAAGCTCTGTAGGAGAGTTGTACAGGCAATTTTACTTTTTTTCCATTTTCAGTTTCTGAAGGCACTTGGGGCTTGATTCATCTCCCACAGAAATCAAAGTCAGTTCATTACATATGGAGCTAGATCAGACCCTTGGTGATAGTTATTTTTTGTGGTTTTGCTGATAATACACACACATTTTGTAATTCTTTTGACAATATTTTTTACCAGAAATGGCTGCTGTAGAGCTGAACTGGAATCTGCACAGATACTAATGTGCTGAAAAAACAAGATGTGGTGTTGAATATGTTCATATAGTAAATCTCGCCAACATAAAAAATTCTTCTGTAGGGAAGCATGAAAAAACATTAAAAAAAATTGGGAACTTGCAATAAGTGGGAGCTTTGCTTTTCTTTTCTGTCCTGTCCTGTCCTAAATCAGTTTTAAAAAATCAAGATGTCAAATGTCCCTTTAAATAGTCAGAAAACATTTGCAGATTTAAAAAAGAAAGATATGATGTCTATTTAAGAGCACATGATTTTTATGCCGTATTCCATTTTATATATGGGTCCTATGATTTATTGACAGCCAATATAGATGGTTCGTTATTTTCTATTCATCCTAACCTTGGTCAAATAATACAACCCTACTTCTTTTCACAATATTTTCCTAATATCTCAGTTCATTTAATTCTATTGATCCACTGAAGAGTATAATGGCAATGAAACTGGAATTAATAGCACCTCCCTTTTCCAATGCTAAGAGCTTTCCTATTTAGTCTGTGGACCATCACACAAAATCATAAAAGTAGACAAAAAAACAGACTGACCTTTATCAGCTAGTATTGTGTTGCAAAATTCACCAAAGCCAAGAACATCATTTTCAGTTTTATGGCACTGTTTTCTTAAATAATGAGAGAGAGGAAAAAAGGAACAACTGACCCCTGTTCAGCATTTACTTAAGCAGAATTGGCATTAATAGAGTATTCTGTCAGAAATTCAAGCTCAGGAAAATGTATGGCTTTGTCCACAGCAGCAGCTATCTTAGCAGATTGCACTGTCACTGCTTCACACAAAGAGCATTGCAACACCATTAGTGGACATAAATAATGCACAAGCTCTTATGCAGTACTCAGCTAAGTGCATGGAAACCTTGGGCTCCTGTTGTCAGAAATTCAATGGATTAGTACCTAGATTTATTTTAAGTCTGTAAAGCACTTTGTTCTTGACAGCGTTCAAAGTAGAAAGAGTGCTATCCTGAATGTGCATCTTAATACTGTCATTCCTGTCTTGTAAGAATAGATGAAATATGGGCTGCAATACTTCTTTTTAATATTTAAAAGTTTTCACTGTGCACATGCAAGAAATGTATTTATTAATAGTTATCCACAGTTTTCTCATTGATCTGAAAAAGCAAAATTAAGGTCTGCAATTCAAGATTAGTAAGAGGCACAAATTAGTAAAATGGAAAATAATAAACAAATCATTATCACTGTCATGCATTCTTCTTTGTAAACTAGATGTGCCCTCTGCTAGCTTTCTATATAAATATCAAGTGTATTCCTCCATTACAACACAAATTGCTTAGCTCTGAAGATGAGCATTATTAAAAAGAGATCATATGGTTAAGATGAACATTATTGAGGAAAGATCATGTGGTTAACTGAGTCAATCATGAATATTGTAATCTAATTACATTTATTGAGAGCTCAAAAATTTCTTACCTAGCACACACAAAATACTGCCATAGTCTCATGTACGGTCTTGTCTAAAACTAAATGTCATTGGATTAGTTTTAAACAGAAGTTTTCAAAACCATCATTCAAAGACATCTGAAATATGTTCAAAAAATTGCTTCACAGCAATATAAACTGAGGGGTCTTTTTGCCTCTGGATGTGCTGTAGAGTTAAGCATGATAATCCCCCATGCATTGAGAGGATAACAGGACCCTTTGTGTAGATTAAAAGCAGTTTTCTATTGATATCAGGGTGGTAATGCAAGAACAGCAATATCTCATGTGAAGGTCAATCTTTCACAATGCCACTAAGACATAAAATCTTCGTTTGAAATAATAACAGTTACCTTTTCTCTTTGCTTGCATGGTCCATGAATTTCCACACAATTCATCGAACCACCAGTCAATGAACTATTCGTTACTGAACACTATGATTTCAGAATCACAATATGTACGTCATTAATGTCCAAGCAGAAAAAAATATGTTAATTCCACAGAACCTAAAGATATTTTAACCAAACTAAAATAATATTGCAATATTCACATATTAACACTTGAAACTGATTTGCTTTGTTAATGACTCTTCTGATTTCTGTGGCAAATCCCCCCTCTCCAGCTAAAACAAAATATACGTTTATCAGTTTGTTTACTGAAAGACACATGAGTTAGGAAGTATATGAGCTTATCCATTAAGATTGGAGATACTATGTTCAGAATATCCTTAGGTTCTGTTCTTTTTTTCTAAACCTTTGATTAACATAGTGGCTGAAATCCTTGTGACTTTTTCATTACAAAAGACAAGCTCTCTTACAACTGAAAAGGTTTGTTGATTTGCATTTCAGTATATAGGCTATGGATACCTCAGGGATATATTGTTAATTTATTCTTGATTATTATATGCAATATTTTCTGTAAGCATTTTAGCTGTTCAACATGTAAAAAAATATTAACATTAATAGCTTTCTGGACCTGAACTGTAGGTAGTGAGAATTTTAAACATAAGTACTGCAGGTATCAAGGAGCAATAAATAGCTTACATGCTATGATCAATAGGTGGCGCTTTTCCCCTTTCTGATTGTAGCTTCTCTGAATACTGTGGTCAAATGTTTTAATGAGTGCTTTTTGAATATTCAACATTACTTACTAAACAGAGAAAATTTTGAGTAGTTTCTAGTAATTTTTCTCCCTCTCTGTGGGATATTCAAGGGACTTGCAATAGAACTGCATATCTCGTCATTATCATTAAAAGTTTGGTACAGGAGTTTATCCTGTTTTGCTTCTAAGAAACTGACTTCTAATTGTATATCTGATACGATTTTTCAAAACTTGATTTTGTATGGAAAAGGGACAGACTCTAGAGGCCATTTGCAATTGCCATAGAACTGAGGAAGAAAGCACTTTTTTTACATTTTCTTTTTTATATATGAACCATCATGAAAACTAATAGCATACATAATATGTTGTGAACTTTGATACAAAAGAAAGGCCAGATGCTACAGTCTTCTTGTCATCAGTCATCCAATGAAGAAAAAAAAGAAACATCCCAACTGCAGCATGTCATAATAAAACAATCTGTACTTATGTATACATATTTTATATTTGTATCCATATATATGAATGCTAATATACCATAGTAATTTAATATCAGTCATATGTGACCATGAATCTTGAAATCCTGGATACACTAAAATTAATGATAAAACTCATACTGATTTCAGGGGATTCAGATTTTCACCCTCATTTCCTAAGGAAAAAATGACACATACTTCCTGAGAACAGAAAGAATTTTACTGCTCCAGGGTTAGAGAGAGAGAAAGACAGAGTACACACTCATACACCCACACATCTACATTGCTTATATATGTACAGACTTTTGTCATTCTCTCTCATTCCTGCATTGACATTTTTAAAGGCGAAAAGATAATTGATTAGCAATGCAAGACATTTTCTTAATGCTTAAAGGCAAAATAAAGTTTCTTATCTAGTTCCAGTTATCAATATCTTAAAATAAAAACTGCATTTTGAGAACAGAATTATATCATGATAAGAAGTTCTGGCTGTAACTATGAGTTTTGCATTGATTAATCGGTGGAGTTAGAAGGTAAAAACTCTCTTTGCAACAAAGTCAAGTAGAAGCCATGAAAGTGAAGCTCAAGCTGTTTGCAATGTTATCAGAATGGTGCATTGTATGTCAATAGCCTCATTTTATGGCTTTTTATGCTTAGAGTAAATTACAAGTTTTTAAACCGCATACAAAGTGTTGCAATTGAACAAGTTTATAGAATTTTAAGATTACCTGGAAATAAATTTTAAAAAGTATTTATTTAGTTTGAAATAAGTAAATGTTCATACATGTATAAAACAACTACAAACATGCTATCTGAGGAATGATTATTGGTTTTAGATCATTGACCAGCTACAATGATCAGATTAAACATATATTTTCCCATTAAAATCATACTTTAGAGAACAATAATTTTCCTGATTGTGCTGCGAAGAACATATTAGGCTATGAACAGATGTCATAGTTGTTCCAGGAGAAATCATTTTCTCCCAGGACAAAGTATGATCATACATATGTCCATATCTGTTGTTTTGGGACAAACCCTGAATAAGGTTCATTTGATCTGTGGTCCCCCTGCTTTACCTGCCTTACTTGTGGTAGGTTAGAGTATTATGTCAAACCACGGGTACATAAACTCTAACTTGTAAGCCAAATGTGGTCCACAGACCCATGACATCTAACCTTACAAGTTGCAAAAATTGGCGATGAGGAGTGAGAGAAGCTTCATGCAGCAAGATTCAGCCTTAACTGGGCCATCTGGATTCACCTCCAAGGAGGATTAATTCTGCACTGGTCCAGTCCTGCAGGGAGCAAACCAGGAAAGCCAAGGCTGCAACTGAAGTCCAACTAGCTTCGAGCATCAAGGACAACAAAAAGTCCTTTTTCAGATATGTGGGGAGCCGGAGGAAAAGCAAGGGCAATGTTGGACCCCTGCTAAACCAGATGGGGCAACTGATGCCCGGGAAAAAGCCAACCTATTAAATAGGTACTTTGCATCAGTCTTTCATCAGTCCCATGGGGCGCCCATGCCTGCTATGGGACAGGGAGATCCTGGTGATGGGGATCCCCTACCCTCCATAAATGCTGACCTCGTAAAGGAACACCTTGAGAAGCTGGATATCTTCAAGTCAGCCGGCCCTGACAATCTGCACCCCAGGGTACTCAAAGAGCTGGCGAGCGTCATAGCCCAGCCCCTGGCACGGATCTTTGAAAACTCCTGGGGCTCTGGTGTAGTGCCCGAAGACTGGAAGAAGGCCAATGTGGTGCTGATCTTCAAGAAAGGGAGGAGAGTGGATCCAGCTAACTACAGGCCCATTAGCCTGACTTCTATCCTGGGGAAGATCTTAGAAAAGTTTATTAAGGAGGCCATCCTTGAGGGACTGACCCAGGCTAACATCCTAAGGGATAGCCAGCATGGGTTTGTTGCGGGTAGGTCTTGTTTGACCAATCTCATTTCCTTCTATGACCAGGTGACCTGGACGAGGGAGAAGAGATTGATGTCATATATCTTGACTTCAAAAAAGCTTTTGATCTGGTATCCCATGATCACCTCTTGGCCAAACTGGCCAGTTGTGGCCTTGGCTCCACCACGATCTGCTGGCTGGGAAATTGGCTCCGTGGTTGGACCCAGAGGGCTGTAATTGAAGGCAGTCACTCATCGTGGTACCCTGTGACCAGTGGGGTCCCTCAAGGCTCTGTCCTTGAACCCATACTGTTCAACATCTTCATTAATGATGTGGACATTGGAGTCAGGAGTGGACTGGCCAAGTTCACTGATGACACCAAACTGTGGGGCAAAGCATCCATGCCAGAAGATAGGCGGGTGATCCGGGCTGACCTGGACAAGCTCAGCAAATGGGCAGATGAGAACCTGATGGTGTTTAACACCGAAAAATACAAGGTTCTCCACCTTGGGAGGAAAAACCTGCAGCACCCTTATAGGCTCGGCAGTGCTACGTTGGATAGCACTACAGAAGAAAGAGACTTGGGGGTCATCATTGACCACAAGATGAACATGAGCCGGCAATGCGATGCTGTGGCTAATAAAGCGACCAAAATGCTGGCTTGCATCCATAGATGCTTCTCAAGCAAATCCCGGGACGTCATTCTCCCCTTGTACTCGGCCTTGGTGAGGTCGCAGCTGGAGTACTGCGTCCAGTTTTGGGCTCCACAATTCAAAAAGGATGTGGAGAAGCTTGAGAGATTACAGAGGAGAGCCACGCGCATGATCAGAGGTCAGGAAAACAGATCTTACGATGACAGGCTGAGAGACATGGGACTCTTTAGCCTGGAAAAGCACAGGCTCAGGGGTGATCGGATGGCCACCTATAAGTTTATTAGGGGTGACCACCAGGATCTGGGGGAATGTTTGTTCACCAGAGCGCCCCGAGGGATGACGAGGTCGAACGGTCACAAACTCCTGCAAGACCGTTTCAGGCTGGACATAAGGAAGAATTTCTTTACTGTCCGAGCCCCCAAGGTCTGGAACAGTCTGCCAGCGGAGGTGGTTCAAGCACCTACATTGAACACCTTCAAGAGTAAATTGGATGCTTATCTTGCTGGTGTCCTATGACCCCAGCTGACTTCCTGCTCATTTGGGCAGGGGGCTGGACTCGATGATCTCCCAAGGTCCCTTCTAGCCCTGATGTCTATGAAATCTATGAAATCCATCCTGCCCCCTGAGCATGCAGATCAAGTTGGGCTGCTCCCCCATCCCACTCACATGTCCATACTGGGGCTGAAATGTTCCACCCTGTCCCTCCCCTGCATGTTGGGATCAGGGCCTGGTTGCTTCCCTTCCCCAGCCCTGTGCCTGTCCAGATCAGAGTTAATCCATTCTCCACCCCCCTCCCCACACGCCTATTTTGGGACCACCCTGTCCCAACTCGCATATCTAAATCAGGATCAAGACTGGGAGCTGCCTGCTCCCCCTCTCCTCCATCCATTCACATTAGTGTCGCTCCTCCCCACTCCACCCCCATTCCCCATAGCACATCTGGATCATGGTCAACCTGCACAACCCCATCCCCCCAAGCTGGATTGGGCCCATTGGCCAGACCTGGCCAGCAGAGGGACCTGGCACAGGTCTCAGGTAGGGAGCTGAACTAGATGACCCTTGGAGGTTCCTTCTAGCCCTATTTTTCTATGATTTAATGCTAGGAAGTGCTAACAGGTATCTCTGAGCATCTCAAAATGCATCTGAATGGTTCTCCCAAGATAATACCATTGAATCAATGGCAGAAAGCAGCATTCAGCTGCTCACCAAATCCCAGTTGGATAGGCATATGTGGATATACCAATCCCAGGACTTTTCCTGTTTTGAACAAAAGATAAGCACCAGTAGTTCCAGGACAGTGCATTGGCTGTTTCTAGCCTTAGAGTGTTAAAAATAAAAGATTTGGAAATCTTGATTCTCTGGGCCAAAATTATTTGACTGAGTTTGCTCCAGGTACTGCTGTGTGGATTAGGGTGCACTGAATTATTTATGCTAATAAGCAGAGATATGTCTAGCTATTTCTATATTTTAGGCAGAGCAGGCCAGGGAAGGGGAGGTGGTTAGTAGGCAGGCAGATACTGTGTGAGGGCTCTGGAGAGTGAAGTGATTGGAAAACAGGGACAAGCTTTTATCCCTCATGTCAAGGGCTCACTATACTCTGCTGTGGCTGTTGTGGCTGTGGGACAGCCTCCCCATATACCAGTTGCAGCAGCCCTTTAGTATATGGTCCACTGGGGTCACCATTCTGGCACCCTCTCTAAATCAACAGTGGGACTGGTGCCCTGCTCACCTATCCCTGGTTACACAATTGCTAATAGAGAGGCAAGGCACAGAGCACTCAGTTATCTGAGCCACAACAATTTCTACAATCCATAGACACCTATAAACAGTAGAAACAGCCTGTCACAACATTCTTTCTTGGATGCCCTGATTCTCCAAACTTTTATAGAAACAAACAATATCAGCTCCTCATATGCCCAGTGCCCAGCACACAGTCTGCACCTGTGAATATTCTCGCAGTGCTTCCATAGGCACCAGTTTCAATTGACAGGCCTATCATCTGCTAATCTCTCAGAAAGGAATCCCATCATTCCCTCCACTCTTCAGTTGGACTGCCTGGGCCCTGATGTAGCCTTTTTTCCAAGAACTCTGACCACTTTGAAAATGCTGGGATTACGAATAGCTTGCTTTTCAAAATAAATTATTATTTATTTATCCATAGGAACATACTGAGCTGATAGAAAGAGTTTAAAGCAACAAAATAATAAATAAATAAATGCCTATTGCCCTACCTATCCTTAACATTTGTTTCAAGTGAGTACCAGAGGTGGGACAGTCATCCACCCTGGTAATCTTCAAAAAGCATCTTCACACCCATCTTGCAGGGGTCATCTGATCCCAGTCTTTCCTGCCCAAGCGCAGGGGGGCTGGACCCAACGATCTGTAAGGTCCCTTCCAGTCTCTAACAGCTATGAAACTGTAAGTAGGTTAGGCTGAGTTTTTTTGGTGTCTTTCCTTGAGGCTCTTGGATAACAAGTTGCAGCCTGCTTTTCTGATGACCCTTTGTATTCTTCTTTCTTCAGGTTCAGCTTCTTAAACTAGTTGTATGCTTTTTATTTGAGACTTCTCACCAAAGTTAGGATCTCCCCTAGTCGTGGGACTACCACAACCTGAGGCATTAAATAAATCTAAGAGAAATTACTACTTCCGTTGTCTGCTTCACTACCAGGTATGAGTGAACTGCTCAACCTTCTCTGTTGGGTTGAGTTAGGCTTCTGACACCATCTTGAAGAAAGCGTATGTAGACTTCTGCCAGCAATAGCCATTCCTTCAGTAGCTGGTGTTTTCTTCAACTATGTTTCATGTCTGGCAACAGAAACTGCTACAGTGAAAGGATTCAGAGCTACACTTGGATGTATATGCATATAGGAATCTGGACAGTAGTAACTGCTTCCTGCCACTAAATAGAAGCAGGTAAAAATAGATAACCCCTTGTTACCTTTTAGCTGGCACTCTGAAGTAGGCCAGAGGACTTGGCTGTCATTTACTTTGGGTTTTGTCTATTCTTTCCATTGTTCTAAACTTAGGTAATAAAAAAGATGGGTAAGTCACTTTAATCCTTTGCCAATTTCCAATAAAGTCTTTATGTTCAGCTGATAATGAAGTGGCACCATATAAAAAGATAGGTGGAAGATAGGTATGGTGGTAGACAGATAAGCAGAAAGATAGATGGATCGATTCGTATGTTTACTCATTGGCATGATAACTTAGCACCTGTGCATTTGAATCAAAATAGAGGCAGCTGCAGAAAGAGAAATCTTCACATTAGTGGAATGCCAGATTGTTTAAAAAAAAAAAAATCCAGTATAAACAGTTTTAAACACATCTTTGTTTATCTACATTTTCATAAAAGTTTGCTTTCTCAAAACTTACGTTTTAGGTGAAACTATGCATTCACATTTGTGTGAAAACTGATTGAAAATAGGGATTTATACCTGTGAAATACTTCTCTTTGTATCATATCCAAGAGGTACGAGTTGTCGTTTGCCAGTTGGAGTCTTGCTTTATCTCTTTCAAAATATATAATTATTTCATATAAATATGTGTGTTTATATATCCTCTATAACATACTGTAATTTACCAGGCAAATTATCACTGCTTCACTATACTTAACATAATAGCAATGATTAGCGGTGCACTTTGGGATACATTTTCAAAGATTTTCAAACATTGATATTATGGCAGTTGGGTTGGTAAAAATCCATAAAAACACCTTAAAAATGTGCCATCAATTCAAGTCTCTTTACTGAAATTATTTTTGTTTAAATGCAAGTTAGAACTCTTGCCTACTTTTCTACAAAAATTTGCATTTTGAAGTATGTATTTCTAAATAATTATAGATGTTTATCTTTATAGGAGATTTACAAATCTTTTCCAGTTCTCTCTTAACAGAGGACTGACATCTGTAGGCAAACCGTGAACTAGAGCAACAAGTTATTACATTTCTACTTTTCTTTTCTTCAGTGAAGTTGAACAAGATGTTAAATATGCTCTATATGCAATGCATAGTGTATTTAAACCCTAGCTGCCTCTTTCATAGACAACCATGCTTTGCAACTTCCTCTTCGCTGACGTCTGTGCACCATGGACTTGTTCTTGTCATCCTGTGACAACTTTGGACTCACTATTAACATGAAGAAGAGCAAAGTGATGCTTCATGAACCTGCACCTGGCTCAACACCCCAGGAATCACATGTCTCAGTTAAAGGTTAATAACTGTTGATGGTCAACAAGTTTGTCTATCTAGGCAGCACACACTTCCATGCTGTCCACATCAACAACAAATTCAATGTGAGACTAGTGAAAGCTAGTGTGGCCTTTGGCAGGCTCTGTAAGTCGGTCTGTAACTTGGTTAGAATGTTGATGAAACTGAAGCTTTCCAAAACCATCATTCTCCCGACTCTCCTTTATGCCTGCAAAACCTGAACCATCTACCAGCGTCCTGTCAAGAAACTAATCCACTTTCACCTGTGCTGCCTGGAAAAGATACAAAGATCAAGTGGCAGGACAAGATTCTGGATACTAAGGTGCTCAGAAAATCAGCTGTCCCCAGTATTCACACTCTACTGAAACTGGGGCAGCTAAGATGGGCTGGCCACCTTTCAAGAATTCCTGACACTTACCTGCTGAAGAAAATCTTCTACAGCAAACTGTCAAATGAAGTACACTTTCACGGCACACCAAAGAAGTGGTTTAAGGACACCCTAAAGGTGTCCCTAAAGAGTTCTGGCATTGACCCAGAGTTGTGGGAGCAAATCACTTGTGACAGTCCGTCCTGGAGGTCATCAATCCAGAACACCACTGTCCTTCGAACAGCAATGCACAGCAGAAGCACTGAAGAAACACATGGCCATGAAAATGAAAATCTCTCATACCCAGTCCTCATCACTTTCCTGCCTCTGCTGCAGCAGATTGTTCTAGGCAAAGATCAGGCTTATAAGTCACTTACATACCCATGTGACCTAGGCTCCACCTCCCTCCTTTCTCTGTCCTCTCTTTCTTTTTTTTCTTCTTTTCTCTGTTCTCCCTCCCTGTTTCTTTCCTACTTCTTTTCTCTCTTCTTCCCCCCCACTAGATACAGTTGTCTTCACCCATGAAGAAGGATGAACACACTGGCATGCCTCTTCCACAGGAAAAGAGAAAAAAGAACAGATTCAGACCAAGACAAAAAAACCTAAGTAGGTAATATGTACTGGCTGGTATATTGGAAAAAGATCAAAGTAGGTAAATAAATCCATACTTATAGGGAAGTAAGGATGGGAAAATAATCTGAAATTGGCTGTGAAGAATATATTAGCTGACCTATAGCATTTCTAGAGTGTGGCGGGACATAGGAATTTACAAATAAAATTAGCTTTAAAAACCATAGAGATGGGGTTGGCAACGCTTTCCAGCAGCAGGGCAGAATAACTTTTAGGGCAGAGGCAGCCCAGCATTAGGACATGTTTTCCTCTGCCTCTTCTCCCTGTTAGCCACTGTAGCAAAGCCACAGGCACAGCCTTCCCCTGCTGAAGCTCCTGCCACCCAACTGCAGCATGTAAAAGCCCCTTGCCAGAAATTCTGCTGAATTCATGGCTCCAGAAGCTGAATCCAAAAGCTCTAGCCCGCATTCCATTGGTTGCCAACCCCTGCTATAGAAGAATATCTCATATGGCCATGCTCTTGTGGGAGAAGAAGCTGTTATATGTTAGTAGAGAGTGTGCATCTAGCAATACTTCTTCAAGGCTTCCAAACGACTGGGATGAGCTCTTAAAATGCTAGTAAAAATAAGTCATGAAAAATCCCAGGCTGATAACAGATTTGCAGAAATTAGGATCATTCATTAAATATTCATGATGAATAATTCAACCAGCTTTAGTGTTTAATAAATAATAAACAAGTTATAAATATAATAATAGCTGGTTAGAAGAGTCTTTAAACTGTTATTGTCTGACCCATTAGTGACTAGAAAGCCAGAACCCTCAATAAACAAACATGTAAGGAAAGGCAGGCCAACAGAACACTATCAGTTACATGAACTCACTTATAAAATAGTTCAGTTTATGTGACATCTGTCACAAAACTTATTTGACAGACATTATTCTTCAGTTTGTTCTACCTATTAGAATCTAATCAATATATCCAGATTAGCATTCAGAATTCGCATAGTATACTGACTACTTCAATCTACATTTGATCTTATATTTTCTCATCATCAACTTTTTCTTATCATCAGAAATTTGAATGGGAATTTTGTCACTTCCTTGATAATATATATATATATAGTATAGGTGCACTTTAAAAAAAAATTAGGAGAAACACTAAGATACTAGGTTTGCTAATTTTGCCTTTCTATCTCAGAATCAAATGTTCACCAAAAAGGAATAGAAATGAAAATTATACAATAATGTTTTATAAAGTCTTTTACAAATGGCCCTAATAAAGAATAAATAATACATTCTTAGAGGACCTACAGAACTAAAAGAAGGCTAATCAGAGTTATATTCCTTAGTTCAATTTGTATTAATATCCACATAGGTAAAAAAAAAAAAAGAAGGTAAAAATGGAATTGGTTGAAGCTGTTTTGGATTTACAATACTTTTGATAATTTTCAGTGTGACTCACTAAAGGTGTCAGTCTTTGGAGAATTCTTGGGACCTTTGGATAAACTAATATTTCTCTTACTAGAACATTTATTTCCTATTTAGATACTATATGTGTGACAAGGGTGTCTTCCAGGCCCAGTGCTAGTATAGGCCCACCCCTGTCTTTGGGCAAACCACCTACCTTGCTCTCCTGCCACACCTTGTTGTTAAATAATCAAGATATTAATTAGGCAGTGTGAGGGAGTGGGGCCTAGGAGCAGCCGTGAACTCCCTAGCGCCCCCTACCGTCACTCAAGGCTGGACTCAGCACCCTCGGATTCTCGTCCGCCACAACTTTGATGATAAATAATTTTAGATGGGAGGCTGCCTTTATCCCCCCGGTGAACAGTACATATGTTCCTGCCTCTACTCCGTATGGGGTACCTCTGTGCACCCCTGCCTTAAGGGCTATGCATGCCTCCAAACCTCCCCTTTAGCACACCCCAAGCCTCGCAGCTGTTCCCTGGGACGTTATGTGGTCCCCTGCCCTCTGGTGCCCCTGGGCCTGGCACGTAGCCGCCGCCCTGTTACCGGCGCCTCTGGGCCTGTTACACTCTTGGGCTACTACTCAGCCCGTCGCCCCACTCTGGGACCTATGCCGTGCTCTTCATGGCCGTTGCCCCCTTCTGGGCCTACACTGCACTCTTCACGCATGCTCGCTGTCCCCTCTGGGGCCTCGCCCTCTCTGGGGCTTATGATGCACTCTCCACAGCCATTGCCCCCTTCTGGGCCTACACCATGCTCTTCACACGCACTCACTGCCCCTTCTGGGGCCTCGCGCTCTCTGGGGTCTAAACTGCGCTCCTCGCGCTTGGGGCTCAGGTGGCCGCAGCCGTGCCTGGCCCCTTGACCCTTCTCTGGGTCGTTTGCCCCACTGGGCAAAACACCGCCCTTACAGGCTGGGGTCCAAAACCCCGCACCCCGCGCCTCTCCGGCACAACACCACGCCTCTCCGGCGCAAACAGTGGTGCCCCACTGGCACCGCTGATTGTGCCACTACTGGGCACTCGGGACCCTCAGGTTATTGGGGAGCTCCCATGAGGCTCCTCTCACCCCTACAGCCTCACCCGGTCCTCCAGTAACTATAACCGAAACCTGAGCTACCTGGCTACAACATAAACAACACAGAGCCTCCCCGCTCATAGGCAAACTCCAAGCCCCTCTAGGGCTTGCACCGTACCTCCTTTCAGGGTTTTCTCATCCCTGGCATCATCGCAGCCGGTCAGCGTGTTAAGGCTGCAACTACCAACTCAGGCCGCTCAGCTCAGCCGCAGAGCTCCTGCGGCTGCCAGAAGGGAACTGCTGGTTAGGCTCCGGCCTGGGCTGTTTATAAAGGCCCAGCCCTGCCCCTTTCTGGCCACCTGACCTGCCTGGCTGCCCTGGCAACTGGCACCTGAGCTTCCCTAGTGATTGGCAGCTCTGTCAATCTCAATCCCAGTCACGGGGCACCTATGTGACCCCGTGACAGGCAGGAAGCTGTCCTTCAAGTGCCCCAGTAATGTTTACATGCTCCGACCACCCCTTATATGTCCCATATCTCACAGATGTTTCCTCCAGTGGTTTACACTAGGTTCTTCCTTTAGACAGACAAACATACAAACATACACAAACACACTGGGCCCCTGGCCCCACATACTGGACTCCCAGCCCTCGGTTCCCCTCACTGGGGCTTCATGCTGCCACCTCCCTGGGGCTCCTCTGGGTCTTCCACCCTGTGGGGCTCAGGGTCTGCAGCCATGTCTGGCCCCCTCTCAGGGCCTCTACAACCTCAGGCCTCACAGGGAGCCTGGATGCTGATACAGGTCCTTCCACTGACCTAGGCCCTGCCTTAGGACTCCCATGATCCTGGGCTCCTTCTGTGCAAATCAATCTCACCAGGGATTTGGGGGCTGGAGTTTTCAGGTGCCCCTCCTTACCTTTCACCAGAGAGGTAACTGGCTTGGAACTTCTGGGGAGCTACCCTGCCACAGGTAACTCCACCAGGCCACCCTTCCCTGGTGGGGTGCAGTTGCAGGTCATGCCCAGCACCAATGAGGCCTCCTCCTCCCCTATAGCCTCACTCTTTACCTTCAAGTGTTCCAGGAGCAACTCAGCCTGATGTTGCCTTCTTGGCTGCTCAAACTGGACTTCTGCCTTTCTGGCCTAAGTTTAAAAGTAGCTGCTGCAATCAACCATCTGGCAGTTGCTTGTGCCAACCCTTAAAGTGATGGAGCACTAAAACTGCTCTGTCACAATAGGATACTAAAAATAAGCATATAATGAAACCCATCTCCAATAAGTTATTAGATGTATTTTTTCTTATTTCAGTTTTTCCTCAGCTTCCATACTTTTAAAATGTCCTGCTTCAGCTGATATCAACATTTGATCTATGCATTATAGAGACGCCATATCTCAACTGATTGTTGGGACTACAGTTGATCTATTTAGTCACAGAAGGGAGCGGCAGATTGAGGCAGAGGGAGAAAATATTTGGGAGTGTGCCTCCCCAGCAGGTAAGTCCCACCCAGCTGGGGCCCCACTCAACTTACCCCTGCTCCTGCCTCTGCAGTACTATCCCTCACTGCGGGGGCCTCAATCTAGCCGCTGCTTCTCCCCTCCCCCACAAGTTGACATGCTGGGCCAGGGTACATGCAAGCATGCACACAGTTAATCAGCCCCCCACCCCAGCCTCAGATCGAGGTCCAAGAGGCTCTGAGATCTACCACAAGAGGCTCCAAACAAGATCTACCGGTGGATCAAGATCCACGGGTTGGTGACCACTGAGCTATAGGCTATAGCATATTATGTTGCATTTGAATGGAATATCTATGCTTACTAGAAACATTCCTTTTAATGCTGTTCACACTAGTTATTTGTATGGAAATAATGGAAGGATCGTGTACAGTTTACACTTGCCTTTTTAAGTGATTTTTGGAGGCTCTGGTTTCCTTGAACATTTTTTTATACTTCAAAGAGAATTACAGAGACCCTGAATTTGAATGAGATAAAAAGAGATTCAGGCTGTTTTCATGTATGTACATAGGTATATATACTGATCTAAATTCAAATTAAATCTAGATAAAAGTCTACACCCATTTTTTTTAGTATTGTGTTATAACAACTTTGGATACGTTGTCTTTATTTTCAACAGACAACATTCCTGCAAACCATGGGCACAGCTATTGGCACAAAGAAGATTACAATATACCAACCTCTTTGTAAGACACTGGGAAAAGAAGTTTTTTTGAAAAACACACCACCAAGCCTATGCTACATAGATGACATATTCATCACCCGCGTGCAATACCTGGATTCACTTACTGACTTCTACCACAGGTTTAACAACTACCACCCTTCAATTAAATTCTCTCTGGAATAGTTGTGTGGCAATATCAACTTTCTAGATACTACAGTTTACACCCAGAGTGGCCAAACTGCTATATACCAAAAACCCATGGAGTACCACAATTAACATCCACAAAACCAGCAATCATCCCAAATACAACATAAAAAGCAAAGAACTACAGTCAGGCCCTCAGATACCACTGCATCTGCTCTGAGGAGAATAATCATGAAATCTATCTCACCAAAACATAAATTGCCTTTACCAGAGAAGGACACTGTAGCAGAGAAACAGACTGTATCTTTGAAGGATGTACAAAAGTATCCTGCAGCAACCAAGTACAATATAAGAGAAAAACCCCTCTGCTGACTGTTATCTACCATCACACACTTAAACCAATAGGAAAATCATCAAACAACTCCAGCATATACTTGAAAAGGACTTGAAAGAAATACTGTGAGCCCCTTTGCCCCCCATGTTTCTGGCCTTCAAACAGCCCTCTAACCTTGTTCAACTCATAAGTAAATTCCCTGCTGATCAAAAGGCACCTAATAGGACCCAACTCTGCTTTAAGTATATATGTTAGAACTGTAAACTCATTTTTACTGCCACAGCAATCCCCACAACAAAACCATCAGAATTCAGGGATCTTGAATATTTTGTGGAATATCAGAGCAAAAGTATCACTTGAACATTACTTTAAATATGGTCTGAGAAAATAAAACATACAGTGACAGGATTCATTCTGGGACCACTCTCTAGATGTCAGGAATTTCATTTAGGATTTTGCTTCATTTAAGCACCATTGCACTCTCTCAAAATGGATGGAGTATATTCTCTTGATAATAACAAGGGCCACATGCTTTCCTCCCATGGTAAAGTCATAAAATGCCATGACTAACTACAAAGAAAACCCAGGAGGGTTTAGAAGCTATATGACAGGAGCTATTGACTACTAAATACATGAAGCCTGATGAGCCATAGAAAAAAAATCCTGTAATACATTATTGGAGATAAAGATCTGGGTGGAACATCATCCCCTTTCTGTTGTTCTCTGCCTCATCTATCTTCCAGTATCATATCCTCTATAAGATGGTAAAACTTAACATCTCTTCTTAATTAATTTGCTAACTAGAAAAGATGCACATCCAGTTTCAGACTCCTGTGACATTATTAAAATTTTTTGTTCTTCCAAGATGCCCTCCAGCAGTCCCATCTTTCTTCTAACATGGCCATTGCAAACATCAGAGGGGAAAAAAGCCACCCATTGTAACTATTTTCCTACAGCTTGAATAAACAGTAAAGCCTGGAAGTCTTCTGTAATTTCAACTCTGTGCCAGGAAATCACAAGAATTACAGGTTCTGCAAGTGTCCACATTGATGTTACTCATAGTAAAATCAGCCCCTTGTTCTATTTCAGAATCTAAGATGAATGCCATCTTACAACTCCTGTATTCCCACTTTGGTTCCTTCTATTACACCTATATGTAACAAACCTTAGACAATCAGTAGTGATTGAATGGGGACTGAGTTTGCCAGTTACAACAGTTAATGCTTATCATCATGGCTGGTCATTTAATGGAGACAAAGAGCAGATACCTGGTGGAAAGCACTCATGCCAAACCTCTGGCCACTGTCTTGCAATGATCTCTAATAGTGATTGAACTCATAAAGTACAGCACAAAAGTAAAAAACCTCTACTGCAGTGGTTCCCAACCTTTTTAAATTTAAGGCCCTCTTCAGTTCAGTCAAGGTATCCTTCTGTGACTCCCATGAATTGAACTGGCCCCCCATTTAAAACATTAATTTATTTATTACAGTGCTTCCCCACCTTGCAGAGGGGCTAGGCAGTAGAGGCAGAGGAATGGCCAGGCAGGGGCTGAGGGTGGGCCTTTGCTTATCTGCTTATCTCCACATACCTAGCTTATGTCCTCATATCTTGGGGCACCCTTCAAAGGATATCACAGCACCCCTGAGTGCTTTGGCACCCAGATTAAGAATCACTGCTCTACAACTATAAGCTAAAGGTATTCAGCTGATAGAGACTGATACTGGTGATCCAAGTGCCTATTTCTACTTCTGTTCCTCAATGGATTTTTTCTTTGTTTGTTTGGATGTTTTAAGAAAAACTCAATGAGAAAATTTGAACATTTTTAAACAATATGTATTCCAAGCCTTCACCATTTTTCATTTTTCCAAAGCCAGTTGCTGACAACTCACTATGTCTTTTTACATGTGTTTCTATTTTTTCCATATGCCTTAAAACCTAGGAATAGTTAAGAAGCTGGATTCTACAGAAATATTTTTAAAGGGAGGTTCTTGTAGGTTTCTAAGTGAATGATGCGCCAGTCAGAAAGAAAATTCAAAGCTTGCTTTCCTGATCAAGTCAGCTTAAGAGTTAATTAAATGTACCTGTTAAATTATAGCTAAAAATATATATAGATGAGTAAGATGCTAAGGTGGAGTGAATAAGCAAAGGTATAATGATATGGTCAGGTATCCAGGCAACTGCCACACACAGGAACAGCAGGGACCTCTGGTTGCTGCTTCCACCACTGGTGCAGTTGTGAGGCTGCCATAGCAGCCTTTTTATCCTGTCCCCTGTCCCCAGGTTGCCATACCCTAGTTAAACCACTGTGAATCAGCATAAGTTCAGTGCAGCATGCTTTAACACCAACCATAAATATATCCCAGAAGGTCTATTTATAATTTAGATTAAAATATTTCACTTTACTGGCAAATGAACTGAAAAAAATGACAAGGAATTCAGAGTGGCATTATTTTACAAATGAAATAAAAAAGTTTTTATACCCAAATCAGGTAGAATAGAATTATGTGATTTAAATCACATATGCTCTCAAACCATCCCATAGTATTAAAATTAACTTAATCATTAACAAATTAGAAGGTTTAGGAAATAAGGAGTGACATTCTGGCTTTAGATTGTGCAACTTGTGGGCATCCCATGTAATATGAACACTGATTTACAGAAAATGAAATAAATTACTTTTAAAAATCCACGATAGGATAATTACCAACCTAGTGGTTGGAACACTTCATCAGCATTATAATATTAAATATTAGGCCACAGCAGGTAAAACTGTTTTAGCAATTCTTCACAGTTCCAGAAGCTTCATGTTTTCATACTGTTGTGTTCATGAATCAATCACATTACACTTTTTTCTGAAGTGAACCAGTGGGGTTTTTTAGGATAAAAATAACAATTAATATAGAGTGGTATCTCTATTGATTTCTTTCAGTTGCTCTTCAATTAGTACTGCTGTCTAATTTGACCTTAGTAGTACAGGCCCTTCTGGAGAATATGAACACAACAGAGGCAAAAAGACAGAGCAGTTAAGGGAGGCATATTAGTTGCATGGCTCATAAAGCTATGCCTGCCAGGCACAAATTCATCTTTTGCCTGCCTTTGAAACGTGGCATGATTGGTGCAATGCTAAGAGATGTTAACATAGCTTCTTGGCCACACGGTAAGTAAAAATGTTTGTGGAGGGGAAACAAAAAAGCCTTGGCATGGGGCAGGGGAGGATTTTTTTTTATTCCTTCAGAACAAGAGAAACTATGACTGTGCAGATGGATAGATAGTTTAGTGATTAGAACAGTCACTCAGTAAGGATACAGGAGACCTGTTCCCAGCCCTGTTTTTTATCCAGTAATTGTTTCATGTAAAATACAGAAACAAGCTTTGGGAAAGGCACTAGAACCAAGGACTTCATTCTTCCTGGTGAATGCCCTAATCACTAACCTGAAATGTCATTCTCCCTTTTACACCCTGTTTGGCCCAAGGAAATGGTACACTTTGGGCTGTACAGTGGCTTAGTATGAACAGCAGGGATGGGAAATTACTTTCTCATCTCCCTTAGCATAGCCTATAGCCTAGCAGTTGGGACTTTCTGATGAAAGGGAAGCTTCTGAATCCCCTCAGGAAGATATATGAATGAATCAGGATCTGCCATATCCAAACCAACTTTTCAATCCACTGTGTCTTTATATCAAAAGAATGGCTTCATCTGTCAGACCATTTTTTTCCTTTCTTTATTTTTTTAAGTAGAGGCCACAATTGTACTTTGCATGTTAGGTGTGCTTGGAAAGCACTTACTAGATGGAATTTAGTATGTGAATTAAGTGCCTAGTTTTTTGATTTTGACTGTGTTTAGACATGTTAGGGCTCAGCCCAATGAAAACTGATTATACCTTCAAGATTCGGTGCAACTAAACAGGGGGTTTCAGTATTTCTACCTTAGACTTAGGCACCTTCTTTCCACCCAACTGCTACATTAGACACCTAAGGGTATAATTATTGAATCTGGCTGTGTGTATTCACAATGATCTGGTAATGGTATGGCTGATATGGAAGATCTGTAAAAGGTTGCATTGATAATTGGGGATAAGCATTCTTATTATCAACTATTAACAGATATGCCCCATTTAGCTAAATGCATGTCAATAATCTGTCATAATTTATAGAATCATAGGAAATTAGCATTCAAATGGTCCTTAGATCATCTAGTCCAACCCCTTGCTTAAAGCAGGACCATCCCCCAAAATATCATCCCAGGCAAAACAGGACCAAAGTTTCTTGGTTCTTTAAGGATATTGTTCTTTAAATTTAAACTTTGCTCATCAATCTCTTCAAACCATAGAATCATAGAAAATGAGGGTTGGAAAGGACCTCAGGAGGTCATCTAATCCAACCCCCTGCTCAATGCAGGACCATCCCCAACTAGATCATTCCAACCAAAGTTTTATCTAGCCAGATCTTAAAAACTTTCAAGGATGGAGATTCCACCACCTCTCTGGGTAACCTTTTCCAATGTTTTACTACCCTTCTAGTGAGAATTTTTTTCCTAATATCGAAGCTAAACTTCTCTTGCTACAACTTAAGACTTTTGCTCCTTGTGCTGTCATCTGCTACCAATGATAGCTCTATCCTCTTTAAACCCCCCTTCAGGTAGTTGAAGACTGCTATTAAATCCCCTCTCAGTCTCCTCTTCTCTAGACTAAATAAGCCCAGTTCCCTCAGTCTTTCCTCATGTATAATGTTCCCCAGCCCCATCACCATTTTTGTTGCCCTCTGCTGGACTCTAAAATTTGTTCACATTCTATCTGTAGTGGGGAACACGCAAAGGTGAACACAGTACTCCAGATATGACCTCATTGGTCCTGAATAGATGGGAATAGAGGGGAGATGCTTCTTGTCTTTGAGGGCCCTTGACAATAGCAGGAAATCCATATATATTTAATATTAGTCAAATCATCCTATGCAGTAACCTTTAAATCAAAAGAAATATACCCCAAATATATCAGCCCTGTCCTTTCAGAAACAAAACAACAGAGCAGATGGCTGCAAGGTATCACATCACTTACAGTCATTGAATGTCTTTTGAACTTTCCTGTTGCACTCAGGAAATTTAGAAATGGTACATAGGCTGTGTAGCTCCTTGTGTTCAATCCTGTCCCATTAAAAAATATTCCTTCCTCTATGTTGATTCTTTTAGACCACTGCTATAGACTACACAATTTGACTGACATAATGGCAGACCTTGGCAATGATGGTTACATGGTAACATGGTTTTTGATTGGGTGAATGGGGGCTAAAAATCTAGGAACCAAGTTTCCTAAGTAGAACTCAACCTGTTCCTTCAGAAGCCTTTTTATCCAGTGATGGGAACTATTTAGGAATAAATGCCATGGCCTATTTCTTCAGAAGCAACCTCAAAAGAGCGGGGAGGAATTGCCACAATTATATTTAATTCAGTGAATATATGATGTATCCAGAGATCCCATCAGGTGCGACCTTTTATTATTGACAATTCACAAATAACCAATTTTGCCAAATTGCAGGGATAAAAATATATTTTTAATGTAAACAAAATTTGACCCAGCCAATTAATTGTCTATATACGAGATAACCCAATATGGGCCTCTAAAGATTATGCCAAGTTAAAACTAGTGCAGCTGATTTGAGTATGAAAATACAAATAAACAATTTTTTTTTGCCATAGTACGTATTGTAAATAAATTGCTCACAATCACCCCAAAGCATGTCTTCTTAGATTAAATAATTTACAAGTCTTTCCAATGTTCTAAATAACAACGTGTAATTCTTATTTTATATTTACATAAACAGGCTGCATAATTGTTGTTTTAGCAAGGTTACTGCATATGATGATTTGACTAATATTAAATATGTATGAATTTTCTGCTATTCCCTAGGGCCCTCAGAGACAAGAAACATCTCAAGAGATTGGTGAGCAAAGTTTAAATTTAAAGATGAATATCCTTAAGAAGCCAAGAAACTTCGTTCCTATTTTTAATTGTTGAAGTTTAATTTTCACCTCAAGAAAACAATTAATAAATAATTATGAATTAAGGTTTACAAATACTGCCAAGGTTAAGTAAATTATCTGTGTATCTTTTTTCAAATGGATGGACAGTTTGAAAACTGTTACATCCATGCAAACAATACACATGACATGATTGATATTAACCATATTGACTTTTTACAACATTGTTCATGCTGATGAATTAAAAATTTTCAGTATAGCTGACCAAGTAAACTAAGTGTTTATAGTAGGCTTGAAAGATGTAATCCTGGTATCACTATCCTTCAGATATTGTTAATGTCTTTGCAGGGGTTAGATAACAATGAATAATACTGTTGGTAAGAACTATATAGGACAGACACCATTTTATGTATATTAAGAAGAAATTAATATTTTTAATACATGAATGACTCTGAGGGGCTGTAGAATAAGTATTATCATTTATAAGTTTAAGCTTGCTCTTGTTATCATTTGTGAAGCCACTATAACCTAAATAGGGTTTTTGTAAAATGAAGGCAGAATGAGACAGAAGAACTAGAAAAAAGTAACTTGGAAAATATGAAAGTTGGACTTCCTTTCGCTTGGAGAATTGCTCATTACATGATTCTCATAAGATGTAACCTAAACTAGTGTTTAATATCTGAAGTGCTGGTGACTTGACCACATCCATAACTCTCCTTCTCTATTTTAGGGAATCATGATACTTCTACTTAATTTTTTTTTTAATAAAGTCCTTGTTCTGGAGTCTCTGACTTAAAATTTTTGGAGTTCAAAGAAAAAAAAATCCTACCATCCCTATTATATGTTGCCTTTTCAGGTCACATGCTAATTCTAGTTCCATTTGCAGGGTAACCCTCTGCCAACACAAAGTATACAAAATCTGGCTTAACTGGTTACTAGGCCTTCTCTAAACTAGTATAGATAGGAGACCTAAGAGCTGGATATAGAATCTGAATCATAAAAATTTACGGTTGGAAGAAACATCAGGAGATCATCCAATCCAACCCCCTTCTCAAAAAAGGACCATCCCCAACTAGATACTGCCAGCCAAGACTTTCTCTACTCAGGTCTTAACACTTCTAAGGATGGAGATCCCATAGCTACTCCCATAGGGTAAACTATTCCAGTGCTTTACTATCCTCCTCATGCAAACTACTTTTTTATATCTAACCTAAACTTCCCTTGCTGCAACTTGAGATCATTGCTCCTTGTTCTGTCATCTTCTAACACTTAGAACAGTCTAGCTCCATCCTCTTTGGAATCACCCTTCAGGTAATTGAAGGCTGTTATTAAATCCCCACTCTGTTTTCTCTTCTCTAAACAAGCCCAGTTCCCTCAGCTTCTCCTCAGAAGTCATGTTCCCCAGGCCCCTAACCATTTTGGTTGCCCTCCATTCCAAGTCTCTCCAATTAGTACACATCCTTTCTATAGTGGGGGGTCCAAAACTGTACTCCAGATGCGGCCTCCCCAGTGCTGAATACATGGAAATATGACATTCTTTGATCTACTTGCAGTGCTCTTACTAATGCATGTCATCAGCTTTCTCATAAAAAGGGCACACTGTTGACTCATATTCAGCTTATTGTCCACTGTAACCCCCCCAGGTCCTTTTCTGCACAGTTGCTACTTAGCCAGTCAATCCCTAGCCTGTACCGGTGCACAGAATTGTTCTGTCCTAAGTGCAGGACCTTGCGCTTGTCCCTATTGAACTTCATCAGATTTTGTTTGGTTCAATCCTCCAATCTGTCTAGGTCTATCTAAATCCTAGCCCTACCCTTCAGTATATCCACCCAGTATATCCACAATCTTTCTGAGTTTCTGATCAAGTCACCGCTCCATCCCATATTCCAGATTGAAGGGGATTGTGACAGGGGAATATGCCAGTGTCAGTCAGCCCACCACAAGAGGGGCCAGACACCATGGAAGGAGAGTGGCAGAAAGCCTGATAAGAGCAGGAGACAGCTGTTACTTACCCGCAGGTGTGGAGGTGCCAGCAAAGGAGCAGCACAAGTGATCCCCGACCCATTTTAGGAGCATGTGTTGCGCATCAGCGGGCACACAACAGCTGATGTCATCAGTCCACGCCTGGAACCAACAAGTGCTGGGGAAGCAGGACAGAGTGGTGGGAGCTTCAGGAGCTCCACAGCTCCCAGGACCCAGCAGCTTTGGAGCAGTCAGGGGACACAGCCGAATCCCCAGACTGAGGACCTGGAGAGGTTTTCAGTCTCAGTGACCCTGGACACGATGGAATGAGTCCACTCACAGACCCCAGCATACTGACCCAGAAGGTGAGGGGCATGTGAGTCAGATGGTCTCAGTGACCCAAGGACCCAGATGCTGTGAAAACATTATTTGATTTATTTTTCTTTGGTTATGTGGAGTAGCCGATAGTGACATTGAGCTGGTGAATTAATGAAGGACTATAGTGATTGGCATGCCCAGAAATGGATTAGCGGCTGTGATTGAGATTCACCTTCTTATGTATAAATTAATTGGAACCTGAAACTTCAGTTGTAGATCCCAGAATTAATTGGGGTAGTAATTTGATTTCTGAAACCCAGGAATCAGATAAGGGTTATGCTAATTGAGGAGCCCTATCCATAGATTGACCTCAAAGCCCCTGAGCTCATAGTCACTTGAGACTTAAGTTCCTGAGGATTGAATGAGGGTATTTTTTTCATCTTCCTGTTTACATGTGAACCACTGTGTGCAACCCAAGGACCTGTGCAGACCTCCCTTCTATGAGTTTAGTCTGGGACACACAAATATAAGGAAAGGCATTAATATGAATGATAATAACCTATATTTTTTCCAAGTTCTGTAGGTTAGAATTAGAATTAGGACATTATCCAATCACACTTCTAAGCACAAGCCAAAGTTTATTCATATGACATTAGAAAAAATAAAAATAAAATTTGAGGTGACTTCAATGTGAGCCAAGTAGTGTAATGAACCTATAAAATGCTTAGTGAGATGCAGTCAGGCTTGCAGATGTGTTTACAAAAAGGAATGTTCTGGTTTCATATTTATTATGAGCTCTCACTGATTTAAGACTATTATATATTGAAACCCAGTAAGCAGCCGCTTATTTACATAAGTGTCAGCATAACAAACCAAAAATATAAAAGGCTCTCAAGACCAGCATTATAGTCAGTAAGCTCTCTGCAATTAGAGAATAAAGAAACATCATTTAACTCAAGAAATAGTTCAGAAAGGCTATTAGAAAAAAAAATCAATACTCTTAAAAATAGTAATGCAAAGACGTGATTCTTAAATGCTGCCCACTGTACTTAGGTTGCATGAGACCAGAAAAGAGCAGCACTCTAGTAACATTTTACTAACACATTTAGGTGGTAAAATAGGCAGCTTTCCACATTTTACTCAAAATTCCTCAATGTATATTTTGGCATGGGGAAAAAAAAAGAATTTATATAAGTAATCTTTCATTGATGAGTCTGAACATTTGCTTTTCAAACAGGTTAAATACAGAATGACACTTTGTCCATCAAGCCTGATTCTCCACTGTATTTACACTAAACAAACTGAGCAGAGACTGTGGAAGTGAAGGGAGCTATATTCCACTAATGAAGATCATTATAGTTCTACATCCACGTTGCACAGGTGATAGAGGTCACAGGAGATACACAAGAAAGACTTAAACCCAGTATCTGTTAAAGGGTAGGGATGGAAATGACACAGAAACTGGTAAAAGTGATCACAAATGGATTCAGATCCATAATATAACAAAATTCAGTGTATATAAACTGCTTTCAAAACGACTGAAAATAGTTTAAGATAAACCTGGACGGGTGTAGCATCAGACTTAACTGATTTATATTAAATCGGTTTAGTACATTTTTGTCCCAGATCCCCTCCAGATTCAAGTTAACTTAGTTCCCTGGCATCCTGGAAAGTTTTGCACCTCCCCCACAAGCCTGCTCTCTCAGAGTGGTTGGGCTAGCCTTGTCCCAAGCTTTCTGCTCCAGCCAAACAGGGACGCATGCTCTAGTGTCCCCTGCCTTCTGGCCTGGGCCAAGGCAGGAATGTGGCTGAATTTCCAGAATCAAAAATGAATGTCTGTTCACTTACTTATCAGTACAATCTCTGAAGCTTAGACAAACCTGCAAAGATTAAAATAATTCAGTGCTGGGCTTTTGACTGTCTATACTTAGCCAAAAGGTTTGATCCTTGTCTCAAAACCTTGTTGCAAGTTTTGCTATTAACTTCAATGGAAAGGTAGATTAGATTAAGACCTAGTGGTAGTGAATCTAAAAAATACTGAACATCTCTATACTAAAATGCCATTGACTTTCATAAATGTTGGGGTTGTTCAAGGATACTTAGCTGTTCCTGGGAAACAAAACGTAAGAGTATATTCCACTTCCCCTGAAGTCAATAGCAAAACTCCAAATGAATTATGCAGAAACAATTCCTAAATGAATGATTTGTAAAGGACTCTGTACAAGGCTAATTATGCAAGAGCCTAGTTTATTCTTTGCTGATTTGAATGACCATAATATGAAATTATTAATTTAAGTACACTATCTTAATGCTAAACTGGTTACTTTGCATAGTAACACATAATCACCATCAAGGGAGATTATTTTGAAACATACTTCATACTGTTCATGCCATACAAATACAAATGGTGGGAAAATGCTCTATATCTGTTCTGCTGTCCCATTGGGAATACTCTGTTTGCAAAAGGAATCGGTCAGTTCTAGCCTAGATTAAATCTGTTCAGTTTTCCTATGTTTATTTCCCATATGTTCTAGTCCTCAGGAGATATGAATTTTTCCATTATTTAATGGGGCTTCTACCATTTCCCTTGGGACACATAATGCAGTATAATAAATCACACCATTAGGATACTTTTCAGTCTAAATTTTCCTTTTTTTCTATTTCACCCCATTACTTCTAGTTATATTTCCTGACATCTTCATAAACCCTTTTGTGGTTTTTATGTCTTTTATTAAGAAAATTCAGTAATGCTTAAAGGGGTCTCACAGTCAGAACTCATAAGATTGTACTGTCCTTTGAGAGTGAGTCTACTCACTCTGTTCTTCAGTCACTCTCGCCTTTGCTGATCTCTTGCACTCAGTTCTGGAAAAAACACAAACTGTGAGTAAAGACAGAGATCCTAATTTGTTCCAAAGCTTAAGTGTTGTAGAGTAAGCTGCATGCACAGTACTTTCAGTATTCAAAACGGTAATTTGCTGGAGCAAAATTCTCTCCACGTGAAGTATTAGCATTAATTCCACGTACAGAAGATACACCCACTGTGTATTTCAACCCATAAGATACAGAAACCAAACAGAGTCTGAGTCAGGGATTTAAATAGGGTACGTCAAGCCCCAAAATGGTTCATTTGTTTTCTGTACTAGCCCAACTGGCAGCCCAGCATTCCCAGTTAGCTTACTTCAGCCAAGAGTACTTACTCCAGCTGAGAGCTGCTATGCACCAGTGGTTCCTGTGGTGAACCATGAGGGGTTAGCGACATGCAATCAAATGACACACACTAGCCAATAACAGCTCTTCCTTCCCCTGCTGAGCATAGGTCTAGGGCTTAGGAAGTGCAATTATTTACTGCTAGTGCAGTGGAAATGATAGAAGGCCATAGGGATTACTGAATATGGGGACTGCTGCTGCTCTTCATTTGTTTCTCTGTGTTTTCAAGGGAGTGGTGTTTTTTTTTATTTATTATGTTCCTATTATAGAGTACTTCTGTGAACCAAGCATTTATGTTGGGATAGAGAATACTAATTAAACGTAGGAGTTTCAAAACCTCATAAATAATTAAGTACCATAAGTCACTATTAAATATGGGGAGGGAGGAGGCACGTGCTTCTAAGTCACTTAGGTACACTTGAACATAACACCTTATGCCATTATTTAATTATTGATTATTATGATTATTTTACAAATTTTTAAGTTTAAAGAAACATTCAGCCAGCCATAGTCAGGCACAAACAATTTGAAATATAAAGGAGTTATTTTGTCTTGTTATATCTACAATTTTTTTCATGTGAAGTTCAAAAAACAGCAGGTGTGATTTACATCAGCTGATGTAAATCAGTGGAATTCCACTAACTTCATGGGAGTTATGTCAATTTATGCAAGTTAAGGATTTGACCGCAATGTCACTTTTAAGGGCAGAATTTGGACATGTCCCTTGTAAATAAGGAGCCCAGACATTAGAAAAAAAAACTGTACTTCAAGGTGATTGCTGGATTATACACAGAGGGAGTAGTATAATGATATCAATGCTACACACAGCTTTATTGCATATACAGTAGCTTCACTTGATTTCCTTTTCACATTTATATCAAACTGGATATCTATTCTAGACAGACTATCGTTTAAAACAAGAGACATACCAAATCAGTAAATGAGGTTATATTACTAATTAGCATACTGTCTCCCAATACCTCCAGTAAGCTACAAAAATGTGACTTCCATTTTATCACATAGATGAAACAGTTATCTTTCAGGGTTTGAAATTTCTGTGATCTTTATGCTTAATAAGCTCAGTAAAAGGCATTCAAATTACATCACTTTTGTCTTGGAACTTAAATTGGGAAATATTGCATTCTCTGAGATGATAAACTCTGTAGAAGATAAATTATCATGAGAAATAGTTTTAATTGATTTACCATAATAAAAGTTATGTGACTTTGAAGTGCAAATGACACATTAAAATGAATCTACAGTATGTTGATAATAAAGTGGCTTCTTTGTTAATGGAATTACTGACACTGCAGATGCTTACAGGAGAGTTGTCCTCTATTGTTAAGTGAGAAACATTGATGGAAATTGCAGATATACTATACTTAAACCCCAGCACAACTATGATTCTAAGTGCTTAACAATGATTCCAACAAGAGTAAATGAAATATGTTCAGCGCCCACAGGTAAAATATTAGAGCAATTTAATCTCAAAGGCAAAGCACAAATTTGGCATATAGGAAGTAGACCTCTGATTTCAGCTTTTGGCTTTGGAAATTTTATTTCATCTCTCTGCCTCAGTTTTCTTATGTGCAGAATGGGTTTATTGAACATACCTACCTCCTAGAAATGTTAATCACTGTGTATACCATGCTTTGAAAAGTGCTGCATCAATGCTATTTTCTTTTCAAGGGACTCTGGAGTCAGTACTCAAACCAACAGAAAAAAAAAGCAGGTACGGTCCTCATTCTTGGACTATATTCTACCTGCAGGTTCCTTTCACAGTTTGCTGATACAATCATCATGGCTATCCCATAAGCCGAGTGACTTAAAACAAATTTCTCCCTTTTTCCACTTCTCACTTCCTACCACAATCAAACATTGTGGAGATGAAATATATAAAAGTAAACGTTTTAATTAATATGTATTGGTATTGGGTTTTCTCTTTCTACTTTGGTATCACTGTTCCTTTTTTAATTTACTAATTTCATTTGATCATTTTTTATCTCCTACTTCTTACTTTATCATCCTATTATCTTTTTCTCCCTGGATCACTGAAACTTTTTTCATCTCCAACATATTTTTCATATTCATCCCTTTCCTCTGATTTTCCCAGTTTTCTTTCCCCTCCCTTTTTATTGGATCCCCTATATTTACATCCCGGTGCCTCATTCTCCATCTCATTTTTTCTTTTGTCCCATTTGACTATCATCCCATATTTCCCTTAATTTTCTCAATAATTCAAATCCTCTGTCCAGTAAATATTCTGTCAAGTGTCCTTTTCTACCCAGAGTTCCTCATATTTATTCTCTGGTGGTTTTCTTTCCCCACAGTCTCTACCATACTGTACATGGACATCTGCCTTATTTTATCTCTCTTCCATATTTCCTTTGTTCTCTTCTTCCCTCCCTGTTAGCATATCTTCTGTTTTCTTTTCTGTTATCTCTGAACTCTTCTGATTTATCTATGCTTCTTTGTAACCATTTTGTATCTTGTCCTTTACCTCCAAAATAACGCCCATTCTTTCTCCCATCTCTCATTTTCTCTCTCTCTCATACACAAAAAATAACTCTACCCCTTCTTATATTTTGCTCTCACTTTTCCTTTTTCCTCATGGTTTCTTTATTCTAGATTGACCCAAATTCCAAAAATGGCTCTTAACAGCCTCCTATCTCTCTCCTATCCTGTTACTACTCAGCCAAGGAGCATAATGTGTAAGTATTAGAAACTGTTAGCACACTAAACTACCACAAACAAAATACCTGTTTAGATTTTTTCCATTTTCTATTTTCCATTTTTTCCATTTTCTGTTTTCCTAATCTGTTGGGGGGGAAATCTAATGTTAATCTGATTATTTTTGCATATCTTCTCCAGTAGTTTTTGTGCATTACCTTATTTCCCAAGTAAGTCTTCTTTATATTAAAGGATGAGCAAATACAGGCAAAATGGTAGAGTTAACAATAAATATCAGGACTTCAGCAGTGTGCATTCATTTACCAATTTGCACCACTCATATATTCCATAACATTTCAGCTGGGAAAGCTTCTATCTGATTTTTAGTAGCTGTTTAAACAAAAATAGATGTTTATCTCTTTAAAATTTTGCCAGGAAGCTGTCACTTTCCCATTTACTCATGCTATGTTGTGACAGAATGTGTCAGCATCTCACACAAATGAAAAGAGATATAGACCTGTATTTACTTTAGCTGCAAAATAAGTAGTCATCAATTCAGAGAAAAGTGTTTTCCCATCTGAAAAGATGGATAAATAAGAGAAGTTGTGAGAACCAACTATTTCCTAACGCTTAAAAAGCAGATGCAAACCACACATTCCAAGTATGATTAATTTATAACCAACATCCAAAGAAAAAAAGAAAAAAACTCACAATAACTTTAGGAAATAGTATCAGATACTCAGCTACTTTTTGATGTAATACGATTAATGGGTTTATCATAATCTTCTAGATTTAGAAATGGCCAACAAAAATGTGTGAAGGAATGTTTTCTGGTTTTGATGCATGTTCTCATGTTTCAACTGGGACAACAGGTATCGGTTAGCTCTCCTGTGAAATTTTAGTCCTACAATGAACAGAATGGGACAGTTCTGGTGAGTGTTTTAACTGACCAGATATGTTCCACTCAGGTAAAGAATACTGGACTATAGAGGCCAAATCTTATTTCACCTTTGCATGTATTTATTTATTTGATTTATATGTTTCCCTACAAAAGTTTGTGGTAGTTTACAGTAAGAAAAGAAAATAGATTAAGAAGAACAAGCATGAGAACAAAGCATTTCATAAAGTCAAGTACAGTATCAAAATAAAACATAACCACCCTAAACAATATCCCAGCCTAGCCTTTCTTGCTAAAGGACTGCCAAAATAGGAAGGTTTTCACAGTACATCTGGAAAGTGTCCAGGCTCAGGTTCTTGGGTGAGGGAGCTCCAGAACAAGGAGCAACTCCAGAGAATGATATCCCGCATGTTTTTGCCAAGTGAACTTGGTGTATGAATGACACTGCAGGAGGTTGCTCTCACTTGACCTTAGGCATTATAATGACACATGAAAAAGAAGGTAGCCTCATAGTTATATAAGGCCTTTATAATTTTGGACCATATAGGCCAAAACCAGCACCAGAAATGTTACCTAGAAAGCTATTGGAAATCAGTGCAAACACTGGAGAATTGAAGTTATGTGCCCCTGGTGACACTCTTAGCTGCAGCTTCCAGGTGGTCTTGAAGGGTGGCCCAAGTGGCATTTATAAAGCTACAAAACCACATTTATGTCACTTATGCAAGTTCAGATCCTATTTCCAATCACCTTAAACATGCAAAGAGGGTTAAATACTTGCTGTGTAGGCTCTTGGGTAGAATAAACTCACCCTATGTTTGTGGGGCTGGGTAAGTTCCTGAAATATTAGCTGACAAAAACAGAACTAATGACAGTCTGAAGAAACAAGGGAAACAAAGGGAACACGATACCTTCTAGCTATAACCTAGCAGAATTTGGCCGCTACCCTCCAATGACTTTTCTGTGCCTTACGTTTAATATGTTTTGGATAAAATGGATAGGATCGTAATCGAACATTTTCTGTCTTAACCATCTCCCCCATGCTCCTACTTCCGGGACAGTGTCCACTTATGTTTGCCATGATCCCTCCAGCTTTAATTACATTTGCAGGGTGTTCTACCAAGACAAAATATAATAATATTTACTATTAAGAAAAAATATTATTAAAACACAGAAGGCAGAATTTTAAAAATGCACAAAAGGAGGAAACTAAGAACCTTGTATCTGACTGCTACATGAGCAAGAGGAATTGACTGTGACAAACAAAAGTTCAGGGCTCAAACAGATTTTAAGGATGAAATCCTGACCTTGCTGAAGTCAACTGTAAATCTTCCAGTGGCAGCCATATTATATGTGAGGTTGAAAACAAGGTGACTGCAGGCGCATCTATATGTCCATTTCCTGTGGCACCAGTTGACTCGCAAGTAAATTACTTGCAAGTAAACAGTGCTGGGAAAGCATCTACACATGCAGGAAAGCAGGAGCAGATTTGCTGCCAATCTGCTCCCACTTCCTGGGGCCCTGCAATAGGCCTCTCCCGCTACCAGGGGGGAGCTCCAGGCTCCAGCTGCAGCTGTCAACAGCTGGAAGCCCTGTTCAAAAGCCAGCCCTACTCACTGATCTGTTCAGCCACTTCACTGGCCAGGAGCAGCATGTGCATTGCAGGTACCGCACATAGCAGTGCTCTCCTTGCTGCTTCTGCCTCCCTACACCATGGCTGCTCCTGCTCCTGCTCCTGCCCCTGCCCCTGCCCTTGGCAGCAACAACCAGTGTCCTGGGCTCCTGCTGGCCATCACACTGGCCCTGCTGATCCGCCTCAACAACGACTGGCTGGTCCATGGCCATTTCACTCCACTTGGATCCCCTACATGCAGTGACTACCTGCCTACCAACCATGCATCATCCCAGAGCCACCACTGCTCACCTGCCACCTGCCAGGTCCATCTGGCCGGACCCCAGCAGGGACACTGATGATGAGTTTCAGGATTCCACCACCAGGGCCACCATTGCCTTGCTGGTCCTTGAGCCCCACTACCACTGGGCCTGCTGGACCAGCCAGGACTACTGAAAGCACATTGTCCAGCAAAACTGGGATGACAAGCCATGCCTGAAGGCCTTCAGGATGACCTGGGTCACCTTCCAGGATCTCCTGAAGCAGTTCTGGCCAGAACTGGAATAGTACGACACTGCCATGCAGCCATTTCTCCTATGGACACTTGGCTGGACCTCACCCTGCTCAAGCCTTCAGTATATCAGCCACCTGTTTGGTATGGGCCAGGCCACCACTGGGGAGGCCATCCTGGAGGTGTGCAGCACCCTCCAGAATGTGCTGGGGTACACCATGCTTTGTGTGCATGACTCCCTGGAAATGGTGGTGGGGTTTTGTGCCCTGGGATTCCTCCAGTGCACTGGACCCTGGATGGAATTCACATCTCTGTCACCTGCCTGCCCCATGGTGACTGCCCCTACTACAGTCAGAGGGGCTTTCACTCTGTGGCGCTCCAGGCCATTATAGACCAGTTAGGAGCCTTCACACATGTCAGCGCTGACTGTGTGGGCAGTGCTCCTGGTGCCAACATCTTTAGGAACTCTGGCCTGCTGGGCCTGGTGGAGAGTGGCTGCTTCACACTGGTGGTACCACACCTGCAGTTGGGTACCATAGGTGTTCCACCCCTCCTCATTGGAGACTCCACCTACCCACTCCTTCCCTGGCTCATGCAGCCCTCTACTAGCCAGCTAGACCCCCACCAGGCCCACTTAAACCACTGCCTGAGCTAGATTCATGCTCTGGCAGAGTGCACCTCAAGTTTGCCAAGGACAACCTTCCCTACATCATTGTCACAGGCTGTGTGCTGCAAAACATCTGTGATGCCTGGTAGGAGCATGCTATTGTGAGTTCAGTGGGTGGGGAGCTCACCCAAGGGCAATGGCAGCCAGTGCTTCTCCAGCACAGGTGCCTCCCCCTCTGGCAGGCAGTGTCCAAGCCCGGCAGGGCTGGTGTGTAGCCCTGGCCCTACTGGAGGCAGCTCTAGCTCTGTGCCTACATGGAACTGGGGTGAGAGGAAGGCCCAGGCCCAAGCAGGGTGGGGGGTGGGGCTGAGTGGCTCTGGACCTAGGGCAGGGACTGGGGCAGGAGCTCCTGGCAGCTGGAGGTGATGCAGGACATCCTGTGCCTACTGTTGAGCAGTGGATGGCTGCCAGGGAGCAGGCAGGGATAGGGTCTGGAGCCAGACAGTGAGCAGAACGAAGGTGATAACCGGGCCAGAATGATGTCCAGCTGTTGGTAATCATCATCCACGGCCTGCACTACCCTATGCCAGGATGGCATTCTGCTCTTCCAGTTCCTCCAGCTGCTCATGCTCCAGGGCCAGGGTGTGTGCCCAGAACTCCTGGTCCACCCAGCCCCTCCTCACACCAGTCCCACAAGTCCTTGTTGGTGACATCCTCTGCCCTCCATATGTCCTTCAGGGTCATGTTCTCCATCCACCAGGCCCAAACAACCACTAGCTGATCCTCCAATGCCATGGTCATCCAGTTGGAAGATCCTGTCCAGGATCCTCCTCTGGAGGAGCTGGCAGATCTGCAGGGCTCCCGGCTGTGGGCATCAGTGACCCTGAGGCCACACCCCAGCTGCCAACCGCATACCCTCCCTCACGTGCAGCTGCAGGCCCTGTAGAGCCATGAGAAAGAAGCTTTTTGTGTAAGTTTGAAACACTTCAGAAATAAGATGCTCTGTATGAGAGGCCGTGTGGTGCCTGGCCTCAGGCTGGGGGTTAGGCATCTCTGAGCTACGATGGAACAGGGACAAGCCCAGGCTGCCCTGCAACCTCTAACAGTGCCTGGTTGGCTACCTGTGGGTGTGCTACACATCCCTGTCCCCTGCAGCTGAGGAGGATAGCGATACCACCATCAAAGCATCCTTCTGCATGTGAGAGGCCTGTGCCTACCTGGCTGTGGAGGTATGGATTGCTCAATAAAGTTTTATATTGTCTCCCACCTCTCTGTATTCTGTGGGGAGGGTGCTGTGCTGCAGGTATCGGATTTACTCACAATTAGGGTTTTTTACTGCACAGTAAGCATACGCATATGTAGATGTTCTCACTTACTGCACAGTAAACTATGCAACTGTGAAGTAAAGTGCCTTATGTAGACTCAGCCTGCCACACCTAAACTTCTCCTAAACCTGTTCCCAGACTGAGGCCAACTTTGGCTGTGGTATAATTTACAGTAGCCAAGTTGTAGTGAAAGACTACTTTTAATTGTGGTGGCTTCCAAGAGACTCTTACGTATAAATCCCACCCTAATTCATATATCACAGTTTCACAACACAAAACGATGTAGACCAGATTATTAATTCTCAGGAAATCCTCAACTGGCCTCTTAAGGTGTCTGTAAGACCCCATTGTGCTTCCAGAGCAGTAACATGGAGCTCATTTGGTTCCTTCACTAAAAAGCCTTGTAAAATCAAAAGCTAGGTTCTCTATAACAGGAAATGTACCTCCAGTGGAGCTATCCTGTTAGGAAGCCTCCAAGAAAAAAGTGCCATAACAGGACCTGGGGAAAAAAAAAACAATTTTCCACTTTCCAGATTTCCTTCTACCACAGGAAAAGGTGAAATTCCCCTTGCTAGGAACACAGCAATTATTGATTGTTTTCATATTGATCCAAAAGTTGCCTATTTTAGCCATTTTTACATGTCACTTCAAACTTGAGACTGGCAAATTAAATTAAATAACCAGATATATTTGGTCTATGTCTACATGGTAAAAGTCTTTAGTTTATTTCAGCAATGGCAAAGTGGCTGAAAAAATAAGAATAAATGAAAGGAAGTTTTTGTATTAACCTTTGATTAATTCATATTAACAGAGTAGTAATAATGTTCTTGGGCTACAGCAAACTGATTTGTACAGAAAATATAGGCATATCTAAGAAGCAATGTAGAGTCAAGGTCAGTATGTACAAAATTGCTCAAAAATAAACACTTGGGGGTTAGGATATTTATTCACTGACCCTGAAATGTCAGTTTGACACTGATACTAATGTAGAACACTTCTCTCTAGAGTTTATCCCACTATGCAAAGGTGCCACTAACTGTGAGAATCTTACTGAGGTGCTTCAACTGCATGCTAGAAACCATCTGCATATGTTATTTTATTGTTAGTCTCATAAATCAATATTATGGGGAAACATCTATAATTTCATACTGTATTAGAAATAAGATAGCCACAGTGCTGCACATCTGAGGTTCTAATGACACCAGTGGTACAGTACTTACACTTTAAAAATGTTATTGCACAGCTTGAGGTTATTTGGTTTATAAAACCCCCAAATTGCTTCCTTGAAAAGCCCTAGGGTACTGACCTACTAATGTTCAGATTGCTGAAGGCAGGGCAGGAGTCCTACTTGTATTTGCTAATGGAAGGTTAGGAAGAAACAGTTTATAGCATTATAAATTTGAATTCACATGGCCAGAAATAATGAATACTACGAAATAAATAATTGCATTTCTGGATACATGTATGTGCTTTGTTTCCCTTATATGCTTGAGAGTCTAGCAAGGAGGTTGAACCCTGAACATACACAAAGAGTTCTTACCTGCCTTACCTATTCTCAGTCACCAAGCTGTGACCTGTCATGGGTCACTGGTCCTCAGCTGTTGTTCATTTTGAAAAGAAAAGACAGGTATCAGCCAGGAACTACCTGTTGCAATTGTCATGATAGTACTATACTGTGTCACACACCACACCATTTCATTTAGCTGAATTGGGTATCTTATTATTTCCTTATTTTACCCTGTATACTTTAGACTTGAATTTGAGGTAGGTGTATGGAAGGAATGATACATTTCCTTAGGAGCAGATTTCCCCTGTACCTCTCAGTAAGTTTCTTCAGCATGAAGTATATTGAGCCTGCAGGCTGCATGTGGCCCACCAGGCCATTCTATCCAGCCTGCGGGGTCCCTACATTTTTTTAAAATTAATATTTATCTGCCCCTGGCTGCCTGTCATGCGGCCTTCGATGGCTTGCCAAAACTCGGTAAGTGTCCCTCCGCCCAAAATAATTGTCTGCCTCTGATGTTGAGGAATGGTCAATATAGACCCAGGCTCCATTTCATTCTTCCTGCTTTCATCTGTCTGGAGGAGGATTGGTTCCCCAGTCCCATCCTTAATCAAGGGAAATGAAGGCATTTGCCAAATATGTAGACATATCTAATTGAAATTAACCTTTCATTTCACCCATTACCTCTGTTATTTTTGTAGCTAAATTAAAAGGGCCAAAGTATTTAGAAACTCAGTAAGAAAGTCAACTTAGAGTGCAGACACACATAACGCTTAGACTGTTTTAAATATAGCTTAAACTTGAAATATCAAGACATACAAGCCCATTTAGAATGGTTTAAATCTCCCAAAATATTTCAGAAGTATAAATGGATAATCTGGTATTTCTCACATATCACACTAAATAAGTCTCTTTTTTTAGAAGGCAGAATATGGGGGACAGGGAAGTTTTTTCCAGTATCATGGCCTAGAGCTGTGCCTTGTAACAGTGCCTTTATGCTTCTGCTCTTTCTTCACCAGAATAAATGCATAAAAAACAGCTTCCCTGCTTCAGACATTCACCCTACCTGTAGAGGTCTGGTTCTTGGGGAAAGCGTGTGTATGGTTTATGAGTAAATATGACATTTTGAACTGATCCTCAGTGAACCAGTTCACCTGGCAGGGGAGACACCATGATCAGTCAGGTGGTTTTCCCAGGGCAGGTGATTGTCTCTGATATGTCTCCATCGGAGGTCTATATTGAGCAGATTCTTTTTGGTGTTGGGTGGTGGAACCAGAGCTTGCTCCATCCACTCCATGCATTGACCTGGTATAGCAGTGCTTCCAGGACCGGTGCAAAAAAAAACAGGGGAAAAAAAACGTTATTTGTGGACAGCAAGATTTCCATATCTAGTGTCTGGAACACTTCACCACTCCTCACTTTATCCTGCCCCAACCTGCGCAGTAGCATCACTAAACAGGCGTGCAACAGCAGAACTGGGCAGTAATGCCAGTTGCAGCACATTGATTTTGTACTTGATTATACAAGTACTCAATGCACAGTAACTATGGCATGTTAATGAATGTGTAGACGTGCCCTCTGACAAGTTATATCGGTAATATAAACCCATTACCCTACAATCAGAGAATACTGCATTATATTGAGTTGTAGTGGGCTTCCAGAAGTCATTACCTCCAGATACACTTATTCCATATGTAAACAATGACCTGGCATTACTATGGGTCATGGTGATGTGCTACACAAAACCTGCATGTTAGTTGACTCAGAAGTCATTAGCTAATTAACACAGAAAGAAAACAGCACATGTTTATAAAGCTCAACTATAACATGAGATTATGTAAATAATTGCACTTTTGTGGTAATAATATTTAGCTTACTTATTCTACATTTAATACCAGTATTTAAAGAAAAATTCTCACTATAATAATGAAGAGTCGATACAGTGTGCAAGTCAGCTTTTTATCACCTTCATAAAAGAGGTAGTATTTGAAAACCAAGATTAATGGCAGACCAAATATATTTGTCATCTTCATTGTCATTATGTCTTCCTCTTTTTGGACTATTTCCTAGTAGTTTATAAATGAATATCCTTTTCTCCCTCTTGCAAAATACTCTTATCTTATGGCATCTGAAGATCATGGTAAATGTGTGATTGAGGTACTTCTCAATCTTAGAATTACAGTGGAGAGAGAACCCAAGAATGAAGCAGAAAATAATATGTAATATGGACCCTTGTATTGTGATGACTCAAACCATTTTTCTTTTCACTTCACTTTTTTATTGATATTTAAGAACTAGAGGCATGTATAACAAGCATTTTCTGCACCCTGGGCAGCAGCAGTGTCTGGCACAGTAATAGCTGCCAGCCAGCTGTGGCCACCATTCTTGCACCCCACTCCCCTAGTCATTAGGTGACCATTACCCTTCATTGTGCAACCATTAAGAACTAATTAATAGTAAATAAGAATTATGTATTTTATTATGCCAAGATGTTATATAGTTTATGTCATAAGAAGAACTGTGATAATGGGCACATTTATATGAATACCAAGAAAGTGATTTTCTAAACCTAAGTAGTCAGGGTGGATTACAACTTTAATTTTCCCAAAGTATCTTTCACCTGTACTTTGTTTCTGAAAGATTTGAACTAGTTAGCCTACTTTCTTATGAAGATTTATGAACGTTGCCTGGTGTATTAAGCACTAGGGTTTGCCATATAACTGTGTGTTGCAAAAGATAGAGAGGTTTTTGCAACTTAAGTACTACCATAGAAAATGTCCAGGCTAAAATAGCAATAAATATGACATGGGGACTACCCTATATGCGAATCATTCCTTATTAAAGCTGAGTGATTACCAGCTTCTAAGATTTTAGTTCAAATATGGGACCAAAAATGTGAGTTTTTTCATTTTTTGAAGTTAAATACATTCTTCAATGCTTCTCTTCTTATTTCAGAAAATCAATAATATCAAAGGGTTCTTACTCTGCTCCTCCAACCACCGAACTTAGTTTAGTCATACTAGCACCAGTCCTTTCACTACTGTTATAGATTAGAGCAATTGTAATGACCAGACAGTTCTATTATAACTGTTCAGAACAGAATAGGGTTCTCTGATACCTCACTCTGACCTAAGGAAGCATTTGCCTCAGATAGCAAATTAGGCAATAGTACTTTCATTTTGTCTTGAACAGAAAGCAGCACTCCTCTTGTGAAAAACATAAATTAAGATACAATTTTAATCCCACAGAACAAGAAAGAGACATGGCATCTCAAGCTGCCCACACTTCAAACTAATATTAACTTCCTACAGAGGATCAGCATTTCAGATCACATGCTACTTGCTATTAAAAAAATCACTTAATATATATTAAATTAGCATTTTAACTTACAAGCTTGCAAACCAGAAGTTACTATAATGCCTCACACCTCTAAAAAGTAGCATAACCTTCAATATTACTCAGTTCTCAAATACCGAAGCAAATATGTATGTAAGTGATATCGTGCTATATCTGTAAGAAACAAGGACTTCTGAGTTAAGAAAAATTCATTGGCAACTCAACTTTTTAAATGGGCCTTTCCATTGCCTGCCTTTTCAAAATCTTTCTCAGAAAACTATGCAATAAAATTTCCCAGGTCAAGCTTTCCATCCTGTATTTTGTGCAGTTTATGAAATAAATATTTCACTGAAATATAGCATTTGTAAACTTAATAAATTGCATTTTGGTATCAATGGCTTAGAAAAAAATTTTTTTAAAGGATTTCTGGGGATTTTTATTTGTGTTTTTTATTTATTTTCTCTTTTTGTTTAAAAATAAATTAGTCTAATTGTTAATATTAAGCAATAGCAACAAGGAAATTAAATGAAGAATAGTGAGATGATAGGAGGAGGAGAAAGAAAAGAAATTATCATCAGTTTCTATTTATCAGTGTGAACCAGATTAAAAAGAGTTTTGTTAATCTTGTCACCAGAAATAAAGCTGTACGTGTTTCAACAGTGATTCTTGATGGTAGTACAACCAAGAGGAAAGCCTTGATTAAACGAACAACTAAGAGATGAATGTGAGTCTCTGAGTGGGCGGCTTACCTGGAACACTGAAGGGGACTGGACCTTCAAATTCTTCTGCAGGGATGTGCCACAAGTGACATGTTCAGCCTCCATGTGTGGCATGCAGTAGATGAGGGAGGAAACATAGCTACAAACAGGGCAGGGGACAGTGCATGCTTAATTTGCCTGCCAAAAAGGTTCTTTTGAATCCTCATAGTTGATGTCCCCCATAACCAAGACTGGAGATTTTTAAGGCAGGTTTTTCTTGATTATGTAACTCTGGTATTAGGTGCCTATTGAGTCCCTTTTTAGACTTAACAACTTAAAGGATCTTGGACATGTCACACGTTTTATTCTATAACTGTTTACATCTACATATATATGTTTACTGTCTCCAAATTCACAGTTGCCTATCTTTATAATGACACATTTCCCTGTCATAGTGCCAGCAGGATCTTGACTTAGAATGTGGAATAAGATTGGAAGAAAGGAGCAAGAAGGCTGGCCATCAATTACACATCAACAAAATAAAATATAACGTTTCCTGCCTGCTGCTATTTGAATTCTAAAGTAAAATTAAGGAGATACAAACTCATATGAGCTATGAAAAAAACGAAGACAAAAAGTTTGCATAAATGTCTGCAACTCAGAATGTTCTGATACAAATGCAGTATCCTGCAGAGACACTGAAACAAAGTACATACCCAATAATAAGTGAGGAAGAATGAAAAAGAAGAGGAATAGTATACAATGGGCACATCTACGTGTTGCCCTACAGTGATATAGTGACAGACTTCATTGCCGTACAGTATGCTAGAGTGCTACAGTGATCATGTGGGTCTACATGTGATCAGTAACTATGCCACCATAGTGGTGCACTCCCCTGTTATAGTGCACTGCTATGGTGACGTAGCAGTAAAATTTAACCATGCACCACATGCACAGCATAGTAACTGCCCATAATGCACCGTGCATTTGTACCTCCAAAAGGAAGTACAAAAGCATGGCACTGTAGCAACGTCACCATATGGCTAAGTGTAGATATGCCCAATTGCTACAAATCTGTAATGTAGATATTCCAAGGACATCTGCATTTTACAGTGTGAGGCTAGGAAGAAAATACTCTTTCCCCATGAATGGCTTAATAGGTTTTTGTGAGGAGCAAGGATTACTGTGGGTAATATTTTTTAATGGACCAACTACCCAAGTACACAGTTGGGCCAATAAAAGATATCATGCATAACAATCTTTGCCTATCACATAATTCCCGCCCCATCATGGCTATAACATCATCCCAACACTACCAAATTCATTGGCTTCTGTGTGTTCATATTGTTGTTGACAGCAATGTTTTTCTGCCTTTCTTTGAAACAACTGATGTTAGCCACCGCTAGAGGTGGCCACTTGGTGGGCATACTCTGGTTTTCCTCACAGTGTTAAGCAACATCTCTGTATAGTCTTGTTTAAATGCATGGAGTCACACTATAGCTAGACTGGGGAGAGATTTGCCAAGCCTGGGTTTTTTTGGGTTTTTTTATCTTTCACTAAAGGGTGGGGTTTATCCTCTTTCTAGTTGAATCTGAGCACTTATTATCCTATCACATTTCCTGCCATTCCAGTGGCAAAGCATTGGCAGTGCACTTGTCATCTCTGATCTTTATCGGTGGAATTCTCTGAATGTTTTAGATTTGTGTAGGAAATTTTGTAGTGTGTAGTTTTGGCAAAGCTTTGGTCCAGGAGTTGCATAAGAATGCCGGAGATTGGGCTCAATGGCCTGGGAGATCCCTGATAGCCCTGAATATCTATGGTCCAAATTTTAATAATGTTTAAAAATAAGATAAGACCCCTTGATTTAGATAATCAATTTCTACCCTGCTTTATTTTTTCCCTGAGTGTATCAACAGTAATTAATCTGAGTGCCATATTATATTTATAAAAATATTATAACTTCTTAATTCACAAATGAGAAAATCTTTTTTATAGGCACTAAATAGAAGATATTAAAATAAAATAAGTCAGGACAGAATATAGTCTTCCTAATTCAAAGTACAATTTTAAACATGACATTTTGTACAACAAATAGTTCCCTGTTAGATAAAATTAGTAGCAATTATTTATTTGGATAGTTGCATTCAACTAATTGCATTGGTTATGTAAGCTTTAATAGTAGCTATACGTATAGCTACAATTACAGCTTATATAACCAATTCAGCTACTTTTGCATTTGTCTGTGTGTGTGTAGCTACTGTTAAATATACATGGCTATACATACTATTAAATATATTATTATATAGCCATACAAATATAGCTACTATTAAATTTTACATAACCAATGCAACTAGTTCTGGATAAGGAGAAGACCTTTTAGAAGACTATGTATTATATATTGCATCAATGGAAACCTATTAGAAAAGGAAGAAAATAATTTTAAAAGGTGATTACTGTCTTAAAACATAAAAGTACTCAAAAAGAAGAAAGAAAGCACTAGATTTTTGGAATGAGGTAGCCAAAAGCAGCCATACTTGAAATAGCATTTTGGATTCAGTAGCAACACTTACCTTAAAAGTCAGTATTAGGTAGCTATTCAAGTTTTGTATTTAGGTGCAAAGCATGGTTGACTTAGTAATATAAATATTCCAACAGACTTCAGTAAGACTGTGCATGTATGAGTAATGTGAGTTTGTTTGGTTTGTAGTCTCCTTTCAATGCTTACACATACTCTAACTGTGATAAATAAAGCTAAGCTACATTACCAGTGACAATCTGGACAAAAACATTTGGTAATTTTGCATTACATAAATCTGTATTTTGTGTTCACCTAGGCATATAACTTATGTATTATGTCCACAAAAAGACATAATGTGGATTAAAAAAAATTCTAAAGCCCAGCTTCACAATTCCATTTACAAAACATAGGATCTTAGGATCATAAGAAAACTGGGTTGGTAGGGATCTCATGAGGTCATCCAGTCCAGCCCCCTGCTTAAGTCAAGATCATCCTTGACTAAACCATCTCAGCCAAATATCTGCCCAAACTGCTCTGGAAAATTCCAAACGATAAAGATTTCACTATTTTCTGTAAGTAACCTGTTTAGATGCTTGATCTCCCTTGCAGTCAGAAAGTTCCTCCTAATCTCCAACCTAAATTTCATCTGCTGCAGCTAGAAGCCAATGCTTTTAGTCCTGTACCCTATAGCCACAGAAAAAAAAAAAACAATCTCCATTTTCTATCACCTTTCAGATATTTGAAGACTATAACCTAACCCCCTTGAATCATCTCTTCTCAGCTAAATACAGATATTCAAAAAGCCCAAGCCTGAATTGATTCAATCTTTGCAGGTTAGTCTAACTTGCATAGATTTAACTGATTTGCAAATGAACAGACATTCACTTTTGATCCTGGAAATACAGACACATACCTGCAGTGGCTCAGGCCAGAAGTTGGGTGGGCACTAGAATGAGCCCTCCCTTCCCTTTCACAGTCATTAAGGGAAGCTGAGCTGAGGGATCAAGGAGCATGGCCCGACCCCAGCGGACCTGACTATGATTAGAGAGGGGTTTAAACCTAAACCCTGGCCTGCAGGGACACCAGCCTGGGTGTGCCTGGAGAGAAGCAACCCTTGCTAGGGTTTTCAGACAGGAGGAGGGGGAAGGAGTGTGGCCAGGTCTCAGTCCCTGGTTGGCACCAAGCAGCGAGAGTGGAGACATGGCTAACCCCCTGCCCATGTTAGGGGAGGAGGTGGAGAGGGAGAGAACTGCCTGCTACAATGACTACCTGACAGCCTGGCCTGCCCTGGATGTGGGGAGTCAGGAGCAATCCAGGCACACAGCTCCTATGATCCCAGACCAAGCCCCACCTCTAGCTGGGCTGGGATCATAGGAGCTGTGGTGGCAGAGGTGCAGGAAAGGGACAAGGACCTTGACAGGGGCTGCTCTGCCTCAGCCAGGCAGACCCCAGCTGGGGTTTCCCAAAGGAGGGGGGAAGGATGGGGAATAATCCCCCTTCCTTACCCTTTGCTTTAGAGGGCCATTCCAGGACAGCAGCTGGCCATGCCCCTGCCCCTGCCCCTGCCCCTGCCCCTGCTCCTTCTATAAAATGGAGGGGTGGGGCCAGCCCTACTCTCTGGAGCAGAAAGCACAACCTAGCCTAGGGCTGAAAAGCATGCTAGGATGCTGGGGAACTCTTATTTAACCAGAGGGTGGGACTACTGTTGGGGGCGGGGCTACTAATACATCCCTTGACAGCTCATTAAGAGGTGCTTCAGTCAAAATAATTACCTGCCCCTGCTCTAAAGGAAGCCTCTCAAAGTAGTTACAACCCCAGGAACAAGGCATGGCAGGTGACAGGAGATGAGAGAGGACAGAGTGTGTAGCAGATGAGTTTAATCACCAGAGGGAATCAGACACTGGGGTCAGACCCCTGAACCTGCTACAGCAAACATATTTTCCTCCCTGCCCATCCTGCCTGAGCAAGCTGTATCCCCATGACCATACTCCAGTCATGAGAACTATCCTATCACATTTCCATAATCCCAATTACATAATTTAGTTACTAAGACCTCCAATTCTTCCTATTTCTTTCACATTTTTCAAGCATTAGTATATAAACACTTCAGGTATCTAACTGATTGTCCTACTTTTTTCCTGAGAACATTGTTACGGCTTCTGTATTGCTACCCTTTACTACATGTTGATCCAGGTCTCCTAGATTTTCACTAACTTCTGGGATTTTGTTTCCTCCACCACCAGGTAAACCTAGTTTAAAGCCCTTCTCACTAGGTTAGCAAGCCTACATGTGAAGAAATTCTTCCTTTTGTTCATCAGGTAGACCCCCATTTCTTCCCAAAAGTTCATCTTTTTGGAATACCACCCAATGGTCAGAGGAGACAAGGCCCCACTGGCAGCATTCCCTCTAAGCTGTGCAGTGTTTGCAGCCATGTGGGAGCACCTGGTATAGTGGCATGAGTGCACCTGCACAGACACACACACCAGGCAGCTTAGAAGGAATACTGCCTGCTGGTGACACAACCCACACATGTATCTATATATTTATCTCCAAGACATATCTACTCCTAGCAAGGCCTTTTCGCTTTACTTAAAAGATGAATGAGAACACCACCTAGGCCCTCATCCCCTTCACCCTTGAGCCCAGATCTGTGTAGTTACTTTTGAACTGTTCAAAACTGTCCCTGGCAATATCATGGATAGCTCACATGGATGAACAGCATGGGAAAGTAGTCAAAGAGACAGATCAGTCTGCACAAGCTTTCTGTGATGTCTCATGTGGGGGCTTCTGGCAGGCAGCAGCCCTCTCAAGCCAACCAGTTTAAATTCTGATTAGTTTGTTATCTTATATCAGATAGCATTAAGTATTCTCATTTGCAACTTTGCCAATTTAAACACATACACTTGATTCTGTTATTATTCCCAGATACTTATCTTATTTTTAATCTTTAAAAATTAGACATATGCAGGAAAAATATACCTTGCTTGCTTATAAGTTTGAAAGTATTACATAGGCATAGCGATATCCAAGTAACCAAGTTTATTAGGATATTAAACAGTCAAAGGAACGCTAATGTTTACAATATAAAATAGGTAGTAATTCTTCATATAACTTATGAGTCCTTTGGTGTTGCTTACTGTGTTCAGTGTTTTAGAGGCCACAAGAACCAGATCTGAACCAGAATCTAACCAGAATAGTGGTGTTTTTATGTGGCTTGGCTTTGTATGTGGCTTGGTTCTTTCATATTACGTTTGTTGTGTGAATTGCAAAAGAAACAACCAAAATAGGGCAAGGTCAACTACTCAGGCAGTGTGGGGAAACCTATGCTGCTCCAGCATTGATGAAGTGTTTCTTTTGTAGATGAACAATGGGCTTCAGTCTAATTAACAGGTAAACTGCTAACGGCTTGAATACTCAAAACATCAGATTTTGATTACAAGAATCCCCCACATAGAGTTGGAGTAAACTTTCAACCCGACCATGGGGATTAAAACACTTGCATGAACCCAAACAGATTCTGTTTTCTTTGTGTCAATGATTCTCAATCAGGGTGCCTGACCCCAAAATCATTTTGACCTGTTGTGGTCCTTCTGAGTTCTTTCCAACATAGAAATTGCTCTATTCTATTTCTGTCGTTAAAAAAACCAACAATATAAAAGCTAAATCAGGGAAACTCTTTGAGAAGATCATCATGGAACACATCTGTGATGGGCTGGCCTCAGAGATGATGCTCAAGGGCAACCAACACGGTTTTATTAGGGGGAGGTCATGTCAGACCAACCTGATTGCCTTTTATGATCAGGTCACAAAAGCCTTTTATGATCAGGTCACAAATGCCTTGGATGCAGGTGTTGCTGTGGATGTAGTCTTTCTGGACTTCAGCAAGGCCTTTGACACCATCTCCCACCCCATCCTCATTAAGAAATTGGGTGACTGTGGCATTGATGCCTACACAGTCAGATGGATTGCAGATTGGCTGAAGGGTCGCACGCAGAGGGTGGTGGTGGACGGGTCATATTCAAACTGGAGAGAAGTGGGCAGCGGAGTCCCCCAGGGCTCGGCCCTTGGGCCTGCACTGTTCAATCTCTTTATCAGCGATTTAGACAATGGGATGAAAAGCACCCGGTTTAAATTTGATGATGATACCAAAATTTGGGGTGAGGTGAGCACACTAGTAGGGAGGGAAAGACTGCAGCAAGACTTGGATAGGTTACAGGGGTGGGCTAGCAAAAACAGGATGCACTTCAACACTGACAAGTGTTGGGTGCTGCACTTGGGCAGTAGTAACCAACAGCACACTTATAAGATGGGAAACTCCCTTCTGGAGAGCACAAAGGCAGAAAGGGATCTTGGAGTCATTATTGACTCCAAGATGAACATGGGTCGACAATGTGAGGTCACGATTGGCAGGGCTAACCACACCTTGTCGTGCATCCACAGGTGCATCTCTAGCAGGGACAAGGAGGTTATCCTCCCCCTCTGTGCAACACTGCTCAGGCCACAGCTGGAGTACTGTTTCCAGTTCTGTGTGCCCCACTTCAGGAGGGATGTGGACAACATTGAGAGGGTCCAGAGGAGGGCCACCAGAATGATCCAGGGACTACAAGGCAGACCCTACAATGAGAGACTGCAGGACCTGAACCTGTTCAGCTTCACAAGAGAAGGCTGAGGGGGGACCTAGTGACAGTCTATAAACTCACAAGGGGGGACCAGAAGGGTTTGGGAGAGACCTTGTTTCCCCTACTCCACCCTGACATAACCAGGAATAACGGCCACAACTTGTTGGAGAGTAGGTTTAAATTAGACATCCATAAGAACTACTTCACAGTTAGGGCGGCTAGGATCTGGAAACAACTTCCAAGGGAAGTGGTGCTGGCTCCTATCCTGGGGGTCTTTAAGAGGAGGCTTGATGCCTACCTAGCTAGGATCAATTGAGCCCAGTATTTTTTTTCTCCTGCCCTGACAGGGGGTTGGACTTGAAGATCTATAAGGTCCCTTCCAATCCTGCTTCTATGATTCTATGATTCTATGATAAATCTGGAATTTTCTGAAGGGTGTCTAAAAAGGTTGAGACCACTCTCCTATACTATCACATAAACAAAACTTGTCACTGTAATGACAAAAAAATAGTAATTTAAATCACTTTAATTCAAACCAGTTCACCCTAGTTGAAAGTATCTCCATTGTGTCAGTGAAAATCAACTTATTTTTGATTAAAGGCCAGGAAACTAGCTTTAGTTCTAGCAGGAGCACCGATGCACCCCAGACAAAGTTGCCAGCCTTGGCTGCAGACCAGAGGAAGGCAAAATATGGTCTGTGGGCCAAATAGGACTGCCTGGCCATTCTATCCAGCCCACAGGGCCCCTAAAAAATTTAGAAAATTAATATTTACCTGCTCCTGGCTGACTGTCTAAGATGACAAAGACAGGGGCACTAAGGACCCAGGGGAAGCTGGCAAGACTCAGTAGCAAGGCCAGCCCAGCCTTGCCCTGCCCCAAGCCTCCTCCAACCTCCACCCCTCCCTACCGAAAGCCTCTGCCTGTTGCACCTTTCACTGCTTCCCTGAATGTCTGCCAGCTGTTCTAGCTCCATGTGGCCCCCAGCTGCACTGCCAGACTGCAGAAGCATGCAGCCTGCACTGGTATTTCAGGGCCAGGAGTGGGAGGGTGTGTGTGTGTGTGTGCACACATGCACATCCCTGAAATGAGGGAGGGGGAGAGAGAGCAATGAGGGAGGGAAGGAATCTGTGTGCGTGTGTGTGCATATGCAATGAGGGAGGGAGGGAGGAAGAGAGGGTGTGTGTGTGTATGTGCATTCATTGGTCATGTCCCACACACACCCTCCACCATACACACGCACCCTTCCCTTGCACTACCATAGACACAGGTCTCCAGACCCACACCCCCTCACACACCTGACACATCCTACCCCACACACAACTCCTCACAAACCCCATAACCACCCACACTCCACATACGCACACATCCCCCCACATGCTCCCCACACTCACATCCTTACACTCTCCCCCACACCCCACATACCCACATACCAACATCCCCCCACAAACCTATACTCACCCCTCTATGTCCTCAACCCCCTACACAATATACAAGAGTAAGACTTCAGTTTAAGCTATTTGTGAAATCACATCTATGTACACTACAGAAACACATGTAAATCAGGACAAAAATATTTCTTGAAATCAAATTAATGAATGTTGTAGATGTTTGATTTTTAGAATATAATTTAGTATTTTTCTGGTTGTGAGATGGCAAGATCCCTTGCTGAAAGGACTACTTCTGGTGGCATGGGGAGAGCCTTCTAGTGGCAAAGGTCAGGGGTTAGGGGTGGGACTTCTGATCACAAGATGCCAACCAGGGGGTGGGGCACCCATCAAAAGATGGGGCTACCTATGCAGCCCTCGACAGCTTGCCTAAGCTTGGTAAGCAGCCCTCTGACCAAAATAATTGCCCACCCCTGCTGTAGATGATACCATATGCCTCTGAGGGAGGTTTAAAAACACCCTGACATATGTAGAAGAAAGATGGTGTGAGGGAGACTGGGGGCAACCAGGAAAGTCCAGAAGCATGGGAAATATCCCTAGTAAAATATAGACACAGCTACACTTAGATCATCATTGACCAGTGGCTGTCCAACTTATTTTTGAACACCTGAATGAGGAATTATTATAGTATCATAGTATCATGGTATCATAGTGCTTAGGGTAGGAAGGGACCTAAACAGATCATCAGGTCCGACCCCTTGCGTCAGGTAGGAATGTGTGCTGGGGTCATAATACCCCAGCCAAATATCTATCCAGTCTCCTCTTGAAGATCTCCAAGGTAGGAGAGAGCGCCACCTTCCTTGGGAATCTATTGCACAGCCTGGCAGCCCTAACCATGAAGTAATGCCTCTTGATGTCCAGCCTGAACCTTCTCTCTAACAATTTGTGGTTGTTATTCCTAGTAACCCCCGGTGGTGCCTGGGGGGAACAAATTCTAGCCCAATTTCTGCTGCCCCTGCCTGGTGAGTTTGTAAATGGCCACCAGATCCCCTTCCAGCCTTCTTTTGTGAAGGCTGAATAAGGTCAGGCTCTTTAGCTTCTCTTCATAGAGCCTGACCTTTTGCCCCTTGACCATGTGAGTGGCCCTCCTCTGGACCCTCTCTAGCTAATCCCTCTTGAAGAGCGACACCCAGAACTGGAAACAGTACTTCAACTGTGGCCTGACCAGTGCAGCATAGAGGGGAAGGATCACCTCTCTGGATCTGTTTGTGATGCATCTGTGAATGCACGACAAGGTGTGGTTAGCTTTACTGACTGCTTCCTTGCATTGGTGGCTTATGTTCATCCTAGAGTCAACAATGACTCCAAGATCCCTTTCTGCCTCTGTGTTGACAAGTAGGGTGTTCTCCAGTCTGTAGGTGCATTGCTGGTTCCTTCTCCCTAGATGCAGCACCTTGCACTTGTCTGCACTGAATTCCATCCTATTCTCAATTGCCCACCTCTGTAACCTATCTAGATCTAGCTGGATTCTGTCCCTCCTCTCCAGCGTGCCCACCTCGCCCCACATCTTAGTGTCATCAGTGAATTTGGACAGCATGCTTTCCACACCCACATCCAGATTGCTGATAAAGATGTTGAACAGTACAGGCCCTAGGACTGAGCCCTGGGGGACTCCACTGCCCAGATTCCTCCAGGTTGAAAACAAACCAACCACCACCACTCTGTGGGTGTGACTATCTAGCCAATTTGCCACCCATCTGACTGTGTAGGCATCGATGCCACAGTCACCTTGTGTTTTTGAGAGAATGTGGTGAGAAACCATGTCAAACCATGTTAAAGTCCAGGAAGACAACATCCACCTCGACACCCACATCCAAGGAGTTTTTGATCTGTTCATAAAAGGAAACCGGTTAGTCAGGCATTTTCTGCCATCAATGAACCCATGTTGGTTGCTCCTAAGCATTACCTCCCCTGCTGGGCCCTTGCAGATGTGCTCCTTGATAATTTTCTCAAAGGTCTTCCCAAGAACTGAGGTAAGACAGATTGGCCTATAATTTCCAGGGTCCTCCTTCCTCCCCTTCATGTAAATGGGAACCACATTAGCCCTTTTTCAATCATCTGGTATCTAGTCAGAGCCCCATGAGTGCTCATAAGGCCATGGCAGGAGCCCCGCTATGACCCCCAACAATTCCCTCAGGACCCTTAGGTGAAGAACATCTGGACCTGCTGATTTAAACACTTTCAGCTTCTCCAAAAGTTCTCTAACTAGGTTGTCCCTGACCCTAGGCATGGCGGTACTACCCCTGGGTCCATCTGTATCCTAGTGGGGGAGATACCCTGGTCCCTGTTCAGAAATATGAAGGCAAAGAATTTGTTAAAGAGGTCAGCTTTTTCATTTGCTGCAATCACTGGATTGCCAAGCCTATCCTGTAGGGGCCCTATGTTACCCTTCTTCTTACTCCCTATGTATTTGAAAAAGGACTTTTTGTTATCCCTAATTCTGGTCACTAGCCCTAGCTCCATCTCTGCCTTGGCCTTCCTAACAGCCTCCCTGCAGTCACGAGCAACGGAGGTGTAATCCTCCTTGATGATAGCCCCTTGCTTCCACTGCTTGTATGCCTCCTTTTTTGCCCTCAGGCATTCCTGGATGCTTTTGCCAAGCCATGGGGGCTTTTTAGCACTCCTGCCCCCTTTGGTACGCATTGAGACGGACTCCCTTTTAGCCCCATTTTACACAGACTCCCATTTTACACTATTGTGATTGCTTCTTTCCATGTTACCCATTACCAATCACCTTCATATCCTCCACCAGTTCTTCCTTAATGGTTAGGACAAGATCCAAGATAGATGATCCCCTCATTGTATCCTCCACTTCCTGGTACATAAATTTGTCCTCTACATGAGTCAGGAACCAACTTGACATTTTGTGCATTGTACTTCCAGAGGACATCCAGAAAATTGAAGTATCCCATCAGATCCATCCCATAGCTTTTGGACTGATTTGTCACCTGCTTGAAAAGTGCCTCATCCACCTCTTCTTCCAGATTTGGTGGCCCATAAATCACCACCCTTATATCAGCACTGCATCTGTCACCTTTCATTGTCATCCAAATGAATTCTGCTTTTCTTTTTCCTTTCTCTTGAACCAGGAAACAAGTGTATGTGTCTTAGACATACAAGGCAACACCAACACCTTCTCTCCCAGCCCTGTCCTTCTCAAACAGAGTGTAGCCCTCAGGGTTGATGCTTTAGTCATAACAGCTGTCCCACCAGGTCTCTGTTATGGCAACAGATTACAGTTATTTTATCAGGCTTGAGCTTTCAGCTCATCTTGTTTATTCCCCATACTTCTCCCATAAAATAGTTTGGTCTTCACAAACTATTTTATATGAATGTCGGAAGAACATTATAAAAATTATTTCCCTGCTTTATGTAAACAAGACAGAGGAGTTCTCAGCAAATGAATTGAGCTCTGTTTTCCTTGGAGGTCAGAGATTTAAACATAATGGATTTTTTATATATATATATACTGATGATGATGATAGTATAGCAGCTCTTTTTATTTCATTTCTGAGTTATCTAGCACTCTGTGTCATTATTTAAGCAGGAAGTATTATATCATTCAAACAACTCTCTGCAGATGATATAATAAGAACATTGCTGATCAGGACAAAATTATTCTCTTCAGTCTACACAGTACATCTCAATTCCAGTATTTTATTCTCCTTGCCATATACATATGGATTTCCCACTGGTACTGTGTGGAAGGAATTTTCTTCTCGATATTTCCTTTCCACCAATTTACCTTTTCCATTTCTCCTCCTATTTGTTTTGACATTGCCCAATTCCATCCTTTTTATTGATACATTTTCATTAATTAACAAATTATATCTACACTAACCTTTACAGTGTAACCTTTTCCCCACAACTGAAATGTACCAGATTAATATACACACAGATATTAGTGCTGAGAAAAAGTGGCTCCTTTTATTTCTTTGTGCAAATTTCTTAGGATAATGCCTAATCAAATCAGTGTCTTCCAGGAAAAATTAAAACTTGTTGTAAAAAAGTCATTCTATTATCCCCTATTCTTCCCAGTTCTCCCTCACATAGATATTATTATTATTCCTTATTTAAATACTTATTTTTACTTGATTGCAAAAGTCTTGAAGAGTTCATCATGACAAATTCACACAAAGTTGTCTCGACTGCAAATAAAATTCTACACCCACACACTCAGCCCTCCAGACAAATAATCAAGAGAAGAGATGAGTCTAGCATAATAAGTCTAGCCCAAAAGATTGAATAGTTTGGATTTTTTCACACTGGCAAGGCAGATGTATTATAGAACCCCAAGTATACACAGCCACAATTGCTTGGGAATTTAAATTTAGGGAGTCATATATTAAATACATTAACTGACATTAACTGCTGCAGAGGTACACTGAAAAGAGATGCTCAAAACCATATGTCTGAGACATATTGTTTAATATAATTTTTTTAAATAGTTAATATTTCTCACATTGCTTCCTCTTTCCTGCTTCCTGCTTTCCGGCTTCCTGGATGAATCTCTCTCAGCAGACATTCATCAGTTTGGTCTCCACTAGATGCAAACATTTTGGGCAGTATTCTGTTGACTTCTCAGGGTGTGCCCATTATAGATATATGCAAATATCTGTGCATCTCCAGAGGGCAATCCTATTCCTATAATGGGGAACCATTAACATCTAGAGGGAGTAATAGAATTGATCCTACACAATAGTTATATAAATTAGAGAGAGTCCCAAGTTTCACTTTGATTGTTCACAGATAATACTTGTTTTGCCTTGGGTGATGTTTTCTAAGCAGAGAGATATTTGAGTTTCTCTTACCAAAGTGGTTCACAAACTCAGAGGGAGAGTTCTCAAAACCAGCATGTTTCAAATTCCTTGCAACCACAGCATAAACTGGTGAAGCAGGAGAAGCAGCACAAGCAGGAGGGGGCAACAGGGAAGGCCTTTTGATTCTTCCTGAGAAAGTAGGGTAATCAGCTAGTTACCTCAGGTGTCTGTATATGAATCCAAAGAGAAACAAGCAGAAAGTATTAGAATCCTCGCTCAGTGATGAAATTATGACATTACTGAAATAACAGAGACTTGATGGGATAGTGTGCATGATTGGGGCAGTGTCATGGATAGGTATAACTGTTCAAGTAGGACAGGCAGGGGAGAAGAGGAATAAAAATTGTGCTTTATGTAAAGAAGCTGTATGATTGCTCAGAGCTCCAGTAAGAAACTAGAGATAGGCCTGCTGAAAGTCTCTGGGTAACGGTAAAAGGGGAAAGCAACAAGTTGGGTGTGTACTATAGACCACCAGATGAGGAGAAAGAGGTAGATGAGGCTTTCTTCAAACAACTAATGGATATTTCCTATTCACAAGCCACGGTTCTCATGGGGGGATTTAAATCCCCCTGACATCTGCTGGGAGGGCAATACAGAAGTGCGCAGGCAATCCAGCAAGTTTTAGAGAGTGTTGGGGATAACTTCATGATGCAAGTGTAGGAAAGACCAACTAGGGGCCATGCTCTTCTTGAGCTGCTGCTCACAAACAGGGAAGAATTGGTGGGGAATGTAGTAATGGCTGGAAACTGGATAGCAATGACTATGAGATGATTGAGTTCAGGATCCACAGAAAAGGAAGGAAGGAGAGCAGCAGAGTAAGGACCCTGGACTTCAAAAAAGTAGACTTTGATTCACTCAGGGAATTGATGGGCAGGATCCCCTTGGAGGCCAGTCTGAGGGAGAAAGGAGTCCAGAAGAGCTAGCTGTACTTTAAATAAACCTTACTGAAGGACTAAAAAAAACTATCCTGATATGCAGGAAGACTTGCAAGTATGGAAGATGACCAGATTGCCTTAGCAAGGAACTTTTCAGCAAGCTAAAACACACACAAAAAAATGCTACAAGAAGTGGAAACTTGGATATACAACTAGGCAAGAGTATAAGACATGTGGGAATTAAATCATGAAGGCCAAAGTGCAACTGCAGTTGTAGTTAGCAAGGGAAATGAGGGGCAACAAGAAGGGCTTGTACAAATATATCAGCAAGAAGATTCTGTAAGGTTATGGAAAATGTGGATCCCTTACAAAATGGGGGAGGCAACCTAATCGTAGAGGATAAGGAAAAGACTGAAACACTCAATGCCTTTTTCACCTCAGTCTTCATAAACAAGGTGAGCTTCTAGACTACTGAAGCTGGTAGTATGGTTTGGGGAGGAGTTGAGCAGCCAGCAATGGCAAAGGAACAGGTTAGGGACCACTTAGAAAAGCTGGACACGTACAAGTCCATGGGGCCAGATGCAATGCACCCAATGATGCTGAAGGAGCTGGCTGATTTGCTGATTGCAGAACCACTGGCAATTATCTTTGAACTCTTGGCAATTGGGAGAAGCCCTAGACAACTACAGACCAGTCAACTTCACCTCAGTCCATGGATAAATCATGGAGCAGGTTCTCAAGGAATTCATTTCTAAATACTTGGAGCAGAAGAAGTTCATTAGGAACAGTCAGCATGGATCCACCAAAGGGAAGTCAGGTCTGAACAAATCTCATTGTCCTTTATGGCAACATAACCAACTCTGTTGGTTGTGGGCAGAGCTGTGGATGTACTCTACCTTGTCTTTATCTGGTGTTGGGTGGTAGGCACAGAGGGGAGACTCATCCATCAGCAGCTGGAGTGGCTCTGGGCCAGTGCTGGGAGAAGGCAGTGGGGCCAGGACCAAGGCTGGGGCCAGGGCCAGGGGTGGGGCCAGAGCCAGGGGATGGTTTCACTGAGCCAGTGCCATTTTGTAGTGGCTTCAGCCCCTTCATCCATTGTTTCCTCACAAAGCTGCCTGGAGTGGTGAACCTCAAACCCCAGTGGAGAGGGCATGGGGTTATGATAAGATCCTGGAGAGAAGCCATGGGTGGTGAATCTGTGGGCACCAGGTGAAGCGCCAAGCACAGCTATGGGGGGCCACCATCAGGCACTGGGACACAGCCAGGGTGGTGGGTCTGGGTGGGCCTATGGCCTGTGCAGGACAGATGCATTTCTGTGCAGTACCCTGGGCCTCCTCCCACAGGGGTGATCCGGCATCACTGGTGCCTAGTAGCAACTGCAGCAGCAACAAAGCTAGCTCGCAGAGGCATGAACAGCCTGATCTGAGACCCAAGCAGTGGTCCTCAGGGACTGGTTCCCCCATTCACCCTGCAGGTAGGCTGCACTGGGTCAGGGGTGATGTCCACCCCACTCCAGCCACTTCCTTGGGACTTGCATAATCTTTGGAGGTCTGAGTTGGCTGGGCTGGGTGGACCTGTTGAAACCCGCTTGCAGCCCCCCAGGGGGTGGAGGTAGCAGACCTCCAGTTGAGAACCACTGGACTAGATAGCCTCCTGAGGTCCCTTCCAAACCTAATTTTCTATGATTCTATGAATGGAGGGAAAATTCCTGATTGTGACTTGTCAGTACCTCAACACATGCAAAGGCATCAAGTAGGCTGCCTATACCTTTGTTTTGACCTTCACCTATATTGTGTCTCATTCTTCTTATGCCAGTTTTACAGTATTGTAATCACATTGATTTTAATAGTGTTACTCTTCAGTAATGTAAGTGAGAGAGACCTTACATCTGTCTGTGCTACATTGACTGGGCACAGGCCCATCAAATTTCCAATACCAGCTGAAAGTTTTGTGAAGCAGAATCTGTTCTTAGTTGCACAACTGTAAATGTGGTGAAACTCCAGTACGGAGAGCTGATGAAAAGCTACCTCAAACCCCTACCTTCCTGTTAGATGTACCTAATATTTGACACTTGTGACTTGGTGGGAACATTGTAAATAAGTATAATTTATGAACAAAATGCACAGACCATAGTAAGGGGAGATACTATCTCCTTCAGGTACTGTGTTTTCGCTGATGGCCATGCGGCAATGTGACTCTTTGCCAGATCCTTTTCATAACTTCAGTCCCAACATTGTTTCTACCCTAGATCCAGAAGAAATTGGTCAAAGATCAGATTGTGCCTACTTGAGAATGCAAAAGGAGACACAACTACAAAGCCTGAATGTTTGCATGTAGGAATAATTATCCTATCTTGTGTAACACCAGATGTTGTCACTACTCTAAAACAGAATTTATTCTAGACTCTTGGGATTAGAATGAAACAGAATTTATACTAGATTCTTGGGACCAGATCATACACCACCTATACAGTGCCTAAGTGTTATCCTTTTCTATTCCATGCTTAAGTCTATAAAAAACTGTTAATACAAAATGTGGGTAGGTCCTTCCTGCTTCCTTTTTGTAACATAGTTGTATGGCTAAAATGAACAGTAAGTTACAAAAATAAACACATAAATGGATTTTTCCGGGACTTAAATAGGGTGCAATAGGATCACACTTAGATTTCTAACAGGTGGAGTAGGATCTGGTCCTTGGTCTCATCAACATTCAACAGTAATATGTTTCTTCCAGGTGGTATACAATAAAATTGCTTCCTTTTTATCATTTAAAAAAAATATGTATCTTTTGACATTATTGTCTACCACTTTGTTTTTGTTTTAAGAAAGGATAAAAAGGGTATTTGTCTTCTTTGAAGTTTTCAATGTTTTTCTATCTTTAACATATCCTTTCTTATTCCTTTTCTTCTTAAACCAAATTTTCCATCCTTACCTAAAAATATGCATTTTAATCCATATTTATTGATACTGGAATTAAATCTTATAAAAACATTGCCTGTCAAAAAATTGTTCTTGGCAAATTCTAAAATGTCAAATTTTATTTATTCCTTTTTTATCCTGAAGGAGGATGAAAAGTCAAAATATCAAAAATTTCCTGGCAAGAAAAATTTAAAAGTGATTCAGACATTTTTAAACATTATATTTTAATAATTTTTGAGTAATTAGCAGGGATTCTGGTTTTATTTGATAAAAAATCCCCATTTTTTGGATTTAAAAGATAACCAAAATCCACATTTTCCCATGATTAAAATGAGACACCACTATATATACTGATATATATCTAGAAATATGCATATCAAGATATATATGTATATATTAATGGCATTTCATTTTAATCATGGAAAAATGTGGATTTTGGGTTAGTTTTTTCAATCACAAAATTGGGGAATTTTTTTTTAATCAGAGAAACCAGGATCCTTGGTAATTAAAAATGTTTCATCTTTCCCAAACTAGAGAGTTAGAGTTTGGGTTGAAACTGAATTGGTTCCTTTCAACTGAGATCATGATCAAATTGTCTCTATCTGACCTGCTAAAGTGCCACGTGAAAACTGTAGTTCTCTTTCCTCATTTCTCCTCTGTATGCCGGGCTTCTTGGCCTAACTACATCTGATAATGCAACATAACCTTTTCTCCCACAACACTTTCATCATTGCCTTCTCAGAAGAAGCACTATGATAAATTCTTCAAGAGGCAGTCTGGCAGGAAAGCATTTTTTTTTTTTGTGTAGAAATACTTTTTTCATTGATAAAACAGTTAAATGAAAAATGCCTAATTTAATGCCTATGTAATGTTATCTGTTGTCAGAAAACTTAGATTTAGGCTCTTTGTCAGAACTTCATGAAGCTCTTCAGTTTTTTATGAATTAATTTAATCATTGTGCATCTTCTCTGAATCTGCCTAATAGGTACTTAACTTCTTTAATACCTTTTGTAAATAACTAGGTCACAAAAATTCAGAAAATCTCAGGTGCTTATGGTCATGACTTTGGACCCATGGAAGCCCACTTTTCTTGCAAAGAAACAGTATTATTTTTATTGCATAATATCTACTTTTTAAATTCCTTTAAAAATGTATTTGTTTTGCAGAAGTATCCTGATAATGAGGCAAGGCTCATTGGTGTTCACTTCCAGGTCATTTTAATATCTTTTAAAAGAAGAAATACAGCATTTGTTATCCTCCAGTCCCCTGGTATAGAAGTTGAGTTTGGCTATATAGTTATACTGGTTTAACCTAATCGTTTTTTAAACTCATATAGTTAAATCAATTCAACCCTCTTTTGGGATACTCAGATCAGTTTAAGTGTACCTCAAATCAATTCAGATTAAGTTGTTAAAATAAAGCAATGAATGGGACTGCATATTTTTGTCAGATGCACGGCTCTTTAATTCTTAAACTCCTTTAGAACTTTTGAATGTTATACCATCTGGTCCCAATGACGTGCCCTTCAGTGTATCAGTTTGGTCCAATACTGTCTGTTTTGGCACATCAATATTTCATAAAACTTCATCTTCTTAACACGTATATATATATGATAAATGTACATATGAGGTAAGCATTTAATCAATATTGTCTAGTCTAAATACCACATGGCAAATTTATTCAGTTCCCTTGTAATGTCTTTTTCCTCCTCAGTTGTTTCAATTACTTTCTGTTAATCCACAGGGCTCTTAGTACTCACAGAATTACTTTTTATGATAAAAAGAAAAAATCTGTTCATGTTTTTATCTCTTTGCCTAATTGCTTTTCAGTTTCATTTGATCCTTTTCTTTCTTATGTTTTGCCTGTCACAGTTTGCACTTCTTTCTGTTGACCTTGATTGGCTGTTTTCTAAAGGATAACTATTTGACTTGAAGAACCCCTTTAACTTTTCATTTATCCCTTTTTTTCTCCTATCTGTTTTGTGTGTGTGTGTGTGTACGGGAATAGATTCCTTCTACAACTTAATTATATAATGTAATTAGGTAGCTTAAATAGACTTTATGCTTAGTTTGAGGATAATTTCTTTACTTTTGACAAGCTTTTTAATATTTTGTAATCCTTCCTTGCGTTCAAATGCTTGTCTAACTTTATCTTAACTACACAGTTGGTCCAATAAAAGATATCACTCTAAGATATCATCATTGTCTCTGACCATTCTGGCATTTGACTTCCTTTATGTGGGTCATTGAAGTAACCTATTATTGTTTTTAAGCAGAGCATTCTGTAAATATCTTTGTGAGCAAGTAGTTTGAGTCGAGGTAATGACTAATTCCTTTCTGGCAAAAGTACAGAACAATCATTAAGAAGACTTCCGTAAAAGCCATTGGGGCAAGTTAAAGTGAAATGAAAACTCAGGAATTGACTTTCAGTTTCAGATGCATTCTTAAAATTACTATAGAAGTTTACACTAAAGAAAAGAAATGGACTCAGTAGTAACACTTTACTATAAATATAATAATTCATCTTTTATGCCAAGTCCACACCAAAGTGGACACTTGTTTCCCCAGGAACAAGAAGCAGTGGCACACCTTGTGCTGCTGCTACTTGTCCCCGAGGAATGTCTGTGCAATGTGCCCTCTAGTGAGTGGCAGATTACCCTGGGTGGGGTAGGGAAGGCTGGAGCAAGCAACTGTGCTGGCCCCAGAAGCCTTACCTGGGCTCCTGGGGGGCTTGGGGAGCTGCAGCCATGGTGATCCTGACACTCAGACCCTGGCCAGCAGCCAGAATGTGGCTCCGGTTTGGGGTGGCATGCAATGTCCCTGCATGCACTGCCTGGTTTCTTTTCATGCGGGTTTTTCTGACCCTGGGATCTCCTGCACTGCTACCTTGAAGAGTGGAGAACACATGGATGTGTGGTGTGTGGTGTTGCAGAAATGTGTGGTGTATGGGTCTGCAGCGCCACATACTGCACAGCCACACTTGTCTGGACACAGCTTTAGGTACCAAACTTTAAACATCTAAATTTGAAATGATCATGTGTGCATGTATATGAACACATATATGCACTTTTATCTACATATATATTTTACTTTCCTTTATAGGGCAGTGTAATTATCCTTTTAACCTGGAGCGTATGGAAAAATGATCAAACAATAGTAGCTTTAAAAGGTGCAAGGACTTACCACAGAAATTTGCCATGGACCAGGACAGGGCTAGGAGGAATATCAAAGCTGCCAAACCTCTGCCTGCAGTTGCACAGCTTGATTGGCCTACATGGGGAAGCCTGAATCACCTCCAAAAAGAGGTCAGTAAGACTAACATTAGCATGCAACCGTGGGGATACTGTACCAATTCAAACACCATGTGCAGATGTGGAGGAAACTATCAGACTAAAGAAAACCCATTGACCTGTCCACTTATAAGAGAACCAAGTGCCAACAAAGACCTCACTAAGGCTACAGATTCAGCAATAAAATGTGCCCACTTCTGGACTTAATTTGAACATGGTGACAGGACACAAGATTAAGATGAAGATGATCTGGCTGTCTTTGGCAGGAATATACAGGCACTATCCCTACAAAGCCAAACAGGACTTGAACTATGTTGTATACAATAGCTCGGAAAAGTCACCAATAAGACACAAAGTATATTAAAACCTAATTTGCCTGCTTCAAAATAATAAAACATTTCCCTCCATATACGTGTACTCTATGTGTGAAGCGTGAAACCACCTGACAAAAAACTTGAGGATGAACTTGTAGTCCTTACTCATTCAAAACTCCCATGGTAGAATCAGCTCTATGCGTGGAGATAAATTGGGATTCATAATGGAAGAATTATTGACTTTTGAGTTAAAAAAATGAGACAGTAGGAGTTGATAGGGGGATATAACATCTGAAAATGCAGTCTGAGAAACATATTCCTTGGTTAATGGCAAAACTTTTCAAATTGCATTCACACTTATTTTTTGTTATACACTAGGTCAGGGTATTATTGTTTAACAACTTGTAATTTACACAATAAAACAAATGTTAGCAGCCATGTCAGTGCCCCATATCTGATAATGAAATGCTTTCACATTGAGCAGCATTATACAACAGAGTGATTTGAATAATTAAATATATTTATTTAAATAAACATAAAAAAAAATTGAGAGCGAAAGACAGTTGTAATGTCAGTATATCAAAAATAAAATGAGATCATTACCACTGTATGTTGAAGGAGTAGAGGAGGATGAAAAACCACCAGTTCAGCCACAATGATTTCATTAGGATATATATGGGGAAAGATGAAAGGAGAAGATTGCTAACAGATTGCTAGTGAAACAGAAAGTGTGTTGAAGCAGCTGAAAATGATAATACTTTCCAAAATGAAAGTTAAATGCTTCAGAAAATAAAAATAAAATAAATATTTTCCCTCCATCTTACAGCACTAGTGAAAGATAAAATGCACATTTTCTCAGTTTACCCCAGAGTCATTGATCTCTGTGGAGTGTTGAACCTAATGAGGCAAGTAGAAAAAAATCATAATGGGTTTTACATATGTGCACTGTTGGGCTTGGATTATTGTGTAGAACTAAATCACGTTTCCTACAGGAAAGTCAAATACTGACAGACTTCTTTTACTAATAAAAATATTTTAAAATATGAATTTTAATCCACAGGGAAACCGTCCTGGGCTTATTTTAACTTTGAAGGTTTACAGTATAAATTCCACAGATATAAAGCCACCCTTATTACTTAACTGTGTATTCTTTACAAATACTTCATATAGCCAAAAAAATAAAACTGGAAATATTGCCATAGTTTTAAAAGCTCTTATTACTCCCTTCAGTGCTCTCTGAATATGTGTAAGCCCTATCTGCTGTAAAATTTTATAAACATTTATCTAACACCCTACATAGCATTTGCAAATCATCAGTAACAGAGCAGTCGTCTGCAAAATAAAGTAAAGGAATCTAGATATATTAAAATTATGGAAGGCAGGATTGGGCAACTCTTTCATGCAACTGAACTTGGACTAATAGCCCTGTATTTCTATGGGGTAAGCAATGGTGCTCATCAGTTCAGAGATTTTCATTATTAATCTTAATGGTAATCTTAAAATTTTCATTTAAAACCTAAGTATAACAGGCCCTAGACATGTACTTTTTCCTGTCACTTACAGCAGAGATTTCTAGGAATGAATCACATATTATTCTAGGCTGCAGTTCCTAGTTATGGCAGTTTTGAGTTAGAAATCCATTATCACTAAAGGCCATGGGCTTGATTTTCCACTCTGGCATAAAACTGGTGTAATGACATGGATAATCAGGTCTCAAATTTTGATTCTATTGAATTCATATTTAATTGAATCTGCAGCAGAGTCCAGGTTCCAAATTATCTTGTCAGTTGAAAAAGAAAGTGAGGAATGTGTGCTTGGACAAATTACTTATCCTCATTGGGTGATGTCCTGCTTTTATGAGAGTTTGGCCATAATTTTACTGGGGCCTGGATTTTAGTCCAGTATCATAGTTAACTCAGCTGACAAATGATAGAAAGACAATATCTATTGGAAACTACATTTAGTTTCCAAAGGATAGATGCATACCTGAACTGACCTTTTTCCCTGTCAAAAATAACTATTATGACCTCAAAGTTCTGGATAAATAAAGCTAAATAAAGGCAGAAATCTCATAGAGTGCAATTACATATGCCCAATGCCTGCTCTGATGCGTTCTAATTAGAACAATTAATCATGTCTGTTGGAGCATTCTAATTAGAATACTTCAGCATCCTCAACATCACATATACTGTATTCAGCATCCCTGCATTTCAAAATGGTGTTGGGGGTGCTTTAATTAAAGCTCCTTTGATGAGGCACCTAAGGCCAGTGCCTGTGACCAGGTGAGCAGTCTGGCTCTTCGGACAAGAGGAAGAGGAGCTCCTGGGAAGGAAAACAGAAGAAAGGCATTGACCGGCATCCAGGCTGTTCCCAAGGGATGAAAGTAGACAGCTAAAGTGTACTTATAGCTTGTGAGGAAGTTATTGACCCAGTTCAGGAAGGTTTTTTTGTTATATAGTCTGTGGGTTTGCATTTATGTTCTGACCAGATGTAGCTGTAAGGGGTGGAAAAGGAGACAACAAAGGCACCTGAGGAGCATAATAGGTTTTGAGCCCTTCCAGGAGCAGGGGTGCAAGACATGGTGAGGCCGAGGCTGAGAGGCCATAGCAGGATCCCAGAGGGGCAACACAGGCAGCCAGGTGCTGAGATTGAAAAGCCAGGCTGGAACCAGGAGGCCTAGGCTACCAGTCTACAGCCAGAGTAACCTATAGACTAAGAAGGCTAAATCCTATACAAGGGAGTTACTGGAAAGAGAGCTAAAGTGAGGCATGGGTATAGCTGTGAGAGTCTGTGAGGCATGGGCATAGCTGTAGGGATGCCACAAATAGGCCCTAAGACAACTGGTGCCCTGAGACTCTGATGCAGACCAAGGGAGGCCCCCACTTAGGGACTGAAAGACAGGACTAGAGGTCAGCTGGGTAAGGGAGGATGCTGCTGGCCACAGCAGGCTAGAACTTACTCTGGGATCCTGGGGTAGCCTCCCTTCTATAATAAATTAATTCCATTAAGGCATGGCAGGTGAGAGGAAAAAGGAGGATACCCTGAAGAGCCAGAGTGGGGCAGGAGTTGAGGAGTCACCAGGGGGAGTCACAGCTGCCCCTGGGGCCCAGCCCTGTCACAAGGACTAAATATATTTCACAATTATTTTTACTTCATCCTCTTCTATTTTGTCTCAACTCTGTAAAACATTTAGGCCATATCCACCCAAGAAAGTTTTATCAGTAGCTTTTGTGCCAACATGAAGCTGCTGACACTGCAATTTATCAAAAGCATATGAGCAGGTGGAGGGGTTTGCAGGTGGAGAAGGACTACTCCAAACCAAGAGCTTAATCTGAATGATATTGTGCACTGTAGCTAAGCACCTGTGTTCTTCAAACAATCAGGTGCACTGCTTTACAGGTCTTACTGCACTGTTGTGAGATAACAGCACTCCTCTCAAGGAATTGTAGGAATTTCAAGGTCAAGATCTCACTATACCTTAACCTCTTTTCCCAACATTTTTTTTTTTTTAATCCCAGTAATTCTTCTATTACATTCCATATGCTGCTGTTACTCCTCCTGTTTTTCAGTCTCTTTTGCTATCTCACTGGCAGAAGTCTGAACCCAATAGAAGTGAAGCACATATGTATGTTTTACAGGCAAGGCACATAATTCTTCTGTATTTGAATGTTATGTGTGTATTCATGAATTCATAGAAATTTAGGGCTGGAAGGGATCTCATGAGATCATTGAGTTCAGCCTCCCTGCTTTGGGCAGGAAAAACTGCTGGGGTCAAATAACCCCAGCAAGGTGTGTGTCCAGCCTCCTTTTGAAAATCTCCAGGGTAGGTGCCTGCATAAGTGGGGCTTTTCCCTGTTCCTTTTGTCTCCTGTTGCTGCCTATTTTTATCTTTGAAGAACATTCAGTTAAGCCTTATGATCATTCAAGATGTGTGTCCTGTTGCTCCCTGAGTGATCTCTCTGGGACAAACACCTGTAACGCATGAAATAGTACATCTTTAATAACTACCTAAACAACTTGTAATGCAGCAGTGACAATGAGAAGCCCAAGAGATGTGAATAATGCTGTGGAATGTGGCCCTACCCCATCAATGAAGTATAGAAGGAGTCAGGGAACTGCTGGATGGCACCAGCCACCTAGAGCAACTGATAGGGGCAGAGGGCCTTCGAATAAAATGGACACCCACCCCAGATGTGGCCAGCACAGTACAGCATGTGATTGACAGGCCTGAGGTGGAAGTAGAGGGTCATGTGACTCAGCGAGGGGATTAGAGACATAAGATAAGCCCAGGGCCTGAGGCTGTCAGGAAGATCTGACCCTGCAGGCTGCAAGAAGTGGAGCTCCAGGGAGGGAAAAGTACTGACTGGCTAAGGAGCAAGGATTCCAGACTACAGGGAAGCTTCAAGGAAGTCCCTCCATGACCACACAGCAGAGATAAGTATTTTGGGAGTAGTGTTATAGCTCATTGCCACAGTTTGGTGTTGACTGGGTTGGACAAGCCTTTGGTTTGGAAGCAGATGTTCATATGTTTTGTTTGAGTTGAAGTTGTACCAGAGGAACAGCTTGTGGCATAGGGGAGGAGGAGGCCACTGAGAAGTATGCCACAGGCACCCCAGATCCTAAACTCTTCAAAGGGAAGAGCACTGTTGTCAGTGGAAGGACTGTGGTGTTAGACAGAGAAGACTGGGGACACAAGCCCAGAGCCTGAAAAGGGCAAGACCAGGTATGAAAGCCCCAGAGTTCATGAAGGGCAAGACTGAAATTGGGGCCTGGGTTCCTGGGAAATTTGACATTAAAAAGGGGGCTCCAGTCAGAGTAAAGTGAGCCAAGAGCAGGGGGATGTCAGCACAGCCAACCCAAGATCTGAAGCAACCCCCCCCCGCCATCTAGGGGTAGCCTACCTGTCTAATTATAATACCAAATTGTGTCAGAAGAAACAACATGTTGGGACCCTGAAAGGCAAGAGGGGATGAGCACAGTTGGATCCAGGCAGCCACCAGAAGATGACTTTTGCCACCCTAGCACCAAACCCTCTTCATGTAAATAGTGCATGAAAATCACTAAGTGCTACTTGAATCAGTGACCTAATGTACACTATAGAATAGAGCTTCTGAGAAAAGAGTTCCAAATATTTTCATATCTCAAGACAAATGAAAATTTTCTGAAGTGGCTGAAGAACTTCTGAATGCAGACAAACACATTCTTAGAACTGTGTGCCAAGCCAACCTTAGTCTGAAGGCACAGAGACACCAGAATGAGAAGAGTTCAAACATCTTTATTTCTGAGGCACAGGCTGGGGGAGTACCAGACGGCCTTCCTAAAACTAGCTGCATCAAAAGTCTTGCCTGAACTGGCCTGCTTAGGTGGAGCTTTACCAAGTGCCATGTGTTAGCACAGGGGCGGGCATTTATTTCGGGCAGAGGGCCGCTTGCCAGTTTTGGCAAGCCATTGAAGACTGCAAAGGTAGCTCTGCCCCTTGACAGGTGCCCTGCCCCCTGGTCACCACCTTGGAACTGGAAGTTCCACCCCCTCAACCCCTGACCTTTGCCACTGGAAGTCCTTCCCCTTGCCTTCCCAGACGTACTCCTTTCAAGAAGGGTTTGCCATCTTGGAACCAGAAAAACAGCAAATTATATTCTAAAAATCAAACATCTACTACAACATGCATCAATTTAATGTCAAAAAATATTTTTGGCTTCATTTACATGTTTTTGCGTAGTGCACGTAGAGGTGATTGTATAATAGCTTAAATTAAGTCTTACGCTTGTATATTGTGGGGAGGTGGAGGGCATGGGGTGGCTATAGGTTTGTGGTGTGTGGGTGAGGTGTGGGGAGGAGTGTGTGTGGGGGCGTGGGTGGAAGGATAGATGTGGGGGTGTATGTGGGGTGGGGAGCATGTGGGTGTGTGGGGGACATGGGGTGTGGGTGGGTATGGGGTTTGTGGAGGACTTTGTTTGGGGGAGGGTGGCTGAGGAGAGTTGTGGCATGTGTGGAGGAGGAAGGTTTGCCCACAGCCGCCCCATGGCAGATACAGCCCCCACCAGTGCTCCTCCAAGCCTGGGTGCCGTACTCCTGCCACTCCTGCCCCTAAGGTACTGGTACGACCCCATGCTGCTGATCACAGCTGCTTCATCCTTGTTTGCCACCAAAGCACTTCTGCTATTTTCCCATCCCCAGCCTCAGCTCACGACTCCAGCACAACATCCCAGCTGCATGGCGAAGCATGCAGGATGCAGCAGGAGCTGGACTGCTTTGGCCAGCACTGCACAGAACAAGCTAAGAATCACAGGGGCTAGACCAGATCCTGCTGCATCCTGGTACTGTAGCTGGGAACCACATGGTGCCAGAGCAACCAGCAGGGTGGGGGAGGGGAGTCATGGCAGCAGCGGGTAAATGGCTGCAGCAGGTGGGGGGGAATAGGAGTAAGTGAGCACATGGAGTACAGCCACAGCACCAGCGGGGCCCAGAGTAGCGTGGCAGGAGCATGGGACAGGGGCCAGCAGAGGCTCTATGGAGCCAGGCTGGGCTGCACCAACAAGGAGAGGGGTAACTGGGCACCACACTCCTGCTACCCCACTCAGGGCCCCACTGGCCCTGGCCCAGTGCACCAGCATGGATCCTGTGCTCCCTCCCAGCTGTTGCTGCACTGCACGTGGCTGCTTACTGTCACTGCCCTGCCCCGCCTGCTGCCGCTTTCATTGCTTCCCCGCCTGTGGCTACCACTGCTCCTCTCCACCCCACACTGTCTGCTCTGATACCATGTGATTCTTGGCTGCAATCGGGGACTGCAGCAGCCAGCTCAGCTCTACCCTGAGGACTGGGTCAATCAACCATAGTCCTCCCCTGCCTCCCCCTGTATTATCTGTATTTCCCTCTGGCACAGGGAGGCAGACAGCCCCAGAGTCCTTGGCCAGAACTCTGCTCCTCACGGGGCTTCCGGCTGGGGGTAAGGGAGGTGGGACAGGCCATGCTTCTGAAGCCACTTGGTCTTGCTGTCAGCTTCCTTTGGGTCCTACTTCCTCTGGCTCCTGTCATCTTTGATAGGTAGCCAGGAGTAGAAAAATCTTCCTTTTCTAACATTTTTAGGGGTCCCACAGGCCAGCTAAAATGCCCTGGCACACTGGATCTAGCCCACAGGCCATATTTTGCCTGTCCCTGTGTTAGCATGTTAAAAAAGTAAGCAAATAGAAGGAAAGGCATTTTCAAAATGTAGTGGGAATGTAAGGAGAAAAAGACTGCACACTGCTGGCTCTCAGCAGCAGTGTTTGGACCCATGATCTGGAACTGCTTGGTACATAGGCATTACAGGATTGTTGTTGGACAGCAGTTCATATCACCATCGATTCTTAGTGTGTCCTTATAGATATTGTAACAGTTGAGAGGTAGCAGAACAGGACTAAGTGAGTTTGGCAAGGTAGCTTAACTTGATTTTCATAAACTTATTTTTACCTGATATATACTCATTCAGTTTTGAATCCTAAGATATATTTTATTGGTAAAATTCTATAAAGTTGCCATGTCCTATTTCTTCTTTGGGCCTAACTCACATTAATAGTTATAGTTCCACAACATCTCAAGAACACTTACTAAGGTTTTGTGAATATATAACATTAGCAATATGAATATTCATATCCAGGATGCTGTTCTAGAAAAGTACTGTATGTATGCTGGCAACAATGTCTTCTCTCTTGATATTTCACTAGCCTATTGTTTCATTTTCTTCAGTTATATTACTTTAACTATTGCTCAGTGCCTATCAAATTCTCTGGGAGTCTTGGACATAACCTTGAGTGACCATTCACTGGAAGCAGAAAATTAAAGGCTTATGTTTACTAGACTTACCTCATACCCAATGGGCTCAGAATATTTGATTTTTAATTTTTTTTTTAAAAGGACAAGTGACTGTCATAGCAATATAATGGATCTGCAGTTGGGTACATGTAAGCTCTCCCTATAGCTTCCTTTGCCATCTATTTCAAATTGTTTCTACATATCCCTTTTTTACCCAACATTTCCCTGGGTACTTTTGCATTATGCCAATTGATAAATGACAAAATGATATGTGCAACTTAAATTTGGAATTGTATGTTTTCCACTGGACTTACCATATTAATATCAAAATGCAGATATGTAAAAAATGGCAGCTTAGATTTCATACTTTAGCTATCAAAAAAGGAGAAGAAAAAATTATAATACAACACCTTTGGGAGGCAAGTACAAAGCATTTTCAATGTTTTTATGCTAAAATATCGATACATGATACATTTTTATTATTTTCCTCATATGCATAAAATAACAATTACATTATACAAAGAAAATGTACACAACATATTTCTTGTATGAATCTAACAAGCATGTCCTTCCTTTGTAATTTTACAATAGATTAAGGAGAAAATAGGGACAATCTAACATTTTATATTTTGTTAATATTTTAGCTTACATTAAATTAAGTGTCCCTAATTATGTACTTGCTTGTATCTTTTGGCCCTAATAAGCTACTTTTCTGTTTAAAAAAAATATTGCTTTATACTTGCACTGTGCTGCTATATGGTTGTCATTACCAAGGTCAAATGTATCATTACTGGGACTAATTTGATGTGGTTGAGTTCTATACTGTCATTTTAACACAGTAGATTGTATTTTATGTAGGAATTATGACCCATTCCAATAACCCAGTGACATCTATTGATCAGAAAGGAGTTATCAGAAGGAAGCTGGGACTGGAAGTGTGTCCCCAACATCTATGACACCAAACTTTAGAGTTCTACTTTATCCAATCCAAAAAATCCAGTCAAGTGCCATTACAGTGGTTAAGTTAGAGCAGAGAGCAAACAAAAACTCTCTGTTCAAGATTCAGTCTATACCAAATTGTCAAAAAAAGAAGTTAAAAACTCACCCAACTGGCCTAACATGATTAAGGTATCCAGTTTCCATAGCCAGTGATCAAGGAAAGGGAAGCCATCAATTCCCATTGGAAGAAGCATTTTGAAGACTTCAGCTGAGACTCTGTTGTTGATGAGGATGCTCATCAACATCTTCTCCAAATTGTATAAGGTTGAGGGGTTATAAATATAATTTGTATTTTACTATAGCCCCCCAAAAATAAGCAGACTTGGAACCCTGTTGGATGATGCACCACACTAACACATAAGTAGTATAATGCCTTGTGCAACTTGTATAATATAGCAAAGATTATTGCAGCCTTTCATATTGAGAATCTATTGGCATTTGCTACCAAAAATTACCACATTTTCCCACATTTGAGGATCAGATTATATTCCCAGATGCTTTAAAGTACCAAATGGCACCAGTGACCAAGACTGCTTTTTCTTATTTGCTTTACTAAGGATTGAGATCTTTTCACATTTTTCCTACATTCAGTAATCCATGTGTAGACCTGAGGAAGGGACTTCTAATTATGGTTAATTAGGAATGGACACCTCCTTAAATGCTCTTGAAGTCAGGTGGTTTATTTTAAGGGTTAGGCACCTATAGGTACAGACTTAGAGCCCAGTCTTGCCTAAACTATACTAGTTAAAGACACACTAGACAAGATTAAAGATTGAACAACAAGACTGCATTCAATAAAACATGTAATAAACAACAAAAACTGATAGTGATCGGTAGTCCATTTATACATATATATACAGGATAGGATTTTACAGTCTACAGAGAGCAACAAGCTTCTCTCATACACTTGCTTAAAAATGGCAACCTGTTACAGTGAGATTTAAAGGAGTCTTCAGGCCAAGAACCAAGAGAGTCAGAGGTGGCAGCTCTTCCCTCAGGATACAATCTTCCATGGTATGGGATCTCTTTCTCTTACTTACTCTCAATGCCCACTCTATACACTAATAGTTCAAAGCTTACTCACACACCACACCACAAACTCATACAGACTACACCAATGACCATGACCACACTGCACACCTATTCTAACACTTTTGCATACACTGAAGCACTCACCCACTGTGACAAGGGTGACTTCCTGGCCCGATGTTAGCTCTGGCCCACCCCATCTCTGAGCAAACTGCCTGCTTTCTAGCCTGTCACACCTTGTTGTTAAATAATTAGGATGTTACATAGGTAGAAGGCTGCCCTTCAAATACCCGAGTTGTAATGGAGCAATGTTTACAGGCTCTAACCACTGCTTATATGTCCCATGCCTTGTAGATGTTATGCTGTTATAATAAACTGCTCCAGCTCACAGCTGGGCTTAATCTCAACTTCCGTAATGTCTCTAGCATACCACCCCCTGTCACAAGGGCCTCTTTCACTCTGCCCTCTAGGTTGTATACACACCACCCTACTTCCATGGTGATCTTTTGGTTTCACCCCTCACGCTTCAAGCAGCCCTAGCCCGGCCTGTTGAGCCTCTCCCACAGCCCTCATCTGAGTGGTGACTGCCTGATTCATTCACTCTCACTCCTCAAGTAGTCCTAGCCCAGCCTTTTGGGTTGCTCACTGGGCCCTCATCTGCATGGTGACTGCCTGACATAACTTCACATAACTCTGCCCTGGCCCCTCACCAGGTCTCTATGCTCCTTCCTGGGACAACACTCTGCTCCTGCCTTTGGTGCCTGGGGTTAGACAACCCTCCCCACTTGGACTCAGCTGCTTCCTCATAAGCTTAGTTGGCCCTGCAACTCTTCCCCTTCCCTCACAGGGCTCAGGGTTCCTCTCTTTACAGGCTCAGGTGCTTCCTAAAGCATGACTGGTCCAACTCACCAGGGGCATCCACCCCTACAGGCTCAGGCACTTCAAGAAGCTTATTTGGCCTAATTGCCATCACATACTCTCTCAACCCACTGGATAGGGTCTCGGCCCTGGTATTTAAGTGGGGCTACCACACCACTGGCAGTCCCACCAGGCCTCCATTTCCTGGTAGGGTGCAGTTTTAGGTCTTGCCCAGAACCATTCCATTGCTATAGCTCCTGCCCTTACCTCCAGGTGTTCCTGGAGCAACTCAACCTGATGTTACCTCCTTGTCTGCTCAGCAAAGACAGCTGCCTTTCTGGCCTATGTCTGAAAATGGCTCCCGCAACCAGCCACCTGATGGCTGCCTGTTCCAGCCCTTAAAGTAACAGAACACTAAAGCTGCTCTGTCACACCCATGTGCTCACCGAGGCACTCACCCACACCCTTTTTTCCAAACCACATCATGTCACCTATCAGTCATCCAGTCCACCAATGACCACATGGAACTATCTGTCTATCAACTGTCAATCACACTTGGACCAATCCAGATTTCCAATACCTCAAGTAAGACTGGTATTTTTCCCACCATAAAGGTGTTATAGGATCATGCTCAGTTGACACTGATTATTCCTGGTAAGCAGAACATAACCAGGATCTCTGATAAAAAAAAAATCCCCAATTTTCAGATTAAAAAAAGTAATTTTGGATTATTTTTTTAAATCTGAAAACTAAGGATTTCTTTTTTAATTGGAGAAAACCATGATCCCTGGTCATAACATAATTGAGGTCAGAAGTTTAAGGATTCCAGAGCCTTCTAACCTCTAGTCATCCTACACATGCCTGGCTTCTTCACTATGATGCAAGGCCAGGATTCACTGCTAACACATGGAGACACTCAAGCTGGTAACCCCATGCTACAGGAAAGGGACATACTGAAATATTGTTCTCTATAAAGTCTTTGTAATTATTTTCTTTCTTGTTTCAAAAAATTCTAAATTTGTTGACATTCAAGGAAAGCTAGATAGCCTATCATGTTGATAGCCCATCACAGAGTAATTGTTGTATGCTGGGCAGGATTCACAGCTGGTTTTGTTTTACGGTTAGGGATTACACTTTTAATAATTAATGGTAGGGTGATTAATATATGAGATTTGACTGATTTTTTTCTCTGTACTTAAATCTATAAATAAGGTCATCCCTTTCATACCTACATAGAATGAAGGAGTACCAATACAGCCACATCCCTACAAGTGGGCATGTGTGTTTCCCTGGGGACAAGTAGCCATGGCACACCTTGTGCTGCTGCTACTTGTCCCTAGGAAACACCCATGCCATACATGCTCCAGCGCATGGCAGGTTACCCCGGATGAGGTAAGGGAGTCAGGGGCCAGCAATGGTGCTGGCCCCAGAAGTCTTACTTGGGGTCCTGGGGGCCTCAGGGAGCTCTAGCCATGGCATTCTTGCAGCAGAGATCCTGGCCAGCAGCTGGCATGTGGCTCTGGCTGGTCAGACTCTGGTTTTGGGTAGCATACGCTGCTGCCACACACACTGCCCCACTTTTTTTTTTGGCATGGGTTTTTTTGACCCTGGGATATCCCAGGGTCAAGAAACCCTCCTCTCCCTCTCTCCCCCATACTGCAAAGTAGTAATGCAGGGGATTCCTACATGTACAGTGTGTAGCGCCACAGATGGGTCTGTGCTCATCCGCACTCATCTGGAGGCAGTCCATGAGTTTTGCCTAAGTAAAGATTATGGGGTCAGGCTCAGAAAAAAGAAAAGTACAAGTACATATTTGTATTATAAAATATGCATTGTGAGATGAAATTCTGGTGCAAGTCTACTCAGATTTGTACCTGAACAACAACCAATCTTTGATTGTACTGAACTCAACAGGACTTTTGCCATTTGCACCTTTAGAACCAGTTTTGGCCTTAAGAGTAGAAACCAACACTCTGATTTTGTTTCGGTTTAACCAGACAAGCTAAGGCTAAATTAATTTGTTTACAGAAAAGTGCACAGATCGCTAATATACTTGACATTTTTCATTCACTTTACTGATGCTATGAACAGTTATAACAGTAGACAAGAATTGGTTAATTTTCTGAAAGAAACCATGCACTGGAATAAAATAGAATAACGTTGATGAGGGTTGGTGTTAAAGTGTAAGAACACATAAAGCAGATGATAAAGAAGTACTATTAAAAAAAAGGAACAAAGGAATACAGGAATTGCCATATTAGATCATGATGACCCATCTAGTCTAATACCTTCTGTGACAGTGGACAGCTCCTCATGCTTGAGAGTAGGTGCTTGCTGTAAACATGATGGGTGCACACCGTAAACACGCTGTATATATCTGTGAGATGATCTGCTCCCCAGTAGCTACAGGTGGAAATATGAGGTCTCAGATCTCTTCAAAACATTTTATTTGCATCAACTCTCTGACATTGACTTCTGATAGCCAAATAAATATCTGTACTCTTTTTGGATCATGCTAAATTCTTGGTCTCAGCAATATCATGTACAAATCAGGTAGAATTAGAAATGTCCTTTACATACATCTGTAAACCTCATGGATCGTAGCATATACCATGATCCAGAGGACTGACAGTTGCCAATACATATATCAATAAAACACATACATTAACTGAATCAGAGATGCATAAGCTTTCATGAGCAAAACCTGTCTCCAGCAGATGCTGCATCTGATGAAGTAAGTGCTTAGTCCTGAAAGCTTATGCATTTCTGATTCAGTCAGTCTATAAGGTGAATTTCTATCCTACCTTCTGCCTGACTTAAGCTCAACATGGCTAGCTACTTCTAACTAAAACTCTGTAACTTTACATTCCAAGCATAAAAATTATGGAAAGAGGATAGAATATTGTATATCTACCTTTGTTCCCTTGATGTACCACTACCCAAACTCATAGAAGGACATAGTAAATTATTATTTAGAGTTTTTATCCTGTGCCTTTCGCAACCTGGCTCTTTAGTGTGTCATTCTGTGATGTTAAATGTCTAATCTAGATAGTAAACTCTTGATGGGATATTTGCCTGTCAAGTATCAATCACTCCTAGGGTGCTGTGGAAATAATAACAAGGAAATATATTCACCACAGCTGACACTGAAAATGAGTTCAGGCTCATATAGTCAACAGATCATAGGGTGGAGGAAGTGAGTAAGAATTTGTTCTTTAAAAATGGCAGTTTCCCCTAGAATAAAATGTGTGCCCATTCCTTCTATTTGTTTTCCGCTACCTCCATCTTTCCCAAGATTCATTTTCAAAGCCAACGCCTGCCCCTTCAAATAAGAACCATTGCAGAATGTATACACCAGATAAAGATCAAAACAGAAAGTTACTTTATGTTGCATTACTTCTGAAAAACATAATTCTGTATTCACCTAGTTGTTTGGCAGTGTTAGAAGTACCAGGTGAAACTATGTCTTGTATTAGGTAGAGTTTTAAAAAAATACATAATGTGATATGAAACTAGCAAAATATTGACTCAGGATGGGAATATTTTAAAACTGGTCATACCTTTATTTCTTATTGAATTCTGGAGCATTTTTTCTTCCTGAAATAAATACACAAGACATTTTTAGTCTTTTTTACACTATATAAAGGTCTCTCAAATAATGTTGGTGACATTCTGTTTTGTTTGTATTTTTTAACGTACCTAAATATTTTTTTCATTAAATGTTGTGAAAACTAGATGCGCCCAAAAATAGCTTTACAGATGTTTTACCTTCATTTTAATTTAATGCTTTTTTTTTCCTTGGTATTTCTCCAGCTAGAATTTGTTGATGTAGAACAATAATGACTTTATAGTCCAAGTGACTTTTCAGAGCATGGGAACTGGTGATTTCAGGAGGTGGCTAAGTTCAAAATTCTGTCTCCTTGAAATTTGTTTCCAGGATGTTAACTGCAAAGCAAGTTATATATAGCAGTAAATGCATGCTTAATTTGTGCAGAAATCATGGTGTGATGAATACAATTAAGAGCCTCGGAGGGAATAATTATATTACTGCATAAAGCTGGAGGATCTCAAATTGCTTGGTGCCTGGACTTTAAATTGGCCTGAGTTCCTGTTGTGAAAGTCATCCATAGTGGTAACAAAACTGCAGTCAGAAATGTAGTAGTTTCAAAGTCATATGAGTATATTTGCTTGTCTGCATCCATTGACAGACAGTACAAATGGAACATCATTAAAACAAACAAAAACGACTTTAAAATGAGCCTTTATGTAAATAAAATGCACAAATATTAAATGTAGTAAAAAACACTGATTATAAAGAGAAACAGAAATTCTTACCCTGTAAGTGCATTTTCACCTATATATTCACAAGTAAGAAGGCCCTAATGATATAGTCCCCTATTTTCTTTTTCTAGGTAAACTATTATAGACATTTTTAAAGTGTTTTCCATAAAAAAAGAGAAAACAACACCAAATAAACAATTCAGAAACTCATTCATAGATTTAAAGCAAGTTTCCTAATGGGAGTTAATGGGACTTATCCTGAACAAGGATTATTTGTTTGACCAAGGAAGGTGGAACTCAGTTGCATTATATGAACTGCTAGATAGAGTCCAGTTGGCTCAGACAAGGTCATGTGGCCTAAAATAATTTGGTAACAAAGACAGTGTTGCAGCACTGCACTCCTGGCTGTCTTATTTGTTTAAAACTATTGTGCATCTAGCAACTGGGTCGCACAAGATTCACTTGACACTCTGACCCGGAGTCCTCAGTGTAAAATAACCAGGGACAAGAAAATGGGTCCCAAATGCTTTGTGGAGTTGGAATAAATGTAAGTGCCTCAGACCTTGAATTGGATGCAGCAGCAATTACCTTCATGGATCCTGGTTTTCTCTGATTTAAAAAAATCCATAATTTTTGGTTTTAAAAAAGTAACCCCTAATCCACATTTTTCCATGATTAAAATGAAACGCCACTAATATATATATTAGTGTTTATTTTATATATATTAGTGTGTGTTTATTTTATGTATATTAGTGGCATTTCATTCCAATCATCGGAAAAATGTGGATTAGGGGTTACTTTTTTAAAGCAAAAATTGAGGATTTTTTTAAATTAGAGAAAACCAGGATCCATGAAGGTAATTGCTGCTGCATCCAATTCAAGGTCTGAGGCATTTACATTTATTCCGACTCCACAAAGCATTTGGGACCCATTTTCTTGTAATTCTGCTGTTTTGTTCATTTGTCAATCCCACTGTAGAAATTGAAGTGCTATGCTAGAAGAAATTGTGTGTGCTATGCTAGAAGAAAGCAGCATGTAAATAGTGACTGGTTTTAAGGTCAATAACTGTAAAATATGACTCAAGAGAGTAGAAAAATTACTCAGTCTTAAACAGTATTACGATGTGAAAAATAAAGGGTAAGATCATTTTTTTTGAAATTCTAGCAAAGTATCTTTTTCCCAGGCCGATGTATTAGAGAACTTTTTTTTGGAAATCTAGGTACCAAATTATTATAATTGTAACTTTCTGCCGTCTTCCTGCAAAAATATAAGCTTGCTATGTCTGATGCATTGGCCATCTTGTTTTCTGAAAGAATATAAGCTTAAATAAGGAACTATTTAAGCTTATATTACTATTTTGTGGGAATAGTATAAAATAGTTTTTGCTGCAAACGTCTCAGATCAAAGTCTGAGTAGATGACAAAGACTGTTGCACTGATGATGCCATGGTAACAATGAAATTAAAGCTTTGTGGTTATCCATTTCATCTAGTTCATGGTTTTGTAGTGCTACTATCCCCATAGCTTTGGAGGACCTCCATGTGAAATGAACAGCAATAGTGAAGTCTCTTGTGTATTTCAAAGAATTTCTGGCATTTCGTCCTTTGCTCAGTCAACCTCTGTGCAGTTTTAATTTTCATCTTTTCTTCCAAGATCTGATGGTGGAAGGTGTTTTCATACAGGAGATCATTAATATAAATGAAACCTATGCCTCAGTTTTCCTATTCCTTTCCTATTTCTTTTTTGAGCTTCCTAAGTCCCTATTTAAGCAAAGAACACAAGTTACTTCAAACATGTGCGTAGCCAAAAGAAGCAATTCCTTAATGGAAGTACAAAGTTGTGTTGGGTTTTTTTTGTAACAGTATCAATGCTTTGTATAGTATTTTGAGCCATGCCTGAGTTTGGGTAGAGAACACTGCCCATGACACTTGTTTCCTCTAGTGGGAAAGAAAAGCTGAAAGAAACTTTGATTTTCACCACAATAAAAGAATTCCCAGTGCTGCTTCATCAAGCTTTGACAAATCAAAGTTTCTAAAAAGTTCTGCCATTTTGCTTTTTTCTCCTGGAAAAATAAAGCATTTAGGGTTGGAGGACCATCCATATGGAATTCTTCCCTGGAAATAAACAATGAAGGTCATAAACAGTGTTTAGACTTTTATTTGGGCAATTTCCTCAGCGTCAAATCAGAAGTTTAGTATCTGCACTAGTTTCTGCACTAGTGGTGGAAATAAGCCTTAAAACAGCAATCCTTAGAGAAAGATGAGCCAATATTATCATTTTCAACATCCATTTAATCAGTATTTTATTCAATGCCTTCAAATGGAAAAAGATGGTGCCTGATGGGACTGCTAATAGAGAAAAGCAAACAATGAACTTTAGATAGGATAAAAATTGCCTAACACCATAAATATAACAGTACCAACAACAAAAGATTTCATATAACATAAATATGGCCAGTATGATTTTCTTAAAATATCATTATATTGATTCCCAAACCCATATCAACTTCTCCTGATAACACAAATCAATACAAGATATACTTTGAAATCATTCTAAGGGAAACATTTCAAGTCAGTTTTAACTTACAATTAGAAATGTGGTTCATTGCATATAAACATGGTTTCATCTTCTCAGAAATACTAAAAAAAATGTCCTTAGTATATTCTAATATGTACTTTAATGAATGCCCTGTTTTCTCTATATTTCACTATAGTGTAGTTGTTTCCCTCCTTCTTCCTGGATGGCATTCACAAGGCCCAGATGTTGAGCAATGGAAATTTCTTTTCCAACAGTAGCATCTGGCTCTTTGGCAGAGCTTGTCATTCTGTTGGCTACATTGCAGCTGTCTTTAGGCTGTGAAATGATTAGGATACCATTGTGATATCTTATTCAATGGGTTGCCATTGCTTTTAGCTAACTCATGATTTCTGTTCTGTAGCATTTCCAAAAATTTGTAAGCGATAAAATTTCTCACTAATCTCCCCATGAGCAGGAAATGAAGGGGGGGAAAAATCAAGAGTGTTTCTTCATGGAGAATGAGTTTTCCAGATCAGAATGGAAATTTGCTCACTACAGGATGATGATGACCTAACAATGATTGCTCATTTTGTCTTTGTTTTGTGGAAGGGGAAAGTGGAAGAGGAGACTCAGGATTACAAAAATGCTCTCTCTGTAGAGCTTTGTTGCACATCTGCTTCGTCATTTGCGTCCTTTTTTTTCTCTGCACAAATAGGTTTCATTGCATATACTAAATATGTGAATGTTCAACCATTCTGTGTCTTTTTTTGATTTATTACAAATGTTCTGTTTCTACAGAGATTCCATCATTAACATCTTTATATGGCCATCCATTAACTTTAACAATCCTCGGATCAGGTCTTCATGATAGAACTCGGCCTATAAGGCCGGCTATTTCCTAGTGACCCCACTATCCTGCCTTGCTCTCTGTTCTTCCTAACCTATCTTTTTTTCCTACAAAACCTTTGACATTAACAATTGTATATGGGGGAGGCTACCTTTAGATGGCAGAGTGGCTTGGCATCATCTTGTGGAAGTACTTAGGACTTCTCTGCCCCCAAGCTCAGTCTCTTGGGTCTTCTCTGCCTTGCCTTCCTATGCCTTTCTAGGATGTTTCCTCTTTACAGCAGATCCCAGGGTTCTCTGCCTTCTCTATACTTGTGGTCCTACAGATCCTAAATGTGGACCCCAGATCCTAATCATGCCATACCCATGCTTTGTAGTTGTTGCTCACCTGTGATTCCACGGGGGCTCCTGTCCCAACCAATAAATCAGGCCTCAAGCCCTAGTTTGAGCTTTAGCTTTGCCAGCTTTGGCCTTTTTCCTACAGCTGAGACCCTCAGCCCTGACCCACCATCTCCGATCTCAGCTCTTTGGTGTAAGTCTGTCACGTCCCTGCCCAGAGCAGGTCACAAAAGTGTCCTGGGTGGGCACCCTGCTGCCTGGGTTTCAAAACACTACTATATCCATAACATAGTCCTCTGGTCAGAGCATAAGCTCTAAAAGGAAAACAACAATAACAAAAAGCATAAACTACCAGGTTGCAACTCAGGCATTAACCCTGCCTTGGGTCTATAACAGCTGCTATGCTCCTACCTTGGGAGCTGGCATGTTCCCCCAGCTTCCCAAGTACCTCCCTTGTTTTCTGGTAGCCAGCTGTCTGCCATTCCTGTTCCTAAAACCTGCAGGCATAGCCTGCCTGCCCAAGCCCAGATGTGGGGCTTATGTGTATCTATTTCCCATCAGTTGGCTGGAGGTGACTCCCAGCTGGTCTTTACATGCTTTGTAAGATCATTAGCGGTAAATCTACATCTTTGCCTGTCTGGCAAAACCCACTTTTGCTTGCACGCATCTGAGGCAGAGATAGTAGTAAGGCAGGGGTGAGCAAAATATGACCTGCAGGCCACATTTGGCCTGCTATGGGATTTTATCTGCCCCCCTGGGAGGTTCCTTGGCCCCACCCAGCTTAGGTTCAAGGGGCAGCCAAAGTTGTTATGCATGCAGCCTGTCCTGCTACCCTCAGGCCCACAGAGGAAATGGGGCAGCACGTTGTCCAGACTCTGCTTCTACACAACCCCAGCAGCGGTGGCTCCTTCCAGCTGCCGCTGCCAGTGACATCACCACCCTGCTGCCCAGGCACCCTGACATGTCTCCTCTGTACCCATTGCTGGGGGCACCAGATGGAGCGGGTGGGTGGGGTGTCCATGGAGACCAGACTTGGACCTGTGCGGCCAGGGTGCACGTCACTGGGTGGATGCTGACCCATCCCAGAACAACTCACCAAAACTCCCTAAATGGCCTTCCATCCTATATAACTGCCAACCCCTGAGGTAAGGCCCTATGGAAGGAGGTGGAGGATGGAGAGGGAACTGTACCACTGCTCAGTGGAGACAAAAATCACTAGATGAGTGAGGAAACAGTCGTCCCAGTGTACCTTCATTTATCTGTAAGTATGTGAATGAGAGTGTGTGGATGGGATGTACTGGAAAGAGGCACTGCTCAGGGTCATTTGGAAGAGTTGTGTACCTTCCCAGTTTCGGAATGGTAAATCCCCCACCTCCTCCTGCCCCTGGTATTTCTCTCTGAAGATGTTCTAATTCCCTGCTGCAAGAATAGGCAAGCTATGAACATCCCTATTGAAACAGGATTATCCTCTGTAGGTAAAACACATATTTTGAACAAAAAATGCAAAACATCTATTAGACAGAGTAACATTTAGGCAAAAATCCTTCAGCACTTTTCTTCTGGACTCCCATTTTCTGTATGCATGTTCTTTGCACATCTGCAACTCATACAACCACTTTTATTCCTCTACTATGCTGGTAATTCCTATTCAACTCATGTAATCTGAGTGTTATTGTTTATTTCTGACCACAAAAATGATATATCAACTATTCAAATAATGCATTGCATAATAAAGGTAGTTCAGAAAAAACAAAAAGCACATGGAAAATCTGAAGATTCTGCGACCCCCAGGCTATATTTCAGCTCAAACTAGCTCTCTAGTCATATACCCTGTATATAACAAGGAAAAAGATGTAGCTGATATAAATGAAACAGATGGTGAAAGGTACCTGCTGACCAAACAGGAGCACTGGGACTGAATTTGGGTAGGTCAGCCCATCTGTAATGGATAATCTCAATTGTCATTACACACATCAATTGCGTCTGCTGTTACTGTATGTCATTCAATGCCTAAGAGCCGTATGGCTTTCTTTGAAACATTTAATGCAAAACTGCTGAGATATTGTAATATTTGCTTCACATTTTGAAGCAAGTTTGTAAATGACCCTATCCTTAAGAAATAAATATAGCTGGTGTTATTTTATTTTAAATTAAACATCCTTTCCTTTTGTAAAGATACAAGACCATTACTTGATATATATCCAATTTGTCTGCTAATTTATGAAAGTATAATGATATTGCATTATTGTTATAAAGTTAATCAAGACTTTAATGGGACAGCTATGTTACTATCAAGGTTTTTTTTTTCTTTTACTATAATGTATGTGTTCAATGAGCTGATTATGCTGTGTGACAATGAATTCACTAATTACAAAGTTATTACTATATCTCTAATGGATAGGAATTCTAGCTTTGTACATTTCAGTTTAAAAGTCTGAGGATGTTTTCAAATAGAAGGCAAATCAAAAACTGAAAAAAAATATACAATCAGTAGATACAGCAGGGTGTTTATTTTATGGGCATAGTATCTGATTGTAGGCTCCACTGTTTTGCACTTAATGAAGAACATTTCCGTGTGTAAAGTAAGTGCCTGCTGGCTTTGCAGCATTTTTAACATTTTCTCTACACAGGTGTAAGAGACACAAGAGGCTAAGCAACAGAAAATCAGGTTTCTTGCATTCTTTTGTAATGAAAGTGGTTATATTATTTTAATGAGATTTGCTTTTCTCATTTCTGGTATATAATTTGGAACCAGGATTTATGTCCTTTTCTTTTTCAGTAGAAGAGGAAGGAGGCAACTTGACTCAGAGAAAGAAATATGGGAAGGAAATTGAACTATGCATTGGGATGATAATAGATGAAATGATGACCTCAGTGGTAGTATTGTCCTTGACATCAATGGGAGAGCAATTTCACCCCCAGCATTTAGTAATATACTAGGATTTGGATTACGTATGGCCATAATGCTGTCAATCAGCAAATAAATGTCTGTAGAGTCTGGCTCCTCAGTTCCTAAATTTCTAGCCCCCCCAAAATATCCAGTCTCACGTGAAATCTCATATGCTTTCTTCAGTTCTGTTCATCACACCGTGTGCCTCAAGTCCGAAGTTTTAAACAGGAATCTGCACAAAAAGCAATGGAAAAAACCACAGAAAATATGTCATGAAGAATTTCATAGAAAGTCTGGATAACTAAAATTTCAGTCTCCAAAACTGAAGCCTCCTTATTCACTTGAGAGATTTTAGCTCATTTTTATATATGAACTTTTTAATAACCATAATGTGAGAAAATTGTAACACTAAACTAAACTATACAATAAAATTACATAAATGCATATAAAAATACATGGAATTGCACCATAAAAGTAGATCTATTTGGAAATGTTTCAGTGATTTCTTTTTTTTAACTGATTCATCAAAACTGAACCCTTCTGTGGAAACACACCAGGTCCATCATAAGCTTAATTGGGAGGAGCTTGTCAAGTCCACAGTAAAATTCATGGTCAAGAACAGTGAAAGAAATCTAGTATAGGAAAGTTAATATTCTGCTGGTTGGAGTAGTCACGTGGAATATGGCTAGCTTGGATTCAAATCCATGCTCTTTCTGATTTTGGAGTAGAGACTTGGCCCAGATGGGTATAACCTTTGCATTATCATCTGTCATTCTCTGGCTCAATTAAAGTTTATGGAAAATGAAACAGCTCCAACAGGAGAGACAGAAAGAGTGCCAAAACACTGTTTTCTTTCTGTGGGAATGTCTAGCAATGCCACCATTCCCACTCAATCCCATTCTGCATACAAAAAATCTCAGAAGTGTGGTTCTGTAGCAACCCTCGAAGAGAATAAAATGCCAATAAATACGCCCATGGAAAATAGCATAAGAGGGCCATGGAAGCAAGTTCAGTGCCACTCATAATAACTATATTGCCCATTTTTTAAAGTGAGCATTCATGGATTACAGGAGCAAATAGGTGGTGCAGGCTTTATAATGGAGGTAGGTGTTGTAGACTTTAGGGCTGTGCAAAACAGCCATGTTCTGTTTCGACCAGCATTTTGACATTTCAGTGGAACAGCAGTCCATTTCAAATTTAGTTTTGATTTGAAATTGCTGTTCCATTCTGTTTCATTGAAACAGTTTTGCCATTTCAATGCTGATTTGACATTTCGCGCATAGGCTATAATGGGGAAGGTCAAAACAGCCTATAAGCTTGTCATTTCTGCTCTGATTTAAGTGAAATTTGCAGAAACGGCAGACCCTTCTGAGGGCATGAAGTTTGCCAAGTTTCAAGGAGATAGGTGCAGGGGTTTGGGGGAAAATGCACCTCAAGCTGCGGACAAGCAAAACTCATGAAATGGGTGAGACTGTGTGTGTTAAGGCACAGCAGAGCGAAAGCTTCAGGCCTGCTAGCCCCTGTCAAGGAGATAGGTGCAAGGGTTCTGGGTTCTTGGACTCTGCATATCTAGCTGCTGACAGGCAAAACTTGTGATATGGGTGCTAGTGGGAATCTGTCTTTCTTGGGGCAGAGGGTGGTGAAAACTGCAGGCTTGCCAGTGGCTGTGCTATGATGTCTGCCAGTTCCTTTAGCACTCTTCGGTGGAAATTATGTGGACCGGCTGATTTATCTGAGTCTGGCATAAGGGGGGAGACCAGCTGATTTATGTTAGCCCAGCATAAGAGGGGGTCCAGCCTGTCAAGATGCTCCCTTTCAAGATCCACGCCAATGGTGGACATATTTCATAGATTTCATAGACTTTAGAGCTAGCAGGGACCTCGGAAGCTCATCGAGTCCAGCCCTCTGCCCAAAGGGCAGGAAGTCAGCTGTGGTCATACGATCGCAGCAAGATAAGCATCCAATCTGCTCTTGAAGGTGTTGAGTGTAAGTGCTTCAACCACCTCTGATGGCAGGCTATTCCAGACCTTCGGGGCTCGGACAATAAAGAAATTCTTCCTTATGTCCAGCCTGAAATGGTCTTGTAGTAGTTTATGACTGTTCGACCTCGTCATCCCTTGGGGTGCTCTGGTGAACAAACGTTCCCCTAGATCCGGGTGGTCACCCCTGATAAACTTATAGGTGGCCATCAGATCACCCCTGAGCCTACGCTTTTCCAGGCTAGAGAGCCCCATGGCTCTCACCCTGACATCATAAGGTCTGTTTTCCTGACCTCTGATCATGCGCGTGGCTCTTCTCTGGACTCTCTCAAGCTTCTCCACACCCTTTTTGAATTATGGAGCCCAAAACTGAACGCAGTACTCCAGCTGCGGCCTCACCAAGGCTGAGTACAAGGGGAGAATGTTGTCCCAGGATTTGCATCTATGGATGCAAGCCAGCGTTTTGGTTGCTTAAGTAGCCGCAGCATCACATTGCAGGCTCATGTTCATCTTGTGGTCAATGATGACCCCCAAGTCTCTTTCTTCCATAGTGCTAGCCAGCATTGCACTGCTGAGCCTCTTAGGATGCTGCAGGTTTTTCCTCCCAAGGTGGAGAACCTTGCATTTTTCAGTGTTAAACACCATCAGGTTCTCATCTGCCCATTTGCTGAGCTTGTCCAGGTCAGCCTGGATCACCCGCCTGTCTTCTGGTGTCGATGCTTTGCCCCAAAGTTTGGTGTCATTGGCGAACTTGGCCAGTCCACTTCTGACTCCAATGTCCATGTCATTAATGATGCTGTTGAACCATATGGGTCCAAGGACAGAGCCCTGGGGGAACCCACTGGTCACAGGGCACCATGACAATTGACTACCATCAATTACCCCCCTCTGGGTGTGACCACGGAGCCAATTCCCCAGCCATCAGACCCACGGCCACAGTTGGCTAGTTTTGCCAAGAGGTGATCATGGGATATCAAATCAAAGGCTTTTTCAAAATCAAGATATATGACATCAATCTCTTCTCCCTTGTCCAGGTGATAGGTCACCTGGTCGTAAAAGGAAATGAGATTGGTCAAGCAAGACCTACCCGCAACTAACCCATGCTGGATATCCCTCAGGATGTTGGCATCAGCCAGTCCATTAAGGATGGCCTCTTTAATAAACTTTTCTAAGACCTTCCCTGGGATAGAGGTCAGGCTGATGTTTGCCGGATCCACTTTCCTCCCTTTCTTGAAGATTGGCACCACATTGGCCTTTTTCCAGTCTTCAGGCACTACACCAAAGCGCCAGGAGTTTTCAAAGATCTATGCCAGAGGCTGGGCTATGACGCTCGCCAGTTCCTTGTGTACTCTGGGGTGTAGATTGTCAGGGCCGGCTGACTTGAAGGTATCCAGCTTCTCAAGGTGTTCCTTCATGAGGTCAGCATTAATGGAGGGCAGGGGATCTCCCTCACCCAGACCTCCCTGTCCTGGAGTGGGCACAGGCATCCCATGGGACTAATGAAAGACTGACACAAAGTACCCATTTAATAGGTTGGCTTTTTCTGGGCGTCAGTTGCCCCATCTGGTTCAGCAGGGGTCCAATGTTGCTCTTGCTTTTCCTCTGGCTCCCCACATATCTGGAAAAGGACTTTTTATTGCCTTTGATGCTCAAAGCTAGTTGGACTTCAGTTGCAGCCTTGGCTTTCCTGGTTTGCTCCTTGCAGGACTGGACCAGTGCAGAATAATCCTCCTTGGAGGTGAATCCCGTCCTCCATCCTTTGTAGGCTTTCCTTTTTAGCCGCAGGAGGTCAGCTAGGTGCCTAGAGAGCCAGGAGGGCTGCTGTGCCTTCTTGCTGCCTTTCCTCCGTGTTGGAATAGATTTAGCTTGTGCATTGAGGATCTCTCCCATGAGGAGCAACCACTCTTCTTGAACTTCCCTCTCCCTGGAGTCATGGTCCCTTAGGGCCTCACTGTCCAGCCTTCTGAGTTTGTTAAAGCCAGCTTTTCTGAAGTCAAGGACTTCTGTGTTGCTGACTGACTTGCCAGCTTTACGGCAGATGGTGAAGGTGATCAGCTCATGGTCGCTGTCACCCAGCTTCCCATCGATCACTAGGTCACCGATTAGGTCATCCCCTGTAGCCAGTACCAGGTCGAGCAGCGCTTTGCCTCTTATTGGCCCATAGACTTCTTGAGTTAGGTAGAGGTCATCGACACACAAGGGGAAGGTTTGCAACCACTCAGATTTTGCTGAGTGATCCTCCCACGATATGTCCAGGTAATTGAAGTCACCCACGACAACCATAGTCCTGGAGCTTACAGCCTCAGCCAGTTACCGGGTGAACTCCTGGTCAAGCTCTTGACTTTGGGTGGGAAGTCTGTAGTAGACTCCCACCGCTGTGTCCCCTGTGCCATGTTCCCCTAGGATTTTAACCCAGAGGGTCTCCAGTCATCCACCCTGGTTGCCAAGATCCACTTGCAGGGATGTGTATCTTTCCTTAACATAGAGAGCTACACCCCTGCCCCTTTTATCTACACGATCCCTCCTGTAAAGGGTATAGCCATCAATACCCATGGTCCAGTCATGGGTGGAGTCCCACCAGGTCTCCATTATCCCTATGACATCATAAGTATTTGCATTGAGCAGAAGGACGAGCTCCTCCTGCTTATTCCCCAAGCTTCTGGCTTTTGTGTACAGGCAGGCAAGTGTCCCCTTGGGGGCTCTTGCCTTGCCCACAGATTGTACCAGGGCTGGGGCAGGGGTGGGCTCCCTTAAGTACCTTTGTAAGTAAACAAAAGTAATGACAAGTTTCCATTTTGTATGTCAAATCTTCATCTTGTGTCCTCTGCCCGGGCATCCCCTGCATTGCAACTGTATGATCACATACCCTTCCCATGTAAATTGGTTCCCAGATGAATGAGAGTGACTGGGAATGATTGAAATACAATGGTAGCAGACCTCTACTGAATGGCCTGTAATGACTGGGCCATCACCTTGCATTGATTCATCTAGGAACCATGGACATCACCCAGGAACAAGAGACAAGAACCGAGCATTTGAAAGACAAAAGACCCTGCAGAACCAGCAACTCTACCATTGTACCCCACCATTACAGACACCCAAAACTTCACATCCCTGCATGAAGCACACATGGTCAGTATGCCAGGGGCTGACCCTGCCTGGACATGCCTCCTATCACTAGGGTCACACAAGGTCTGCCCCTATAAAAAGGGACAGTGAAGACAGACTCAGTGGGGTGTCCTCTCCATCTGGACCAGCACCATGCCACACCACCTATCCATCCAGAGGGCCTGCTGATGATCCCCGCTTCTGGACAACATGTACTGGACAAGCTACCTTTCCAGCCTGGATAGGTAGCTAGGTAGCTATCACCTCCCACCCCCTCTGCAACCAAGGACTTGGACTCTGCTTCTGTTCCCTACCTGGACTCCAGCCCTTCCACTGAGTCTCTTTCTCCTGCTGCCATTGTGAGTGTTTATGTGTGTGTGTGAACCAATAACTTCATGGGGTTGTCTGTTTGTGTTGTCTGTGTAATAAAACTGTTATTTGGACCCCTAAGTTGGGTTTTGCTTTACTATGGTTTGGTCCTGCTCCAATCTCTGCTCCTCTAACTTCTGTCCCATTTCTCCCTCTCCTGCTTCTGGCTCACTGCCACCACCAACACCTGTCCTGAGTTCCTCTCTGCCTCCTACCCCCCTGTTTCTTTGCCACTGTCTTATCCCCACTGCCTTTTCCTTTTTCTCTGAGCAACCAGGTTTCTGCCTCAGTTTCTTTCCCGGCTGTCTCCTCCTTGCCACCACTTATCTGCCCCTGCCCCCAATATCTCAGCTGTTTTTTCTCAGTTTCCAGCCTTAAGTAAACCCAAGCCTCAGTTCTTCAGCCAGCTTCTCTGTAGTCTACCAGTTCTAATCCTGGTTCTGGCACTTTCACTGCCTACACTTTAACTGTATATCACCTGAACTTTCCCCCAAGTATCCCAGGTACCCAAGCACATACATACACACTGTATCCCAGGTACCCAAGCACATACATACACACTGTACCATCCAAGTTAGAAACTTACCTGTGTGTATGTGTAGGTGGGTTGTGTGTGTGTATATATATATATATATATATATATATATAGGTCATTGTGTGCATGATATATGAATTAGTGGTCTGTGTCTAACTTCTGGGGTGTATAGTGTATGTGCTTGAATTGGTGATAGGTATGCATGTGCCTAGGCTGGTTTGGATGTTTATGTGCCTGAGCTGGTAGTGTGTGTGTGTACACACCTAATTGATTTGTGTGTTTGTATATCTGCAATTGTATCACACTCTGCTGTCTAACAGAGCAATACTGAGATCCTGAGAGCTGGCCTGACCCCACAGGGCAATAACATGTGTACGCCATTGGAGGCCCTAGGCTTCCTTGTACTCATAGAGCTGTTAATCAGCTGAAATGAATCCTGGTATCAGCAGTGCACCAGAGCTAGTTTAAGTCTGCCAGTAACAAAGACCTGGCTTGCCCCAGAGATACAGTAGCAGGTTTGGATCTAGCAGGAGGGTGATCTTCTCCCAGGCTTGGCTCCCCATTCCTCCCTGTGCCCACCGGCAATAAGAGAAACCCATTTCTTCCTAGTATGCCAGACAATACCAGGCTGGATAGTGCTGGACACACAGCAGGGAGGTCTTGAGTGCCAGACACAGGGGCTTCATGATGCATATCCTTACAGATAGATGTACGAGCTGTGGTGCCTGGTGCTAGAGTCATTGTTGAGAGGGGTAGGGAGGGGACACAAGACACAGCAAGCTCCAGCCCTGTTCAGAGTGGGTGAGGTCATAGTAAGCATTGCCATGTGACTGCTCAGGACACATTCTAGCTTTCAATATAGTGCAATAATGCTTACTATGATAGCAAATAAAGTGTGTGCTACATGTCCCATTCAATAAGGCTCTGTGATGACAATTAGAAACAAAGAATAACTTTGCACAGATTACTTGCTGTTTGTGAATGAAATAGCTGCTTTTTTTTTTCTGAGTAACTGTAAAAGAATTGTTAAACAGATTTATGTGACCGAGTACTTGAATTTTAACAGTATCATCCAAAACACAGATATGACTTCAGAAGATGACTACTGCGGAACCAGGGGTATTCATGGGGACAAATATGGAGGGAAAGTGGGCACTGCAACATGGATTGGATCAAAATGGATCTGTACTTATGTTGGTACCTGGATATAAATATGAGAATGGCCAGAAAAGATTAAAAAGAAGACAGCAAGGAAGGATGAGACAAAACCACAGGAGCATTGGTAGCATGACCCTGAGAAAAACCTAAGACAGAGAGCACTTTTAGCCTACTGCTGTGGGGGAGGAGGGATAGAGGGTTGGTTGGAGCTGTGAAAAAAAATAAACTATCTCCTATCACTTTATACCATAGTAAGGAAACAGGAGTTCATCTTGAATAAACAGAATTGATTTGATAATAGCCTTTAACTATCTGAAAGATGGTTATAAAGGGGATGCAGCTAGCTGTTCTCGGTCGCAGATGCCAGAACAAGGAGCAAAGAGCTAAGCTGCAGCAAGGGAAGTTTAGGTTGGATATTAGGAAAAACTTTCTCACTAGGGGGGTGGTGAAGCACTGGAACAGGTTACCTAGAGATGTGGTGGAACCTCCATCCCTGGAGGTTTTTAAGACCTGGTTCAACAAAGCCCTGCCTGGAATGATCTAGTTGGAGATGGTCCTGCTTTGAGCAGGGGGTTGGACTAGATGATCTCCTAAGGTCCCTTCCAATTATAATTTTCTATGATTCTGTGAATTACATGAATAATACCCAACTCCATCATTATTTGCTTCTTCTAAAGGAAAGGGCTCCAAACTGTGGTTACCTGCTTACAGAACCAAAAAACCAAAAAAACTAAAAACCAAATCCCAGCAATATAAATTCCCTGAATCCTCAACAATAACAAGAAGAATTAGAAAAAGAAAAAGATAGTTTTTGTACTTCTTAGGTACACTGTTTGGCAGCCTTCTGTCTCCACATATTGTAAGGGAATATATATATTTAACATAATATAACATATCATGGCTGGCAATCCCTCAATTCATGGATGATTTCTACCATGGCTCATTGGTGGTTCTTGAGGTGACTTAAGAGTCCAGTCCTTGAGCCACACATCTGTCCACAGAAGCTGCAAGAGGGAGAAAGCCATAGGCTGGGATTTTCTCCTTTTCCTTCCTCTGATCTCTCTTCTCTGCTTCAATGGCAAGATGCTTTGCCCTTCTTTGAGAAGGCAGTTAGACAAGATGACCTCCTCATGCCCCTTCCAACCCTAATTTTCTGTGATTCTATGCTTCACCTGGAAGTGGGCTGCCACTTGGTTGAGGTTGCTGCTGTCTCTCGACGCTACTATGCTGTCTGACTCTGTGCTTTTGGCAGCCAGCAATGACCCTGTGCTGCTGTTCTTCAGATGATGTTGTTTTAATGGACACTACCCAACTGAATTTGGCAAATGTAACAAAAATAGCAGTTGAAAGAGATGCTGCTGCATCTTTTGGCAGTGGCACATAGTTTAGATTTACTATCCCATCATGCTCCTCTGCTTTTTTAACTGTTATTACCACTACTACAAATAAAGATGGTTTGGACCCATGGTCCCAATCTAAATTTGTCCCTTGCCCCACTCAAGTGGATTGTGTGCCTAAGCTTGTTGTGGCCCTAGGCAGGGCCACCATAAACACTTCAATAATGGCAATACAGGCACTGAAGCTTCAGAGGAATAGTGCCAGTTCAGTTTGCTCCCCTCATTGCTTTCAGAAACCCATGCCTTCAGCCTGAGCTCTTTGGATAAATGAGTTAACTTGCTTAGGGGACACTATTTGTGCCCTTGTATAGTCACACTTTAGATTATCCTTTATGTTATTTTGGAAGAGCTTTCTTTAAATCATATTAAAATAAATAATTATGCCACCTACCCCTTCCCAGCCTGCTCCCTTCTCCCATCTACAATTAAACAGACTAAAATATAAAAAGTCTTTTCTTTAAAAAAAGAGAAAAATGAGATTCTTTGGGCAGAAATAGAATTGCAGTGTTGGCTTCTACAAACAGGATGTTAGTGCATAAAAATAGAGATTTATGCATTGCATTGAGGTAACTGTATGCCTAACCACATAAAAAATCAAGCCTACATATAAATTGCAATAGCTAGTAACTTGAAATTGTCGCAAAGTAGGTTTAGAATAAGTATCAGGAAAACGTCTTCAATGTCAGAATGGTAAGACAGTGGAAAAGACAGTGGGTAACTGCATAGGGAATTGTGGATTCTCTTTCATTGGAGGTTTTAAGAAGAAGATTTATAAGTGTGGTTTAGAAAATGTGATGCCCGGAGTGTGCTGTGAAAAGCAAAAACTGGAAGCCAGAAGACACCCACACGTGCATCACTTGGAGATCATGAGAAGAGCCCTGTAGTCGAGAGCAAATGGAAATTGGAGAGGACCATGTTCAGCAGCAGGAAAATGAACCAACTGGATTGGTTATGAAAAAGATTAGAGGTTTTGGAATAAGATTATGGAGGGGACAGGATGATGCAAAAGTTAATTGTGGTCAGAATGTTAGATGCATGGACTTGGTCCCCAGTGTGTTTTCTAGAGTGGGTATTTTCCATGCTTTTGGTCTTAGCAAATAATCACATGGGAATAAGAAGGATTTTTTCCCTTCCTGTTGCTACAGGGTTATTTTAACCTTCCACAGGGGCACTGGGTGTGGGCTGCAACCAAGGCTGAGGAGTTTCATTGGACTGTACTGATGCTTATGCTAGGACTGAAAAAACCCAAAGGCTCCTTGCTAGAGGGTCTTGCTCTTCCACTCAAGGTCATATAAATTCCCACATAGGAAGGAACGTGACCCCAACAGCCAGATCTGCATGGACTTTGAGGGGATTTTCTTCCTCTGTAGTGAGAGCTATGGTCAAATGTTAACTACTTCCTTCTATCCTTGCACTGGCAGGACATTGACAATACCCTCGTCTCCATGCTTATCTGTGGCAAATTCATAGTATTTTTAATGTTTCTACCATTGTTCCTGGTAGTTCTACAAGAGGGTTGTTCACAACATTTTAAGAATAGGTTAGATAAACACTTTGCTAGGATAGTGCAGATGGGGATGATCCAACCTGGAGCAGGCAGTTAAACTAGCTGACTTTCTGCTGTTATTTCCAGCTGTACTTTTCTCTGATTCTATTATATAACTCAGCAATTTTAATAGTGTGGATTCATATATAGTGTGCATATCACACACCCCTAAATAAGACAGAGACCTTGTTTTTGGACAGCAGAGCAGAAAAACAGATTTTCCCAGAGTAAGTCTTCCTGGAAACATATGCTGCTTGTAGATGTTAACAACCCCACCCCCCCCCGCCAAATTGTGCTTTACCAAAAGAAGCAATGAGTTACTTTGACCCAGCTCCACACCATCTGTACATATTGGGCATTTCAGCAGGGCTTTTTGGTGCTTTTACCTAAAGCTCAACCAATCCACTATTAGATAAAAGTGCCAATAAAGCCCCATTAAAGCACTTGATCTATACAGATGTTGGGCAAGCTGGGTCCAACTAACATGATGCCTCTTCTTGGCTTGTGCTGGACTTGGCACAAGAGTGCAGAGAGTTTAAAGTGCCACTTTGTTTTGTTTTTTTAATGTCTGCAAGCAGCCATAGTGTCCAAGAAGGTGGCATCCCAGGAGACAGTCTTGGTGAAGCAACAAGGACTGCTTTGTGTGACACAGCAGCAAAAAGGCTACACCCCAGACCTCTGTAAGAGCAGTATCAAGACTGTTACTTATTTAGTGTAAATTATACTTTATATATAATGAAGTGTTGTTTCCAAATCAAAACCCTCATCAAGATACTATACACTGAATGCAGCAGCTCACTTATTCTGAGCCAGCTCAGAGAGCTTAGGCTAGAAGAGGATTAACACTGCCCCTGTTCTTTGCAGTCCCAAGTAGAAGTGGCAGTCATCTGCTGGCTTGCTTCTATGTCTCCCTGCTTCTATTTAAGCTGCCCCTCCTAAGATACACATCCCAATTTTGGAAGGGTGATTTTGGGAGGAAAAGTACATGTGGTATGTAAGTAAATATGGTATATGCATATGGTATATCTTCAGTATAGGGGATGCCCTATATTTAAAGGTGTGATTCCTCCTCTGAAGCAGAAGAGGTAATTAGCAGCATTAGTCTGAAGTCAGTCAGAAGGCAAGATACATACACACCTTCATAGACTAACTAAATAAAATATATAGAGAGAGCACAAGCTTTTGTGAACTCAAGTTCACTTCATCAGATTCTGACTCCTCCAAAGCAACCATATAGCACTCTTTGTGAATATCTAAGAACTCCATTTCCCTTGAAGCAGAGTTGTGCAGTGATAGCTAGGAAACCACTGTGCATTCTTCTTTTCCATTCAGTACCCTCCTCCAATGTTCTAGCTAGAAAATAAATTTAAATATGCTTCACACCTGAAACCTATTGAGACTACAAGCTCCTAGCTAAATAGAGACGAGGTGCCTACTCTAGTTACAGAGAAATATTTTCAACAAATTATAGTAAACTTTAATACAAAACAGCAAGTCATGCATAAGACCACTGTTTGCACAGCTCTTCAATTCCCATATGTACAAAACATGTTTTCATTTAAGTAGAAGGTGGAAGGAGCTACCGGATTGGTTATCTTGGCAATCAGCTGAGACATGCAACCCTCTGGAGTTTACATGCCCTAGCAAAACCTGTATCGTGTGGTTTGAATAGAGCTCTAATTTCTATTAATATTCATGTATATATGTAAGAGCTTTTATGCATTTTTACAAAATAATATGGAAAAGGAAAGATTTACAGAAAAATCAATGGGTAACATAGATCATCATACAGGAGAAAAATAATCCACTGTTCTCTGTTCATTTTTGTAAGGTTCTAATTTTGCATTTTTAATTTCTTAGGCATTAAATATATTAATAATAAAATGAGAACAGGTGTTTTATTATGAAGTTAATTCCCATTCTCTAATGTTGTACGTCTTTATTTAGTTATTGCTTCCTTGTATCCCCAGAAGCTTCTTCTACATGTTCTTAATGAGCATTTTGCCTGGTGACCTTACAAAGAAAGTTAAATGCTCTAAAAGAAAGCACCAGGTTGTGGTCCTTAGCCTATCTGGCATAGATACTCACCCTAGTCTGTTACTTCCTCTCAGCAGAGAATTCTTCCAACTGGACCTAGCCACATGCCCACTCCCTGCCACCAGAGTGGCCAGCCAAGGTCAGCTGACCTCTCATCTCTTCCAATATGACCCAGAAAGTTCATCTCTGTACCTAGGCTTCTGCACCTTTCGGTTATGTTGTTAGTGGCTACCTGACAGGCCTTTTAGATATCTGACCTGGTTTGTTCCCAAGCCCTAAGTTTGGCCTGACCCAATTCTGGTTTGAATGGCCTGACTCATCTCTTGACCTCATACTCTGCCTGACCTTGTGGATCTCTGACTCAGTTCCATAGATGGATTTTCTAGCTTCTGGCTTCCATCCAGCACACTTCCCTTGGCTGCTTCTTCTGACCTTGGGGTAACGCCCAGACCTGGCTGCCTATGACCTGGCATAACAATAGGCATCCTAACATAAAAGCCAAAAGACCTCTGTAGCAGGCTAAAAAACAAAGGAGGGCTCCAGTTGGATGTAATAGTGACTATAATATTGAATAGATTTAATATTTGGGAAACAGGAGGAAAAAGAACAGCATGATGTCAAACAGAAACAAAAGGTTGATAGATACATACAGACTCTTCTGTCCTAAGGTCTCTGTCAGACTTTTAGCTAAGGATGGTATGGGATCTGATGCATGATCCCAACAATTGTGCTTCTTGCCACGGTACATATGCATGGCAGGAAGTGGTACTGTGGGACTGGGGATCAGGTCTGTACTGTGCCACACTGCCAGTACAGGAGGAGCCCAGGATTATGGCAAGTAGGCAACCAGTCAGATGATCCTCTACTCCCAGACTCCAGAGTCTATGTACCAGATCAGCTGACTGCCACTCTAAGCCTCAAGGGCACACCTGAGCCCTTGACTCCGATGAACTTCCAAGGCAAGGAGCCTTAATCAGATTCTGCTTCCAGACTCTTGGGTGCTGCAGACCCCGATCACATGATTTGTGTTCCCAGCCTCCAGGGCATAGTGGACTCAAAGGCTTGATTGTGCCCCAGAGGCTAAGAGCACAGATAACCTGATCTGCACTCCCAACCCCTGGGGCAAAGCTGATCCCTTGTCTCCAGCTTCACCCCAGATGCTGGGAGCAAAGATCCATGGGCTGGAGATCCCAGCCTTCAGGGCACAGTGGAGCCCTTAACTTTACCTGTGCCACCAAAGCTGAGAGCACAGATAAGCTGATTGGGGCTCACAGCCCCTGGGGTCCTGTGGAGCCCCTAACTCCACTATACCCCAGAGGCTGGGAATTCCAATAAGCTGCAACTCCCAGCCATGGGGGCATATTGGAGTCAAGGGCTGTCCTGCACTTCTGTGGCTGGAAGCAACAGCTGAAACACAGCTCCCAGCTTTGGGGACACATCAGAGCTCTCAATTCTGATGTGTCCCCAAAGACAGTAGTGACAGTCAGCTGATTGGGCTCCTAGCCTCAAGAGCACATTGGAGGCAAGGGCTTTTTAACCTCTTGTTAGATCGTTGGTGCTTCCAACCTCCAGAGGTTGGTAATCCCAATCAGCTGATGCCTGGGCACGTGTGCAATTTAAGGTGTGTGATAACTAGGGATCTTGGTTTTCTCTGATAAAAAAAAAAATCCAATTTTTTAATTAAAAAAGTAACCCCAAATCCACATTTTTCTGTGATTAAAATGAAACACCACTAATACATATAATGGTTTTCCATTTTAATCAGAGAAGAATGTGGATTTAGGGTTACTTTTTTTAATTAAAAAAAGTGATTTTTTTTTTTTTTATCAGAGAAAACCAGGATTCCTGGTTACCACACACCTTAAACTTCACACATGCCCAGGCATTAGCTGATTGGGATTCCTGGCCTTGGGAGGCTGTGGCTTATCCCTTGTTTTATGAGCCATTCATTAATGTGTGGCCAAGTTACTAGTTAACAGGACTGCTTGCAGATGTTAAAACCAAAAAACAAGGTGCTTTACTTTAAACTTGGCATGTTCTTGTGCCAAGCCCAGCACAAGCCCAGAAGAGTCAGCATGTTAGTTGGACCTGACTCACCTGACATCTGTAGAGATTGGGTACGTTAGTGCGGCTTTTTGGCACTTTTATTTAATGGCTGGTTGAATTAGCTTTATCTAAAAGCACCACAAAGCCTTGCTGAATCACCCAATCTATACAGATGCCGCAGAGCCAAGTCAAAGTAATGCACTGCTTCTTCCAGTGAAGTGTGTTTTGTTTTGTTTTTTAATCTCTTCGAGCAGCCTATGTGATTAGCCAGTTAATCATGTTTTAAGTGTAATGTCTGTCAGGGGCCTAAAAGTGCTAAGTTTTAAATTTGGACTATTTGATTACCCTGGAGCATAAAGAGGTTAAAAACTTCTTCCTTTTCTTATGGCCTTCATAGTTTCTCAGAACTTGAGTCCACTCTGTTCTACAGTTAGTGAAAAAGGAGAAGTGGGAAATGATAAATTAAGCTTTATTTCCTTAAGCCATGATGCTTTTTTCCTCTAGATTGATTCTGGAGCAATAAAGAAATGAAAAACTCCCATCCCTACCACCAGCCCTTCATATGGGGACTCAATTTACTCTACCATTCTCCATAGTATAGGGGCAAATAGAGCCAACAGCACATTAAAAAGAGGTACAGATGTCTTCCGAAATCAGAATTTTTCACACTTCTATTCAATTAGGAGGTAAAATGTGAATTCTGGCTTCTAAAATTTCTTGAGATGAGTTTTGTTTGTTCTTAGTTACCACATGTAGATACAGAGTGATTTAATTAATTCAATTAAATTAGCCTGAGTTTAAGCCAAAGTAACTGGACCAAGAATTGTAGAAGATGTTCACACAAGTATGATAATAACAGATTCATAAGAGTATTTCACTTTTTAGCTGTTTCCAAGAGTGACTATGGTTAAAAGAGGTTGTAAGGTGTTTTCATTCAGTGGTTACTATGTTGTTTTTTCTGGAAAAAAATGTGTCCTCTAAAATATTGGATAGCCTCCACAAAACTAGCAGAAGAATCAATCTATGAATTACAGAACAGCAAGTATAACTTCAATAGCTAGTAAATTGCTAGAACATTTATTAAAGCAGTCTATTTGTAAGTGCCTAGAGGAAAGCAAGGTGATAAACAGTCAGCAACATGTACTAGTTGCAAACAAATCATGCCATCTGACTTAATTTCTTTCTTTGATAAGGCTTAGTGAATTAAGGGCATGTTTGAAATGCCATAGATCTCAAGTTTGATAACTTCTATGCTATAGTTCCACAGAATATATTCACCTGGGAATGAAGGGGTAGTTAGGTTGAAATGCTACATTCTGAACACACCATTGGCTTAAAGATTGTGATAATTACTGCTTTTGCCAGGTTCCACATCAAAATGGAGAGAGTATTGACTGGAATCTAAATGCTATCTCAGCTAAACAGGCCAAAAACAATTTTCCATTTTTTCACCAAATATAAAGTAAAATATTATCCCATCACCTAGTCTTCACCCCAGTTGGAGGAAATGCAAATAAAATACACTAAGAGAGCCATCTTTCTCAGAGCTCCTGCCAGGGTGATTCCCATGGCTTACACCAAATTTAGCTGACTGCTTTCATATGACATCAGATCAGCCAGCTCCATATGAAACAGTTCCCCAGTTGATTAGTTATGTTTTAGAAGGGCTTTTTGCAGGTCTAATTAAGAGAGATACAAAAATGTGTTTTGAAATCATGTAAGTGCCTTTTGGATCTGTAATAAGGTTTTTTTAAAGGATGTGGCATTTCTATGGGGGTTGTTTATTAATTATTAAAACTATTATTAAAACAAGGCAAAAGCTTGCCTTGTCATTTTAAAAACTTCAACATTTTATCATTAAGGCAACCACTCAACCATCTCTTCATCCTCTCCTCATAACCACACATATGCAGACACACATTGTGCATCGTTCTCTGTCATAGCGAAATGTGTAAAAATAATAACAATTCTAAATAAACATACAGTACGCTCTATAAGGTTGCTTACATATAGATAGTTAGCCAAAAGGAGCAGCAAGATGCTCAAGACAAAAACAAAACAAAACAAAAAGAAGTGCTACATCTCCAGAAAAGTCTTCTTAGATATCATTGCTTCTATTATGGACATTAGGGCTGTGCAAGACATTAGGGATGTGCAAAACAGCACTGTTTTGTTTTGACTTCTGTTATGCCATTTCAACAAGACAGTGTTCCATTTTGAGTTTTGTTTCATTTTGAAAGCACTGTTCCATATTGTTTTGTCAAAACTGTTTAGCTATTTCAACATTTCACCCATAGGCTATAATGGGGAAGCACAAAACTGCCGAAAACTTTGTCATTTATTGCCTGATTTGGATGAAACTTGCAGAGAAGGTAGCCCCTTCTGAGGCCACCATATTGTCTGTTGTGGAACAAATTCTTACGTGCCTGACTGCACAGAAAATGGGAGTGCAGGCATCTAGTGCAGATCTGTGTACTTTTAGGCAGCTAAAAGTTTAAGGCTCAGGAATGCAGTATCTCAAGCCCCAGCATACATCTGAACAAGCCAGGGAATACCAGTGAGAAAGAAGATTGGAACATTTACAAACACCCAGCCCATCAAAAAGGGCTATGAAAGTACTTCAGGACAGGCCTCAGCAAGATGAGAGTGAAACAGAAATTAAACTGTATCCCTGTGATGGACTATGGGTTTTATATTGATATTTCTGTGGACACTGTGTTTATGCTGCAATAATGTTGGTTCCTTCCTGGCTAACTTCTGCAGAGGGGAAATAATTGATTAGAGACAGTGAAGCAGGAGACTAGATGGCATGTGGGACGAGATGAGATGGACCCCTAGCATCCACAGAGACTGGAATAGCTTTCTTTGTTGACACCTCAACAAAGGTGAGATGACCCACTTCTGGGAGACTGGAAAAAACGCTGAATGGGACAAGTAAAGATGAAGACAGAGTATGAACAAGAGCTTGTCAGACCTTGCAAGGGGAATTTGGAGGAAGAGAGAAACAAACTTTGATGCTCTGGAGAGACTGGAAAGGGAACAGCTATCTTTGGGGGTGGTCTGACCTGTGCAGACTGGACTGGGGACAGAAGAACTGCTTAACCTCTGGAGGAGGGCAGAGAAACTCTGGCTGGTTGGCCTTGGTCCAATAAATACCTTTATTTAAGTGTTGCATGAAACTTTGGGTTGTGTGGGTCTCCCCAACAATAGATCAAGCCACATCATTAACGATGTGGACATTGGAGTTAGGAGTGGACTGGCCAAGTTAGCCGATGACACCAAACTTTGGGGCAAAGCATCCACGCCAGAAGATAGGCGGGTGATCCAGGCTGACCTGGACAAGCTCAGCAAATGGGCAGACGAGAACCTCATGGTGTTTAACACCGAAAAATGCAAGGTTCTCCACCTTGGGAGGAAAAACCTGCAGCACCCTTATAGGCTAGGCAGTGCTACGTTGGTTAGCACTACAAAAGAAAGAGACTTGGGGGTCATCATTGACCACAAGATGAACATGAGCCGGCAATGCGATGCTGCGGCTAGTAAAGCGACCAAAATGCTGGTGTGCATCCATAGATGCTTCTCGAGCAAATCCCGGGACGTCATTCTCCCCTTGTACTCGGCCTTGGTGAGGCCGCAGCTGGAGTACTGCGTCCAGTTTTGGGCTCGACAATTCAAAAAGGATGTGGAGAAGCTTGAGAGAGTCCAGGGGAGAGCCACGCGCCTGATCAGAGGTCAGGAAAACAGATCTTACGATGACAGGCTGAGAGCCATGGGACTCTTTAGCCTGGAAAAGCGCAGGCTCAGGGGTGATCTGATGGCCACCTATAAGTTTATCAGGGGTGACCACCAGGATCTGGGGGAATGTCTGTTCACCAGAGCGCCCCAAGGGATGATGAGGTGGAACGGTCACAAACTCCTGCAAGACCGTTTCAGGCTGGACATAAGGAAGAATTTCTTTACTGTCCGAGCCCCCAAGGTCTGGAACGGTCTGCCAGCGGAGGTGGTTCAAGCACCTACATTGAACACCTTCAAGAGCAAATTGGATGCTTATCTTGCTGGGATCCTATGACCCCAGCTGACTTCCTGCCCTTTGGGCAGGGGGCTGGACTCGATGATCTCCCGAGGTCCCTTCCAGCCCTAATGTCTATGAAAATCTATGAAATCTATGAAACCCTCTCCGAGGAGCAGAACTGGATGCTAGCTACTTGAGTCAGGGCCATGAAAAATCAGGGACCATGACAAACCAAATTCTCAGAGTAGGAGGGAGACTGGTCTCCCCCTGCAGTAGCAGACATGCCTGGGGTGGCTTCAAGGAACACTCACAGGGCATGTGCAGATGAGCATGTATGGGTGGTGTGCAGCATCACAGACCTGTCTGCAGTGCCGCACACCACACATGTGGTGTTCCCTATGCTGCTAAAAAAGTGGCACGTGGCACTCAGAACTGGGGCTCAGTCAGCCGAAGCCACACTCCAGCTGCCAGTGAGGCTCCCTGCTGCAGAATCACCACAGCTGCAGCCCCAGAGGCCTATAGACCTCAGGTGTTGACCCCAGCCTACCCAACCCCACCCATGGCAACGTGCTGTGTGCTGGAGCACATGTGCATGGGCGTTCTTCAGAGACAAGCAGCAGCATACATATTCTGCCGCTGTTGTTTGTCCCCGGGGAAACGCATGTTCCCACTCATGGCAACATGTCTACAGAGACTAGACAGGGCTACAGTAGTCTTAAGCAATCACCCCTCTATAGGGCACTCCATGGCAATCACACTAACATTTCTGATACAGGGAGTCTAACTGCAATGCAAGGGTATGAGGTCATGTCCACTTCGAGCTTCTCAGACCCATTCCTAACCCAACTTCATTGCCTAATTTGTGAGCCTTGGTGCATAAAAATGGACAGGGCTTATCTATAAGCAGTGTACACAGCCTTGCTCAGTTTGTATAGCTTTATGCTTACTGCTTAGTCCCTTACTAGATCTATCTCTATATTGAGGTATTATAACGCATGCTTTCCTGTCTATTATTCATTCCTGTGGCTTTTCTCTGAAACATTTATTTATCCACATCCCTTGAAAATGTGGACACCAGACCTGAGCAGCATTCCATCAGTGCCAAATGCAGAGGTTATATAACCTCCCTACCTTTACTCAAGATTTTCCTTTTTACACGTCCTTTTTACGTGCTTGTGCTGTCCCTTCGGCTGCAGCTTTGCTAATATACAGCTTATTGTCCTCCATGCCCCTCAACTTGCTTTTCAGCAATCCACCAGTGCATGTAGGTTGGTAGAAACAGCTTATTCATATTCATCAGGACTTAAGCATACATCAGTGGGCATCTGAAAATGTGGCAAACTGTTTTTTGAATAATAGAGCAAATCTTCAGTCCTCTGAATCACATCACAGCATGTAAGAAATTCCAAAACACTGGAACTACATAACATTTCTTTTACCTGCTTAAGATATTTGTAGTCATACCATTTAATCGCATTTTATTTAAAAATAAATTAGCCCACTGGTCCTTCACGTGTTTTATCTGTTACCAAGATTTATCCTGTGATGTTAGTGTCATTAAATTGCCACTAGCTGCTTTCATTCTCTTTGAGGTTATTAGGACTTAGACAGCAATTAAACAAGTCAATGGTGCTAGTGTTTCAGCATATACTATTAGCATTTGCTAGAAAATCCAGCATAGCCCTAATGATTCTGCATTCTTTGTTATAGATGCCAAGATTTAAAATAAATTTCTTGTGACAATACTGCAAAGAGGTGAGGAGAAGTAATTCTGAAAACTTTCTTGGGAAGTTTGAGGAATTTTAATAAGAACATTGCAATCCTCTAGACTTCACAAGGTTCCTCAACTAAGCACCCAGAACCCACACAGGATCTATCCATCCCCTTCCTTTTCCTTATCTTGGGGAACACATACTAGTCTATAACAGATACCGACATTTTCTCTTAGTTCCCATCTAGCTTTGTGAATGTCCTTCTAATCTTTGTGAAACAAAGAATGAGAGATGGAAATTGGTATCTCCCCTAGGTTCTTTACCAACAGGACCTCTAGGCTTCTCTGAGAGAGACTCTGGGAATATATCCTGATCCTATGAATTTACACACCCACCCCAACAAAGAAAAACTCCATATAATCTTTTTTTTCCTTCCTCTTAAAAATACATGATGCAATAAGTAGTCCACATGAAGCAGGATCCCTAAGCAGTAAAACAATTGCTGTCTTGTTTCCATACTTGCGGATAAGCAGGAAATGATTTCTCCCACTAATCAAAACTGTAGTTTAAAAAATGTCACTGTTTCAGACTGGGATGGCATTGAGACCTTTGCAATTTTTTTCATAAAAAAAACCCAGCCCATTCCAGAATAGCCTGGAAAGTAGAACATTCATTTGGAATTTGGGAGACCTCAAAGTTTGAATTCTTACTTAGTCATTCTTTATTATGCCTCATATACAGTGCTTTACTCATCAGTGTGGGTCTCTTTCTGGGTGGGTCTCTCTCATTCTCTCCCACTGTAGTATTGCAACCTTTGTCTTTAACTTGTCTCCCATATCTCATGTGACCACTCAAATAACTGGACTATACAGTTAGCCTTTCTCTAACCTAATGGACATTTAGCAAGTTATGCTAAGAAGAATATCTTACATGGTAAAGAATGGTAAAGAATGGGCAGACAGTGAACACCAGCAGGAAGAAACCCTGGGTCCTTGTCATCGGAGACTCCATCCTATAAGGACTGGAAGGTCCCATCTGTCAGCCTGACCCCATGATGCGGGAGGTTTGCTTCATGCCTGGGGCTTGGGTTAGAAACATCACGGAGAGGATGAGGCCTGCATTGGAGAGGTCAACAGGTGCTTAGGCAGTTGGTGCCTCCAGGCAGGCCTTGGGTTCTTTGATAATGACCCATGCTTTCAGGCGGGGGACTTGCTGGGGCAGGATGGGCTTCACCTCTCTCCTAAAGGCAAGCGTGTCTTCTCTTCCAGGTTGGCTGATCTTGTACGGCGAGCTTTAAACTAGCATCACTGGGGGAGGGTGCCGCAGGAAGACAAGGAGACACCACCCGAGCAAGACAGGTAACAAATGCTAGGAGTGCCCAGGTAAGAAACAGGGGTCCAAACAGTTTCCCAAATTGGGGGGGTGGCACACGCAGCTAGGCAGGGGCTTAAATACCTATATACCAATGCTTATACTATGGGGAATAAGCAGGAGGAACTTGCCCTCAGAACAGCCAGTTCAGACCCAACCATAATAGGGTTTACAGAAACTTGGTGGGATTCATCCCACAACTGGGCAGTTAGCATTAGGGGCTATAGGCTTTACAGGCAGGATAGAGAAGGAAGGAAAGGTGGGGGTGTGGCGCTCTATGTCAAGGAGCAGTACACATCCTCTGCCAGCAAAATGGGGCCAGAGGGGCAAGTGGAAGTGCTCTGAGTCAAGATACAAGGGGGCCATGGGGAAAGGGATCTAACAGTGGGGGCCTACTACAGATCCCCCAACCAAGGGGAGGAGCTGGACTGGGAATTTTCAGGCCAGCTTGAAGAGGCACTTAAGGCAAGGGATGTAGTTGTCATGGGTGATTTAAATTACCCAGACATCTGCTGGGAGGAACAATCAGACAGGTCGGACCGTTCCAGGAGGTTCCTGGCCAAGATACAGGACCTCCACTTAATTCAGGAGGTGCACAGTCCCACGAGAGGAAATGCCCTGTTGGACATGGCAAGGGGCCTCCAGGTCCTTGCCCACCTGGGTGATAGTGATCATCACTTGCTAGAATTCATCATCCAGCACAGGGTGTCAAGGGCCAGCAGCAAGGCAGGAGCCCTAGACTTCAAGAGGGCCAACTTCAACCAGTTGAGATTAGTGGAGAGGCGCTGGGGTTCTCAAGGTCAGGGGAACTCAGTGCCCAAGATGAGTGGTTGTTCCATAAGGACACGATACTCAGGGCCCAAGGGGTGACCATCCCAACAAAAAGCAAGGGGGGCAGGAGTGCCTGAAAGCCCCCCTGGCTCACCAAGGGTGTACGGAAATGCCTGATTACCTCCAGACCTTAGTTTGGGGAGGACCAGGTTAGGGAGCTTCTGGAGGGGCTGGACGTGTTCAAAACAGCAGGTCCAGATGGTCTCCACCCCAGGGTGTTGAGGGAGCTAGCTGGGGTTATTGCAGTGCCCTTGGCATAGCTTTACAAGCACTTGTGGTGCTTGGGCCAGGTGCTGGATGATTGGAAGATAGCCAAAGTGGTCCCCATCTTTAAAAAAAGGAGGAGCGAGGACACGGGCAACTATAGACCCGTTAGTCTTACCTCAATCCTAGGGAAACTCTTTGAGAAGAACATCATGGAGCACATCTGCAATGGGCCAGCTTCAGGAATGATGCTCAAGGGCAACCAGCACGGTTTCATTACGGGCAGGTCATGTCAGACCAACCTGATTGCCTTTTATAATCAAGTCACAAAAGCCTTCAATGCAGGTGTCACCATGGATGTAGTCTTTTTGGACCTCAGCAAGGCCTTTGACACTGTCTCCCACCCCATCCTCATTAAAAAATTGGGCAACTGTGGCATTGATGCCTACACAGTCATATGGATTGCAGATTGACTAAAGAGTCTCACTCAGAGGCTGGTGGTGGATGGGTCATATTCGACTTGGGGAGAACTGGGCAGTTCTCAGGGCTCCGTCCTTGGGCCCACGCTGTTCAATCTCTTTATCAGCGATTTGGACGACGGGGTGAAAAGCCCCCTGTTTAAATTCACTGATGATACCAAAATTTGGGGTGAAGTGAGCACGCTAGTAGGGAGGGAAAGACTGCAGCAAGACCTGGATAGGTAGCAAAAACAGGATGCGCTTCAATACTGACAAGTTCAGGGTACTACACTTGGGCAGTAGTAACCAGCAGTACACTTATAAGATGGGAAATGCCCTTTTTGAATGCACAGAAGTAGAAAGGGATCTTGGAGTCATTATTGACTCCAAGATGTACACGGGCTGACAATGCGAGGTCACAGTTGGCAGGGCTAACCGCACCTTGTCATGTATCCACAGGTGCATCTCTAGCAGGGACAAGGAGGTGATCCTCCCCGACTATGCAACACTGGTCAGGCCACAGCTGGAGTACTGTGTCCAGTTCTGTGAGCCCCACTTCAGGCGGGATGTGGACAACATTGAGAGGGTCCAGAGGAGGGCCACCCAAATAATCCGGAGACTACAGGTCAGACCCTACAATGAGAGACTGCGGGACCTGAACCTGTTCAGCCTTCACAAGAGAAGGCTGAGGGGGACCTGGTGACAATTTATAAACTCACAAGGGGGGACCAGAAGGGTTTGGGAGAGACCTTTTTTCCCCTAGCTCTCCCTGGCATAACAAGGAATAACAGCCATAAATTGTTGGAGAGTAGGTTTAGATTAGACATCCATAAGAAGTACTTCACAGTTAGGGCGGCTAGGGTCTGGAACCAACTTCCAAGAGAAGTGGTGCTGGCTCCTATCCTGGAGGTCTTTAAGAGGAGGCTTGATGCCTACCTAGCTGGGATCATTTGAGCCCATTTTTTTTCTCTTGCCCAGACAGGGGTTTGGACTTGAAGAACTACAAGGTCCCTCCCAACCCTACTTCTATGATTCTATGATTTTTAACAAAAAAGAATGAGAAAGAACACACCAGAATTGCCAATAGCTTAATGGTCAGGGGACTCACCTAGAATGTGGGATACCCAGGGTCAGTTGTCTGATCTGAATTGGGCATAGCTAGGACTTGAGCCTGTTTCCTTTGCATCCCATATGAATGTGCTGGCTGTTGGATGTACTTTCTCAGGCCCTGACCAAAAGTTTTGTTCCAACTCGTACATTCCTAGGAAAAGGTTTCAAAACATTACATCTTACGAAAAACTATGATGTCAAACAAAACAAGGTCCCACTTGCTCTATACAGTTTTCAAAGGTACTGCCATAGCTGTCCTTCCACTACTTGTTTAGAACCCCCCTCCAAAATAAGATGGCAAAGACAAAATTATCAGGCAACCAGAGGCCAAATTGGCCATGGCTAAGCTATTTGGCTTTGCACTCTGGACAGCTATCTTCACACATGAACAATCACTCAAGCATCCAGTGAATTGTTATCATCCACACTGAATTTTCAGTCCTCATTATCAGGGATACTGGTTTTCTCTGATAAACAAAAATCCCCAATATTCAGATTTTAAAAAGTAACCCCAAATCCACATTTTTCTGGGATTAAAATGAAATGCCACTAATATCACTAATATGTGTGTGTGCGTGCGCACGCGTACACGTGTACAGTGGTGTTTCATTTTGTTCATGGAAAAATGTGGATTCAGGGTTATTTTCTTTAATCCAAAAACTGGGATTTTTTTTTAAATCAGAGAACTCCAGGATCCCGGGTAATAAATGCGATCTCCTAATTTAGGAATGCGCTGGAACAGTGTTATTGCAGAAGCAAAGTAAAATTAGTAAATGATCTGCCTGAAGCACTGGAGTAACTTTCAGTGTAGAAAAGCAAAAGGGTTAAAATATCTATCACAGGAGAATGGACTTGGTTGATGACTCTGTGAAGGACTGGACTGCTTATACTGAGAAATTAGAACAGTCTATAACAGTGGCTTCCCATGGGTCTCTGGCACCTGGGAGCCAATGCCTGCATTTGCATGCTTCCTGCCCCTGCCCCCCAGGCCTGGATGATCCAAGCAGGGTGCAGGTCCCAAGGCAAATCAGCCTGTGTAGGGCCCTGCCTCCTGCCTCATGGGACTTCAGCAGGAGAGTTAGCAGCATAGACACCAGCCATAGGGGGAGGGGTGCCAGCCAGAACGGCAAAAGAAGAACCCACCAGGCGGGTTGGTGAGCCACACACAAAACATGGGAGGCACTCCAACCTCTCCAGCCAGCATGTCCCCCACCACTGGCCGGCGCCCAGGGGCCATGGCCCCCTACAACCCCACCCCATCGGTACACCACTGGTCTATAATCAATATATCAGTATATACTAACAATATATAATATCAGTAATGTGGAAAAGGGAACAGTTTACTAGAGTAATGAAAGCGAAAACCTATAACTTGCAGTGCGGTCTAACAGATTCTGTTAAAATCAGCATAGAAAACATTTTCTGACATAGTATTTCTACAAAATTACCTATCTCCAAAGTCACTGTTTATTAAAAAGCATTTCAGTTTTATTACTTGAAATTTAAAAAGTCTTGAATCTAAAGTTGAATTAAGTAAATTAGCAGAGAATTGCTAGTAGGGAGAAAGTCTAAATGATGCATTAAGAGACAACTTAGTATGTGGTATGTAAAATTAGGAAGCTCAGAAAAAGTGTTATTTACTGAATCTATTTTGACCCTAAAATATGTACTAGAAATTGATGTTTTCAAAGCAACTTCTTACAGTTTCAACAGGATCATGAATAATGTTATCAATACATAAAGCAGATGTTAATCACAACATAGTTCCTATTCAGAGACTGTATGATTTTTATTGTTGGAAATGGTCTTTCAATGCAAATAATTGTGAGTACAAGGACAAACCCTGTACAAACTTCAAGAAACTGGGGCATACATAAAAGATGTACAGGTCAGTATGAAAAGCACCTCATGGGGGCAATACCTGAGAATTTCAGAGTAATCATTTTGCAGACAACAACAGAGTCCACAGAGGATGCTGTAACATCTCTACAGATGTTTAATTTAGAAGACAATAAACAAAGTATTATTTGGACTCTTTTAAAGAGACAGGAATACACTTAAAAATAGAGCTGATACTGGACCTACTGTTTCTCTTATTTCACAGCAAGTTTATTTGGGACTCTTTAAAGGACTCAGTATTTCTAAAAACATATACAAGGAAAATTCGTACTGTCCAAATGCTTTAATGATAAAGCTAACATAAATATAAAGGTAGGACACTTAGTTTGTGAAATGAGAGCATCATCCATTATTTGGTGGAGACTGGGTATGTCTACACATGCATTAATGCACTGTTGCTACTGCAGATTGAGTTTAGTACCTCTAGTACGAGGTACAAATGAAAGGCTCAATAACCTACACTACTGCACAGTAGCAACAGCACATGGTCTTTTTCTGACATTTATGTGCAGTAGACTTAGTAGAATGGAGCTTATTTAGTCTAGAGAAGATGAGACTGAGAGGGAAGTTAATAACTACCTCAAGAGGAGTTTGAAAGAGCATGAAACTAGACTGTTCTCAGTGGTGGCAGATGACAGAAGAAAAAGCAATGGTCTTAAGTTGCAGCATGGGAAGTTTAGATTAGGTGAGTATTAGGAAGTATTATCTCACCAGGAAGGTAGTAAAACACTGGAACAGGTTACCAAGAGAGGTGATGGAAGCTTCATCCTTGGAGGTTTTGAAAACCTGTCTAGACAAAGCTTTGTCTGGGATGATCTAGTTGGGAATGTTCCTGCTTTGAGCAGGGGGTTGGACTAGATGATGTCCTGAGGTTCCTTCCAACCCTAACTTTCTATGATTCTATGATTAGTGCATTAGCATGGCTTTTGCTGAAACATGCTGATGTGCATTAGAATTAGTCTACTGCACATTAAGTCTCTCGTGTAGATACATCCACTGGGTGAGAGATTCAGTTGGACTAGCAAAGGATTATAGTAGTGGAAAGCTTAAAAATAATTCTGAACCCCAACCAAAAAAATTAGCTGAAGGCTTAGGAGATGCAGATGTTGACTTTCAGGGTGATCTCAGACCTTAAAACATACAAAGGCAAAAAGCACAGAATGATTAGGAGCTTCAAACTGGACTTTTCTGTTGCAGTATTTCAGTAGAGATAAATATGTACTTTGGCATAGTCCAGTGGATTGCTGAGTCATCATTAAGCAGCAATGATACAAATGTAACTGTCCTTTTTGAGCAAATAAAGTGGATATGATGGTTGTGTACATTACACAATCCATTCATCGTAATGCTGTTTTTGGTAGGCACCACCAAATCATAGCCTAGCATTTTTGATAGGTGTGTCTGGTATAGAACAGTGGTGGCCAACATTTTTGGCAGGTGTGTTACAAGGTAAGCCCTGCCTCATCCCTCAAATATGAAGCCCTCTTCCCCTCCCTGATGTTTTAGGTCTTGGGTGCCAGAATGTAGACAGAGGGCTCCAGCCTCCAGCCAAGTGAAACAGAGCAGGGTCAGGATGATTCTGTGAAAGGTGTGGAAGTCAAGAGTTAACCCTTACCTGGCTTCATAACAGCCACAGTTTTATACATGAATATCTATTTTGCTACCCTTCCACAGGGGGTTCAGCCCACACACAGGGGCTGCGGCCCCTCAACAGGGGATTTGGCCCCCACACAAGGGCTACAGCCCCCACACAGGGGCTATGGCCCCCCACATAGGTTATGTGTGACTGTAACATGGCTTACGGCCCCCAACAGGGGGTTTGGCTCCCACACAAGGGCCTCCCAAATGGCCCCCACAGGGGCTACCACATCCCCTGCAAGGGCCAGAACCAGCTCTCAATTGCTGCCCCACCTGGCCCCATCCCCCACCAGCTGCTGCAGCCCCCCTGATGGCCCACCTGCACCCCCAGGCCACCATGGCTGCCCCCACAACCCCAGGCACTGTCACTTTAAAGAAAAAAAGGGGGGAAGGAAAAAAGGGGGGAAGTGCCTCTGCTTACCTTATAAGAAGGGGGTGGGGCTCCAGAGCCTTTTGGCAGAGCTCCCCTGGGCAGCACAGGGAAGTGGGGGACAGGAGGGCCCAGGTTGGGGCTGCTGGGGTTGTTCCTCTGTCCCACAGTGTGTGGGTGGGGCCCCAGTGACATAGATGACAGCCAGACTGCTGGTGAATGCCACAGATATTTTTTTTAAACTACGGGATGGGGGGGCAGGGATCGGGGGGCTTGGGGGAATGGGGCTGGGCAGGACAGGTTTGCGGAGTCAGGGGGCTAGTGGAAGGTGAGGCTGGGCAGAGAAGTGAGCAGGGGGTTTGTGGGGCTGTCAGGGGGAGGGGCGGGGCAGAGAAGTGATGGGGTTTGGGGCCTGGCAGGGGGTGGGGTCAGGCATGAATGTGATGGGGAGGTCGGGGGGGCTGGCAGGGAGTGAGGTTAGGCAGGGCAGGTATTGGTGGCTGGGGAAGTGGGCGGGCCTGGCAGGGGATCCCCCATTGTTCCCCTCCCCCCTCCTCCAGCCCCCCTGACCCCTTACTCACTGGCACTGGAGCCCTGGTGCTGAACACACAGCCAGGTCAGCCGTGTATTTAAGCACCAGGGCTAGAGGCCAACCACAGAGATGCTCTGGCAGCCAAAGCATCTCCGTGGAGGACCCAGCTTCCAGTTGTTTCAGGGCACAGTTCCAGACCATGCCCTGCCCCACTTTTTTAAACTTCAATTTTTTTAGACTCCTGGATATCCAGGGGTCTAATTTTCTCCCTGCGCTGTGAATTTGAAGCATGGGGAACATTTTTTTGTTCCCGCACATGCCTCTTGCTCCATCTCAAAGGTGTTTGAGATGGGGCAATAGGCATGTGCATGCTTGTCTGGACACACCCACTATAACTTATTAATATCATTTTGTAATTTGGGATTTAACAAATCCCGACAAAGCCTTAAATTGTGAGACTACTGAATGCTACTGTGTCCCTGGTAGGTGTTGAAATGACAGCATGATTTGGATCTCAGTACTTTTTTGCCTCATCCCAAAAAGAGCAGATCCTGACATGCCAGATATACAAGTCAGGAGGTACAGTGTTTGGGATAAGACACAAAATTCCTCAGATTCCTATACTATTGTGGGGCTGCCTCCAGCCTGGTCCTGCAGATCAGCTAGGAAGTGGCTCTGCCTGAACTCCAGGGCAGCCCACTTCCTGATCCCAGTACTCAGCTGAGCATTAGGATCATTTAAGAGTGGGGATTGTCAGGACCCAGGGCTGACAATCAGAACATTTTTGTGGCTGGCTTGTATGGCAACTGAAATTAAATATGTGGCCTGTGTTGTGTTCCACACCTGGGATTGTCCAGGACTGGTGCTGACAATCACATAACTGTTAGCACCAGCCACTAACAGCCCCAGGTCTTGTTTGCCATCGATGGCACCATTAATTTGATTATAGTGCACCATGGTATAATTTATGGTGAAATTAACACATTGACCATACTGTAAATGTAGCATCTGCCAGGAGGTATATGTCTGTTTTCTTTGCAGGAAAGGAACAATTAATTATAACCACCTTGCCTGCTATCTGGTACTTGAGTAGCAGTTACTCATGTTATGATAGTGCCAGTGAGCTTGTTATCCAAGTTTCTAAAACAACAAAGCATAAAGTTGCTTCTCATATGGCTAAACCAGAAATGAAGATACTAGTCCAATACAATATGCTATAAATTAAGTTTGAGAGAAGACGTCAGAAATGTATGTTGAGGGTGGCTGTGATAATAATATCTTTATAATTCCTCCAAGTCCTTTTCCATGAAGACCAATTATGTACTGTAAAAAAATTATGTAATTTCCTTCTATATAATGAGAGACCACTATTTGACTTCCTTGTCTTCTATTTCTTCAGCTATTCACAACTGGGCGCAAGCAGTGGTGTGCATAGGTAGACTGGCCTTGTATACATGTGTTTTCCTTATTAATGTTATGTACATAGCAAGGGTACAACAGAAGGTATCATTATCTCTATTATTTATAAAGGGAATCAAATCACAAGGGTATTAGGTGAGGTAACAAAGTCCATGGAAGAGGACTAAGAATTAAACTTGAAATAAGTATCCGGAGAGCCTAACTTAGCAGAAAAAAAACATATTTTCACTCTCCACTAAACTCTGACAAGTATATTTTCTTTCAAGGAGTAGTTTCTTATATGAATACAATAAGCCTGAACTTCAGATACATTCAGTACACACTAAGTTGTACCTATTGTATGGAAGAATATATATATATTTTTTTATATAAATATAATTATATATATATATATAACTTCCGTATATAAAGGGTGGCATACGTTTCTTGATAGAGTATCAAATTTATGTTATTACAGACCGAGGGGCAGGAAGTCAGCTAGGGTCATAGGATCCAGGCAAGATAGGTGTCCAAATTTCTCTTGAAGGTGTTCAATGTAGGTGCTTCAACCACCTCCGATGGCGGGCTATTCCAGACCTCGCGGGTTCAAACAGTAAAGAAATTGTTCCTTATGTCTAGCCTGAAACAGTCTTGCAGTAGTTTATGACCATTTGACCTTGTCATCTGTTGGGGCACTCTGGTGAACAAATGTTCCCCCAGATACTGGTGGTTACCCCTGATAAACTTATAGGTGGCCATCAGATTACCCCTGAGTCTGAACTTTTCTAGGCTAAAGAGCCCCATAGCTCTCAGCCTGTCATTGTAAGGTCTGTTTTCCTGACCCCTGAACATGTGCATGGCTCTTCTCTGGACTCTCTCAAGCTTCTCCACATCCTTTTTGAATTGTGGAGCCCAAAACTGGGCGCAGTACTCCAGCTGCGGCCTCACCAAGGCCAAGTACAAGGGGAGAATGACGTCCCGGGATTTGCTGGAGAAGCATCTATGGATGCAAGCTAGTGTTTTGCTCACTTTACTACCCACATCATCTCACTGAAGGCTCATGTTCAACTTGCGGTCAATGATGACCCCCAAATCTCTTTCTTTCATAGTGCTAGCCAGCATAGCACTGCTGAGCCTATAAGGATGCTGCGGGTTTTTCCTCCCAAGGTGGAGAACCTTGCATTTTTCAGTGTTAAACACCATCAGGTTCTCGTCTGCCCATTTGCTGAGCCTGTCCAAGTCAGCCTGGATCACCCACCTATCTTCTGGCGTGGATGCTTTGCCCCAAAGTTTGATGTCATCGGCGAACTTGGCCAGCCCGCTTCTGACTCCAATGTCCATATCATTAATGAAGATGTTGAACAATATGGGTCCAAGGACAAAGCCTCAGGGGACCCCACTGGTCACAGGGCACCATGACAATTCAATTCCATCAATTACCCCCCCTGGGTGTGACCACGGAGCCAATTCCCCAGCCATTGGATTGTGGTGGACCCAAGGCCACAGTTGGCTAGTTTTGCCAAGAGGTGATCATGGGATACCAGATTGAAGGCTTTTTTAACATCAAGATATATGACATCAATCTCTTCTCCCTTGTCAAGGTTATAGGTCACCTGGTCATAAAAGGAAATGAGATTGGTCAAGCAAGACCAACCCACAACAAACCCATGTTGGATATCCCTCAGGATGTTGGCATCAGCCAGTCAATTAAGGATGGCCTCTTTAATAAACTTTTCTAAGACCTTCCCTGGGATAGAGGTCAGGCTGATGGGCCTATAGTTTGCCGGATCCACTTTCCTCCCTTTCTTGAAGATAGGCACCATATTGGCCTTCTTCCAGTTTTCAGGAACTACATGAGAGATCCAGGAGTTCTCAAAGTTCCATGCCAGGGGCTGGGCTATGATGCTTGCCAGTTCCTTGAGTACCCTGTAGATTGTCAGGGTCAGCTGACTTGAAGGTATCCAGCCTCTCAAGGTGTTCCTTCATGAGATCAGCATTGATAGAGGACAGGGTATCTCCCTCATCTGGACCCCCCTGTCCCATAGTGGGCATGGGTGTCCCATGCAACTGATGAAAGACCAAAGCAAAGTACCCATTTAATAGGTTGGCTTTTTCTTGGGCATCAGTTGTCAGTTGCCCCATCTGGTTCAGCAGGGGTCCAATGTTGCCTTTGCTTTTCCTCTGGACTTTTTATTGCCCTTGATGCTCAAAGCTAGTTGGACTTCAGTTGCAGCATTGGCTTTCCTGGTTTGCTGCCTGCAAGACCGGACCAGTGCAGAATATTCCTTCTTGGAGGGAAATCCCATCCTCCATCCTTTGTAGGCCTTTATTTTTTAGCCTCAGGAGATCTGCTAGATCCCTGGAGAGCCGAGGGGCTGCTGTGCCCTCTTGCTCCCTTACCTCTGAGAGAGAATAGACTTAGCTTGTGCATTGAGGATCGCTCCCTTGAGGAGCAACCATTGTTCCTGGACTCCCCTCCCTCTGGGATCATGGTCCCTTAGGACCTCACTGACAAGCCTCCTGAGCTTGTCAAAGTCCACTTTCCAGAAGTCAAGGACCTCAGTGTTGTTGACTGACTCTCCAGCTTTATGGAAGATGGTGAAGGTGATCAGCTCATGGTCACTGTCACCCAGCTTCCCATCAATCACTAGGTCAACAATTAGGTCATCCCCAGTTGCCACTACCAGGTTGAGCAGCACTTTACCTCTTGTTGGCCCATAGACTTCTTCAGTCCAGTAGAGGTCATCCACACATGATATGAAGTTTTGGAACCGCTCACATTTTTCTGATTTATACTCCCGTAAGATATCTGGGTAGTTAAAGTCACCCATGACTACCATGCTCCTGGAACATGTGACCTCAGCCAGTTCCCGTGCATACTCCTGGTCAAGCTCTTGACTTTGGGTGGGAGATCTGTAGTAGACTCCCACTGTTGTGTCCCCTGTGCCGTGTTCCACATGGATTTTAACCCAGAGGGTCTCCAGTCATCCACACTGGTCACGAATATCAGCTTGCAGGGACATGTAACTTTCCTTAACATAGAGAGCTACACCCCTGCCCCTCTTATCTACTCAATCTCTCCTGTACAGGGTATAGCCATCTATACCTGTGATCCAGTCATGGGTGGAGTCCCACCATGTCTTTGTTATCCCTATGATGTCATAATTATTTTTGTTAAGCAGGAGGACAAGTTCCTCCTGATTGTTCCCCAAGATCCTGATATTTATATACTGGCAGGCAAGTGTCCCCTTGGGGGCTCTTGCCTTGCCCACAGATTGTACCAGGGCTGGGGCAGGGGTGGGCTGCCTTAAGTGCCTTGGCCTGTGCTTTTCAGGCTGAAGAATCCCATGGCTCTCAGCCTCTCTTCATAAGGTCTGTTTTCCTGACCTCTGATCATGTGTGTAACTCTCCTCTGCACTCTCTCAAGCTTCTCCATATCCTTTTTGAAGTATGGAGCCCAAAACTGGATGCAGTACTCCAGCTGTGGCCTCACCAAGGCTTGAGAAGCATCTATGGATACAAGCCAGTGTTTTGCTTGCTTTACTAGCCGCAGCATCACATTGAAGGCTCATGTTCATCTTGTGGTTAATGATGACCCCCAAGTCTCTTTCTTCTGCAGTGCTAGCCAGTGTAGCACTGCCAAACCTATAAGGATGCTGCAGGTTTTTCTTCCCAAGGTGGAGAACCTTGCATTTTTTGGTGTTAAACACCATCAGGTTCTCGTCTGCCCATTTCCTTTGCCTGTCCAAGTCAGCCTGGATCACCCTCCTATCTTCAGGTGTAGATGCTTCACTTCTCTGTTAATTTTCAATAGTTACTTCTCCTTTAATTATATGATAAATATTTTGGCACGATACTATATACTATATTTCACAATGTATAAGTTGGGTTCTGAAGCCTAATTTTTGTGTCTTAAGAATCAAACTCAACTTTTACACTGTGCCACATCAAAAAATCAGTGATGGGTTTGGGCTCAATTGGGCTTAGCTCTTGGCTCACACAACCCCATACCCTGTGAGTGGTGCTGCCAGAACCATTCACATGGAATGAGGCTGCACCAGCCAATCACAAAGCCCAGCCAAGCCCCATCCCCCTCCCCTGAGAGCAGTGCCAGCCTCACAGGGAATGGGGCTGCCCCAGCACAAGCCTAACCCTGTCTACTGCAATCAGTGCTGCCAAACACTGAGCCTAGTGCCACTCACAGGGGGCAGGGCTGAGCCCAGCGTGAAGACTGGCCTGGCAACAAGCGTTATGGTAATTACATGGGCAGAGGTTTGTTAAGCCTCTACAGTACCAGGGGTCTATAATTCAATTGTCCCTGAAAGGGTTAATCCCTCAGAGTATTGGCCTGTGCCTTAGCCTCACCCTGAGACCCCACTACTGTAAATGAAGAACACACCAAAGGGTTAATAAGCAAATCTGTACTATAAGCCAAAGGTATCAACAATCATAACAACATGAACTAATCAACCATTAGCATAATACTATATACAAATATGTACAAAGAGCAATACTGACCTGTCACCAGTGGTGGCAGCCAAGAGCACTGGCTACAGGACCCTCTGTCAGATCCCTGTCAGTCAGAGGATTTCTATTCTTTCCTCCACAAGTAAAGTACTTACTTGGCAGCCTCTGAGGGGAAGGGTGATACTTTACCCATCCTATGGGGGGAAAATGAAGGTAAGAATCTCAGGTGGAATTCAGGTATATCTTGGTGGACTTGTCCTTGTCCCTGCAGACACCACTCAGCACCCACACTCCCAATCTTCCCCAGCTTCTCATATATGAGCACCACTCACTTCTACCACATTGCAGCTTTCAGCCACAACGCCCAGTGCATACAGACACCCAGACGTACAGCCAGTCATGCACTGTCAGTCACATCTACCTGCATATACACAGCTCCCACAGCCTCTCAACTGTCACAGGCCAGATGGACACTGTGAGTATATCAATTTAGTTGCAGACTGACTGAGCACTGCAACTTTACTAGCCACCGGGCTTTTTGGTTCAGGATCGAGAAGGTGATGTTGGAAAGGAAAGAAATGACAAGTTTCACTTACAACAAGAAATGAATTTTACTTATGACAACAAAAGATATAATTTGCACATATAATAGTTAATAAAAAGGTTAAGCTAATAAGCAGACAACATAACAATACAGATTAAAATTGACAGTGATAATAAAACAGATAAAGAAATTAACCAAGAGTTCCCACTTGGTTAGTAACTTATCGATAGGCCCTTGATTAGAAGATGCACATCAAGTTGAATCAGGAAAGTCAGACGTCTCTGAACTGGGCTGCCTGAAGGATACCAGTGGAAGCCCCTCAGTCAGGATCTGGTCCTTGCTCTCACAGGGAGTAAGAGAGATCCGTGGGGGTATGGGACAGCAATGACCCTTCTGTTTCATCCTTCCCGAGGGTTACTATGACGTGTGTTTTTTTATATTCTAATTATGCTAATTTTTAGTTATATAGCCATTCATAATATTGCTTTATAGCTGTTATCCTATAGGGTTAAAAGGTGTTAGAAACTATTATAAGTTACCGCCCAAGCTTGGGTTTATCCAATAAGCAAATTGCAACACAACATCTTCAGGTTTAAAATTAACATTACCCCGCCTAAATGCAGCCCCTTCAAAACTCACTGACTATGCTTTTTTGAGATGTCCTTTCTTGAAATGTACTGGATAAGCTAGGCAGTTGAATCCAGTTTTTATCATCATCAAGGCTAAATTCCAGTCAAGACCTATTTTATGGTGGCCACCTCACACAACCTGCCAATCATGCCAGTGGTCCAATCACAACTCATTCATTTCAATCAATCAAAAACATAAGTTTCTTTATTACCATACAATCACATTCATTATTACCACATCAATTTATTAACATAATTTCCCTTCTCTGTGGTTATATAGCAAGGTTTCAACTGTGCGAGCCTCAGTTTCCTAAGTAGGTCATAGCATCATCAAAGTCAGAAGTTTAGAAGCTCCAGAGATTTCTAACCTCTAGCCATCCTACACATATATAATCAATATTATGACTAGGCCAGGACTTACACTGTTTACAGGTGCTTGACTGGCATGGCCTCATCCTCTGCAAGTGGCACCAGGCTCAGTGTTCAGCAGTGCTGCTTGCAGCAGCCCCATCCCCTGTGAGTCTGGCACTGCTCACAGGGGATGGGAACTAGGACAGGGCTGGGCTAAGCCAAACTCGGCACTCAGCTGGCCCGGCCTCATCAACAGTGCCAGCAGTGCCACTCTCAGGGGATGGGGACAGGGCCAGGCTCAATGCTTGACTGGCACAGACCCATTCCCTGCGAGTCGTGCTGGCAGTGCTGATATCAGGGGATGGGGCCATGCTAGTTGAGCACTGAGCCGGGCCCTGACTTATACACTGTGACTATAAAAATCCTTACCTTTCCAATCAGAAAGCTGGGGGTCAACCTATACACTGTGACAACCTATACACTGTGAAATATGGTAAATTGTATCTTGCAATTCTAATAACAATTGCAACACAATATCTTGTCATTGGAATGGAGAAAAATAATTGTGTGATCATCTTGTAATTATATTGTACTTACCATGCAATTACATAGTAAATAAGTTGTGAATTGAAAATAATTATAGAGCTGTTTGCCATCTATCCCATCCAAATTTGACATATAAAAGAGTGATAGAGCTCAAAATACCTCAAGGATTATCAGATAAAGATGTCAGCTGCACAGCAGGATTTGTAGCAAGGAAAGCAAGCAACTGAGCCTTCTCAAACAAGCTCACAATATGAAGTCATTACAGGTTAGCAATCTTGTAACTGTAATTAATAGGCATGGTAAAACAACAAGAAAGAAGATGAGAGAATGTTGTTATAAAATAAATATATCAACAAAATGACTTAGCTATAGAGATGTAGAGTGTTGCTAATTGACACAGTAGTTTCCTCAATTAAAATATTTTCAATTAATAAAACTGACCGTCTACTTTTAAAAAAGGAATTAACATTTAATAATGAAATGGTAAAAATGTATACTGTTGATACCCACAATCCATATGTTCTGTAACAGTCTTAACAGGATAGGAATGTAGGTATCTACTGAATTTTAACTATCAATAATATATTCAAGTCAACAAAATTACTTACGTACTTAAAAGTAACTACATACTGAAATTGCTTTGCTGGATCAAGGTCTAGATGAATAAAATATTTTTCAAATGTCCTGACCTTCTACCAGTACTATATTCAATTTAAAATAGTAACAGTTAATTACTAACAACAAACTGATTTAGGAAGCTCTCACAGCCCTTGTAGACCTTTTCCTCCCTGGACACTCACGTTCCCTATATTGGGTCCCAGTGCATTAGAGTTCTATGCTTTTCAGTTTCCCTGACTCTGAACAGACCAGGCAGTTTTTCCAGGTGGGATCTCTAATTTTCCCAGCATTGATGATGCATGGGGGTGCATGTGGGTGCATGTGCACCCCCTGAGATCGGCCATGCACCCCGAGTGACCCCCATCCCCAGTTGGCAACTGGCTGCTGGTGCCCCCTGGTATTAGGAGGCACCAGTTGCCCATGTCTCTAGGCATGCTGTCAGTGTACAGATCCTCCTCTTAGCACCCAAGTGAGGGTGGTTCCATAAAGAACAGGTTAGGGACTATTTAGAAAACCTGGACATATACACATCCATGGGGCTAGATGGGATGCTGAGAAAGTTGGCTGATGTGATTGCAGAGCCACTGACCATCACCTTTCAAAACTCAGGGCAATCAGGACATGTCCTAGATGATTGGAAAAAGGCAAATGTAGTGCCCATATTTAAGAAAGGGAATAAAGACGATCCAGGGAACTAAGGACCGGTCAGCCTCACAGTCCCTGGAAAAGTCATTGATTCCTCAAGGAATCCATTTCTAAACATTTGGAGGAAAAAAGTGATTAGGAACAGTTGGCATGGATTCACCAGGGGCAAGTCATACCTGACCAACTTGATTGCCTTCAAAGATGAGGTGACTGGCTCTATTGATGCAGGAAGACAAGTGGATGTCATATACCGTAAAATCTCTGTTATCCAGCATCCCCTGGGAATAGGGGATGCTGGATAACTAAAGATTCCAGTTAATTGAGCAGTCCCAGCTGCTGCTTCTCATGCCACATTTGGGGCATCCCTCCGCCTCTCCCACGGCATTGCTGGCGCTCCTGTGGCAGGACAGGGAGGTGGGTCCCACACAGCCCATTATGACCCCAGGCTGCAGGAGCTCAGCAGCACAGGCTGCTTTGTCTTGAGCCATGGGGGCTCAGAGAAACGGGAAGTGCTACATTGGGCACTTCCAGTTTCACTTTATCTTACAAGCTCACATGCCGGTTAGTGCAGCATGCCAGCTTGTAAGATTCCAGAAAACAGAACTTTTACCGTACCTTGATTTTACTGAGGTTATTGATATGCTCTCCCAGAGCATTCTCACAGGCAAGCTAAGGAAGTATGGGCTGGATGAAAACTGGCTTAAGCATTGGGCTTAGAGGGTAGTAATCAATGGCTCAATTTCTAGTTGGGAGTTGGTATCCAGTGGAGTGCCCCAGGGGTTGATCCTGGGGCTGGCTTTGTTCAATAACTTCATCAACAACCTGGAAGATGGCATAGTGCACTCTCAGCAAATTTGCAGATGACACCAAGCTGGGAGGAGTAGTAGATATGCTGGAAGGTAGGACTAGATTCAGAGTGACCTAGACAAATTCAAGAATTGGGCCAAAAGAAATCTCATGTAGTTCAAGAAAGACAAGTCCTGCACCTAGGATGGAACAACCCTATGCACTGGAACAGGCTGGGGGCTGATTGGCGGGGCAGCAGCTCTTAAGAAAAGGACCTGGGGATTACAGTGGACAATAAGCTGAATGTGAGCCAGCAGTGTTCCTTTGCTGCCAAAAAGGTTAATGGCATAGTGGGCTGCATTGGTAGGAGTTTTACCGGCATGTCAAGTGAAGTCATTATTTCCCTCTATTCAGCAGTGGTAAGGCCACATCTGGAGTACTGTGTTCAGTTTTGTGCCCCCCACTACAGAAAGCATGTGGATAAATTGGAAAGAGTCCAGCAGAGGGCAACAAAAATGGTGAGGGGGCTGGGGAACATGACTTCTGAGGAAAGGCTGAGAGAACTGGGCTTATTTAATATAGAGAAGAGAAGACTGAGGCAGGATTTAATAGCAGCCTTCAACTACCTGAAGGAGTATTCAAAAGAGGATGGTGCTAACCTGTTCTCAGTGGTGGCAGATGACAGGATGAGGACCTATGGTCTCAAGTTGCAGCAAGGGAAGTTTAGATTAGATATTAGGAAAAATTTTCTCACTAGGAGATTATTAAAACACTGGAAACAGAGAGGTTGCAGACCCTCCATCCTGGAGGTTTTTAAGACCTGGTTAGAAAAAGCCTTGGATGGGATGATGATATAGTTGGGGATGGTCCTGCTTTCAGCAGAAGGATGGACAAGATGATCTCTTGAGTTCCCTTCAAACCCTAATTTTCAATGATTCTAGAATCCAATTTCCTGGTAACTGGGTTTAGTGATCCTACATTAAGCATACCCCCTCTCAGAAGGCTGACCACAAGGGACCATTGTGCTTATAGTTAAACTCTTCAGTTAAACTGCCATGGCATATGGTACTTGCTATGAACAGTCTTAAGGATCTTATAGACCTCACACTGTGAGATGCACAAATGTTGATTAGTGGTAGTGCTGGTATTAAAGCAGTCACATGTTCAGGCCTACAGGGCCCTGGAGGACTAAAAGATAAGAATCTACCTCCTCCCATTCCAGGCTTCCTACCCACTGTCCTGTGGAGCTCCCATATCTCCTTCCTCCTCCTAGCCCTCTCCCACCCCCCGTTTCCCCACCCCTGCTATCACTTACTTCTGGCTGCCTGAGCTATCTGTCCTAGGAGAGCAGGCAGGGAAGGGTTAACCCACCTGCCCAGCTGCCACCATGGCTGCTTGGCTACTGTTCCCAAGAGGAGGAGGGCAGCAGCAGTGTTGGCTGGAAAAGCAAGTTAATACTTTACTGGGACAGACAGTGCAAGCATCCACAAGTGAGTGGAGAAGGGGCAGTGAGCAGGGATCTGGGATGTTCGGAGGTCAGTGGGCCTGATCCTGGTCAGTCAGAGAGGGGGAGCAAGTGGGGTGTTTATAGTAGAGGTATAGCCTAAAGTGTCTACAGTTTAGTGTATCATGAGCTAAGTAACATGAACCAGAGATAGTCCTGCCCTGGAGTGGCATAACTTTGGGTTGCAAACAAGTGCTTAAAACTAGTTTGAGATGCTAATGCATGGAGAATCCAGGGTTAAGAGCTCCAGAACCCTCTTCAAATTACCATGTATATAGGCCCTTAGCACACTCTTACAAAACCAAATCATTTTTACTGAGACAAAGAAATAAATACTTTAGACAAACTATTTAACTATCTAGGTGGTATGCTTTTGTTTTCCCCTAATTCCCTTACTGGGTAAGGAACTTTCTTTGTGCTTAGGTCCATGAACAATGCGTGCCCTGGTGGCTGAGGGGGCACAGCAGCAGGAGTGCAGCGGTGGCAGCGGGAACATGGTGGTGGTAAGCAGGGAGCTCCCGCAGATGCCGCCGGTGCTGTCAGCAGCAGGAGGAGGGGAGGCAAGCACTGTCGCACTCAGTGGGTGCACGTGCACCCACATGCACCCCCTACATATCACCCCTGCTTAATTTAGTATTCTGATGTGTCCAGGAACCCTCTTCTGCCCTTTTCTCTGAATCATGGGGCATCTCTCTCTATGTCACTTTGCTTTGACTTTGGTCTTTCCCAGACCTTGGTCTGTTTTGAAAGAATACTCTTTTCTGCTTCTGCTCCCCTAATTAGTAATAGCAGTGACTGTGGGCTTGAGCCCACTAAAGTCAATGTAGTTCTTTTCATTGACTTCAGTTACTTTCTGTCTGTGTACCTCTATTGCAATCAATGGGATGGTTTGCTGCATAGGGTACTACTTGGCATGAGTCAGAATAGAAGAATCTGGCCTTCATTGAGCTACACTGAGGAGAATCTGTTCCAATCTAATTTAAACATTTACAAGGTTTTGCTTTTAGCACTTTAAAAACAAAGTATCAGACTTAATGTATTATAATGTGAATTCTATCAAACACTATATCATTTACATTTAGCAATCTTGTTTATTCAAGTCAATCCATTTATATATACAAATCTGATATTTGCCTTTTTAAAAATTTAACGGGCATAAGTGCCCATAAATCAGTTATGACAATCATTGTTAAAACAATCAATAGTAAGGAATATGCATTAATTCAAATAATATTGATAGCCACATGAACCTGCATCAGTCTTCTGTGAAATAAGAAAAATGAGACATCTTCTTAAAATCAATATTTTCCTTTTTATGTCATTCATTTGAAGAGTATCAATAATGCAATACTTTGTACCTTATGTGTCAGTGGTCTTATTTCTAAATGTAGAGATATTTCAGAAATATATTAAAGTAAAGCAAAAGAAAGAAAGTTATCAAAGCAATCAATTGCTAAAAAGCTTATGTTCATCCATTCTATTATGGATATTCATCCAAGTTAAAATATGTATGTGCAGCATTACTTGTTGGATATATTATTTATACCTCAGACCTCAGTAACGGATGCTTGAATAGTATCTTTGTCCTAGAGTTAAATAGCAAAAAGAATCACAAGAAAACTTGGTAATACCTTTATCTATCTCTGGCCCTTATGAGCAGAAAAGTTATGCAGGTGTGCAGCTTGAAGTAAAAATACAAGATGTGGAATTACAACTTCCATTCATCACAAAAGAAACATTTTAATTGGTTATAGGTGGAAAATATCTACTTGACAGTCAGTTTCTCACTTTTCACATAAGTGCTTTGCTGCTTGGATGCCTAATCTTGTTTAGTATAGGGAAAGTAATTTGACATGAAAGTACCTAGATGGCTGCCGAAAATTAATTGCCAATTAAAAAAGAAAAATGTTTGTGCTACTCTATAAACAAGCCAACATATAAACCTTTCAGTCTTCTTGCTTTATTTATGTCTTTGTAGATCTGGTTTCAAGCTATTTGCATACAATTTACAAATTCATATTATAATTCTCTAGTATATTTATGATTTTATAGTTGTATATATTTTACCTCTATGAAAAATATTTCTTTCTTTCTGCTTCTGTTGCTTATTATTTAACAAAAACATTTCATTACATTTGATGGTTTATGTCTCTTCCTGAGAAGGAGGCATTTTTATTTGTAGAGCTAAAAAAGAGGGGTTTGTTTTTACCTACAAGTTTAAAAAAAAACAAACCCCAAACTATGGACCCTTGTCTATAACTTTCCATAGCTTTCATAGGCTGCTTTCACGCAAGAATGAATACCCCTATGATTCAAAGTATACAGGTTAATCAGAGTGGAAAACGATGGCTTTAACAGGAATGTAAAGCTTAAAGACTCCATTCACCACAAAAAAGATTTCTGAAAGTAGTGAACCATAGAAGTTTCATAGATTTCAACGGATTTGTCCCTTTAGATCCCAAAACTGTTTCAAGTGACACAATTGATTTCTTCAGCAGAATAGATTATTGCTTATAATTTCCCTTCCCCCTAACCTACCATCCACACACATATCAAAAAGATATTTTGGATAAAAGTGCAGGTATCTGGGCACTAACAAGTATAGTCAGTAAAGATAGATAGATAGACAGATAGATAGATAGATAGATATGATATGTGTGTGACTGGTTGTAACTTTATTATTAAAATAAATTAGAATATCTATGGTTGGAAAAGCGGTTGCTGATGACCATAACAATTATTGCTCAGCTTACAACTTTAAATGAGTGTGTACTTCCATGGGATTAGAAGGTATGATGGAGAAATAGTTCATTAGTAAAAGGCCCCTGTCTCCAACTGCCTTTCCAAAGGCCAGAATGTCAATGCCAAAGAAAATGTTTTGTTTTCATGTACCAGCAAAGTTAATTAACCTCCTAGTTAAATATGAGTCCAAGATTTGAGACCTTCTATAGATTTAACCACCATGGGAGTGAAGGTGGGGGTGGGCACATATCATTTGTGATCAACAAGTTATTGTAGTTAAACCCATTCTATAAGACCTTGTGTGCACACTTAGACACCACTTAGTTTTCCACAAAGCCTACAACTCCATGCAAAGTATCAATAGAGTGTGACAATAATGTAAGGATAATTTATTCTGACTGTGTGACAAATGGCTCTAGAGTACTCAAGACTGACGTTACACACAATATCCTTCATTCAGGCATTGACTGAATAGATACGTGTCCTATTTTAACTGATATGTCAAAACAAGTTATATATTTATTTCAGTGATCATATATTTATTTCTATTAAGGCATCTTGTGTTACTGATCTAACAAAGAATTATTTAATAAAATATGTTTAGAAATATTAAATATTAGCATAACATTGTAAATAAATGGCTGAGATAACTATTTCACAATTTGAATTGTTAGTTATGCAGCTATGTAGGAATCTTTGTGAACGCCTTTTTTCTTATTCTCTTTTCCCTTCTAAAACTATTTATTTTTAGGCTTTCTTAGCTGCAAGCTCTAACCTGATATAACAAACCATGGATTTTGCCATAGAAAGACAAAGATCTTGACTTTGGGGTAGGGTGACATAGCTGGCTAAGTATATCAGCTAATAAAGATTAGTGTAAATCTACTGGTATATAAAAAAAAATGAATGGAGAAGATAGTTCTGGCCTCATAATACTGTAGCCATTCAGCTGCCAACCAGGATACTTTCACTTCATGTAAATAATATCAGAAAATGACATTTTACTATTAACAACCACCAAAAGACTTGGTGTGCCTAATCTGTGTTCAGGACAGGAAGCCAGGAACTCATGAGGTTTGATTTCAAGTGTGTCTCTGATTTCCTTCAGTCAAGAATCTTAGTCTACCATCAAAGAATAAAATGTAGAGAACCAGATATTTGGAACAATTTTTTAATCCAAAGATACTAAAATGAAATCTAACTCAAGTATAATGTTTTGGTAAGGACATCAAGGTTACATTGCTAAATAAAACACCAAAAACAAATCCTAATTTAGCAAACTATCTCACCTCACAAAATTATCACAGACTAGAGGGGAAATCAATGCTTCTACCCTGGTACATAGGGCTTAAATATAGCTCAACTTGTGGTGACTTCATTTTTCTTCTCAAAGGCTCCAGGCTAACTTTTCCAAGCTACTTGTTAAAAAAAAAATCCCTGTTACAGGCCTAGATTCACTTATGGACATGAAAAATTTTAATCCTACAATTTAAAATCCCCCCAATTCTAATCCCATGATATAGAAAGTATTTTGCTAATTGAACAATTCCATATTATGGTTACAGAACTAGCAGCTGACCAAGGTGAGGAGAGTTAAGCCCAGAGCTGGGTGAGGCTGGGCGGGAAGAGTGTGGCCCTGAGAGAGGGCAGTATGAAAGAGGTCATAAATGCAATGGTGGCCAGGCCCTTGTATCTTTTTAAGATATCACCCACAGAAATCTTTGCGTCATGCATTTTTCCTAGGCCATCACAGCTACAACATCACCCCTGAATATATTTGTGGTTCCCAACTGGGTATGTTGGACACTTCATTGGCTATCTATCTCTATTAAGTTACAGTTTATAAAAATGTCATTATCATTTGATAGTGGCTTTTAATTGCTAATAAATGTTTTATGGTCAAATGTCTTAAACGTTGAAATGATAAATGATAAATACATATAACATAGAAAGCCAGGATTTGGTCTCACTCTCAGAAAGTTTCTTTAGTATGATTCTCCTAGAGGAAATTAAACGTCTCCAATTTTACACCAGTAAAAGATCAGGATGTTGTCAATGGTATTTAACAGCCAGTAATTTCAACCCTCTAGGCTCTTAGCCACACTACACTTGAGCAAAAGGAACACAAATGACTCCAGAGAGGTAGAAGAACTTCCCTACTGTCTTGTGTATCACTTTTCCCTGTGCAGAGTGAGTGGAAAATCCTATTAAATCAGCATTGTTCACACACTTTATGGTAGTTTTGCAAATACAGCTACTGTATACTGATGTAAATAAATGTCAAAGTCATGTCAGTGCTCTGTGTTTCAACTATTGGGATAAGACAGTAACAATAACTATACTGAAACACATGATTCAGCTCAAATAAAGGATACTAGTGTTACAAATTTACTCTTTTGACTACAAAATACAAAAGTATTAACATTCGAGCAACAGAACACACATCCGGAGGAGAAAGGACTCAAAAAAAGCATTTTAACTCTGGAAAAGGCCAAGAAAGCTACAGGATTGCAACATGTAGGGAAAAAGGGAAGTGACTAAGTCAAAATGCAAAATACCTCTAGTGCATGTATAAAAATGTGAGAAGTATGGAGAATAAACAAGATGAGTTGGAAGCTGCAGCCTTTGAAAAGAACTATGATTTGAGTAGCATCACATAGTCACCTGGTGGGACAGCTTTTATGATTGGAATGTCAAAATCAAAGGTTACACCCTGTTTTGGATGGACAGGTTTGGGAGAAAAGATAGTTATGTTACCTTGTATGTAAAAAATGCATACACTTTTCCCCTGATACAGAAGGAAGAAGATGGCAAGCCAGAATGCATTTGTGTGGAGATGAAAGTTAAACGATTCAGGACCAATATAATGGTGTAGATGTATTATCAAAATCAGGGAAAGGAGGTGGATGAGGCACTTTTCCTTCAAGTAGGTGACAAACCAATCCAAAAATTATGGGATAATATTGATGGGAGACTTCAATGTTCTGAACATCTGCTGAAAGAACAATGCAGCCAAACATAAAATGTCAAGCAGCTTCCTAACTCGTGTGGAGGACAATTTTGTGTTCCACGAAGTGGAGGATACAACTAGGTGACTGTCTATCTTGGATCTAGTCCTGACCAACAGAGAAGAAGTGGTGGAGAATGTGAAAGTGATGAGTAATTTGGGAGGAAGCAATTGTGATACGACAGAATACCAGATCCTGAGGCAGGGAAAGCATGTGTCCATCAAAATTAGGATGCTAGATTTCAAAAAGAAGGATTTCATCCAACTCAAGTTATTAATAGGCATGGTGCCATGGTATGATAGACTGAGGGATAAAGGTTCCCAAGAAAGTGGTAAGAAACCAATGTGGCTCCACAAGGAGCTTCTAAAATGTTACACATGCAAAAGGAAAGAATACAGACAATGACAGAATGGGCAGGTCACCAAGAAGATGTATCAGGAAACAGCAAGAACTTGCGGGGACTACATTAGGAAGGCAAAGATAAAAAAGAAAATGGCACCCTGGCAATGAAGGTTAAGGATAACAAAAAGAGGTATTATAAGTAAGGTGTCCAGAAAAGAAGGACCAAGAAAGCTCTGGGTCCTCTGTTAACAAGCTGGGGGAACACCTAATGGAAGTTCCAGAGGAGAATATACTCAACAGTTACTTTGCCTCAGTATTCACAAATAATTAAGCTGCAACCAGACATGTAATAAGGATTATCTGAATAAGGAAGGGGGGAAGCTGAGAGAGGAGATAACAAAGGAGACCTTCACAGAACTTTTTTGGGGGGTCTGAATGAATTTGAGTCAATGGGGCCAGAAGAACTTTATCCCAGATTACTGAAGGAACTGGCAGAGGAGATCTTGGAGCCCTTGGCAATGATCTTCATGAAGATGTGGGAGATGGGTTAGGTACCAGAAAACTGGAAAAGGGCCAATGTATTACCCTTTTTTAAAAAAGACAAAAAAGAGGACACAGGGAACTACAAACCAGCTAGTCCTACCTCATAACCTGTAAAATTACCAGTGAATATCCTACAGAAGGCCATTTCCAAGCATTTCCTATCTGGAGGAGGAAAGACAGATCATAAGCAGCCAGCAAGGATTTATGAAAAAAAATGTGCCAAATAAACTTGATTTCTTTCTTAGACAAAGTAACTGTTTGGGTAAATGAAGGGAATCCTGTTGATATAATGTATCTGGACATCAGCAAGGCTTTTGACAAGGTCCCACACAACCTTCATATAAAGAAATTGGAGAAATGTGGGCTAAATAAAACTACTACAAGGTGGATACATAACTGGCTCAATAGCCCCAAGCAATGGGTAATCATCAAGGATCCTGGTTTTCTCTGATAAAAAAAAAAAAACCAAAGAAACAATTTTCAGATTAAAAAATGGAATCCAAAATCTACATTTTTCCATGATCAAAATGGAACACCATATAGATATATATGTTAGTGGTGTTCCATTTTTCCATGAGCAAAATGATCAAGATCTATATATTAGTGGTGTATCATTTTGCTCATGGAAAAATGTGGATTTTGGGTTACCTTTTTAAATCCAAAAACTGGGGATTTTTTTATCAGAGAAAACCAGGATCCTTAGTAATTATTAATGGGTCCATGTCAAAATGGCAGGAAGTTTTGAGTGGAGACCCACAGGGAGTTGGCCTGGGCCCAGTGCTGTTGACTGTGCTTATTAAGAATTTGGATGCTGGCATAGAAAGCTTCTTGAGTAAGTCTGCAGATGACACAAACCTTGGAAGGGTTGCAAACACATTGTGGGATGCAAGCACAATTTGGAAGCATCTCAACAGTTCGGAAAGTTCAATGCAGGGTGAAGTTCAATGCAGACAAATGCAAGGTGCTACACCTCAGGAGGTAAAAATAAAAAATATATAAAAATAGGTGACATCTAACTGAATGGCAGTACTATGGAAAAGGACTTGAGAATCTTGGTAGATCACATATTTAATATGACCCTCCAGTTTGATGCAGCTGTACAAAAGGTAAATGCAGTTCTGGGATGCATCAACAGAAACATTAGGTGCAAGACATAGGAGGTGATACTCCATTTCTACTGGGCACTGGGTTGGTCTCCTCTGGAGTACTGTGTACAGTTCTTGGCTCAACATTTTAAAAGGGATGTGGAGAACTAAGTAAGTCCAGAGATGGCTAAAAAAGATGAAAAAGGGTTTGGAAAGCAAGTCATATGAAAAGAGGCTGAAAGAGCTAGGTATTCAGCTTATGCAAAAGGTACTTAATAGGGGACATGATAGCAGTCTTCAAATATTTGTAGGGCTGCCATAAAGAAAAGGGACAGCACCTTTTTTCTCTCTTGCTGTAGAGGATGCAAACCAATGGCATGAAGCTGCAGAAAAGTAAGTTTGGACTGGATATCCAGAAAAAAATTCTTCACTGAGAACAGTCAAGCAGTGGGATAGACTGCCTAGGGGAGCTGTGGACTCTTCATCACTGGATGTGTTCAGGAAGAGGTTGGACAGCCACTGTTGGGGGATGATCTAGGTGTAGCTATGCCTGTGTTCTTTTATGGGCATTTTCCCTGCTTCTTCGCTTTGCTAGTTGCCCCCCCCCACATCCCTGTTTTAAGCTGTCCTCAGAGACATTGGGTGTTGGCTACAGCCAAGGCTGGGGAATTTTACTGGGGTGTGCCTGCTGGGTGGTCCTGCTGGGACCAAAACTGCAGGTTACTGGATGGAATGTCTTTCCCCTCTGCTCAGGGTCAGACCAATTGCCATATTTGGGGTCAGGAAGGAATTTTACCGCATGGTCAAATTGGTACAGACTGTAGGGGTTTTTGCCTTCCTCTGTAGCATAATTTCTTTCAGGGAAGCCACTTAATGACTCTATCAGTTACATGGTACAGATGGGCAGAAATGGTATTTACCTCCTACAGTCTTTTACATGATTTAACTAAAGAAATATTGTGAGTGAAGAGGGTTATTAAACTCAAGTTGGAAAAAATCCTTTAATATTTATAGATTCATAAAATAGATTAATTGATTGTAAGGAGCTGGAAGGAACCTTGCAAGATCATTGGGTCCAGCCTCCCCTCCCCATCCCTGCCCCTGCACTAGGCAGGAAAGACAACTGGGAGGTGACCCCAGCCAGGTGACTGCCCAGTCTCCTCTGAAAGATTTCAAGGGTAGGTGAGTGCACCACCTCTGGAGGGAGTTTATTCCACAGTCTGGACACTCTAAATGTGAAGAAGTTTTTCCTAGTGTTAAAATGGACTTCCAGGAGTTTGTGGCCATTACTCCTGGTTTTCCCCATGGGTGCCCTGGTGAACAGTTGTTCACCGAGCCCTTGATGTAGTTTCCTGATATAGTGGTAAACTACTACCAATTCCCTTCTCAGCTTTCTTTTTTTTTGCCTGAAGACACCCAAGTGCCTCAGCCTTTCCTCAAATGGTTTGCCTTGCAAGTCTGATAATATAGGTGTCTCTACCCTGGACTCTCTCAATCTTTTTGACATCTTTGTTGAAGTGCAACACCTGGAACTGGATGCAGTACTCCAGCTGTGGTCTCATCAATGCAAAGTAAAGTGGAAGAATCGCTTCCTTGGTTCTGCTTGAGATACATCGGTTGATGCATGCCAGAGTATTGTTTGCTCTGCTACAGCATTGCACTGATGGCTCATGTTCATACTATGGTCTATTATTATCCATAGATCTCTTTCAGTCATGGTCAGTTTGGCACCACTGAGCCTGTAAGTATGTTGGGGACTTTTCCTCCCCAGATGGAGTACTTTATACTTCTCAGCATTGACCTTCATCTGGATCCTGTACACCCAACTTGCCAACCTATCTAGGTATTCCTGTATCTGCAGCCTACTTTCAAGCATGACCACCCTCTGCCATAACTTGGTTTCATCCACAAACTTGGCCAGTGAGTTGTTCACCCCCAGATCCAATTCTTTGATAAAGATGTCGAAAGCGCTGGATCAAGCAGGGGCCCCTGAGGGACACCACTGACCACTTCTTGCCAGGATGATACAGTCTGTTCATTAGAACTCTCTGGGTCCTACCCCACAGCCAGCTTCCTACCCACCTAACTGTTGAGCAGTTAAACCCACAATCCTCCGTTTTTTCCATGAGAACATCATGGGATGCCAGATCGAAGGCCTTTTAGAAGTCTAGGTATACAATGTTGACCTTCTGTCTCTTATCCAGGTGGCAAGTTACCTGGTCATAGAAGGAGATGAGATTGGTAAGACAAGACATGTCTGCAACGAAGCCATGCTGGCTATCATTCAGAATCCTACCTTCTGCAAGTGTATTGCACATAGACTCCTTGATAATTTTTTCCAGGATTTTCCCTAGGATAGGAGCTAGGCTAACTGGCCTATATTTGCCTAGGTCCTCTCTCCTCATCTTCTTGAAGATGGGCACAGCATTGGCTCTCTTCCAGTTTTCAGGGACCTCCCCCGAGTGCCATGAGTTTTGAAAAAGTTTTGCCAGAGCTCCCACAATGATTTTGTCCAGCTCCTTCAGCATTCCTGGATGCAGTTCATCCAGTCCTGTTGACTTATAAATATCCAACTTTTCTAACTGAACATGCACCAGCTCAACATCAACAGTAGGATGGTGGTCATTCCCACTATGCCTATTCTGAACCTTATCTAGTATGATTTTCCCCTTAATCTGGTGAAATACCAAAGCAAAGCAGTCATTCAGGAGTTCAGTTCTATCCTAAGTCTTGGTAACCAACTATTCTGAGTTGTTAAGCAATGGCCCCATCCTTCCATTTGTTTTCCTAACCTAAAAAGGGACTTCTTGTCCTTGATTTCTGTTGCTAGTTTAAATTCAGTCACTGCCTTAGCCTTTCTAATCTGCTCCCTATAAGTGCAGGCCATTGTTGTACAGTCCTCCTTGGGGAATGTCCCCAGCTTCCATTTTTTGTATGCCTCTTTCTTCTTTTTCAAGAGTACCATAATATCCCTATTAAGCCAGGAGGGTTTATCGTCCCTTTTGCTACATGGGAATGGACTTCTTTTTTGCTTCAAGGATCTTCAGCTAGAATTTAAGGAACCATCAAAGAAAACATAAAAAGTACAACCTGTCTTTCCTGGTAATCGGGAAAGGGGAATTGTGGATGGAAAGACAGCCATTCCCAAATTAACAATGATTTACCCACATCTCATCTATTAAGTTCTGAGCACCTTAAAGACTGAATGTCCATTCCACAATCGGCCCATTACTCAGAGTTTTTCTCATGCAGGGCAGATTATGCCAGTGAAAACTCCTGAAGATTGAGAAGAGAATTCAATTTTTTTTGTGCATTTTCCCTCCACCTTGAACTGATATCCAGTGTGGTTTCTTAATATCCAGTATGGTTTCTTAATCTCTACAAGGTTGGAAGTATCACTGAACTTCACTAATAATTCTCTTTTTAGTAAAAGGGAACTTATCCCTACTGCCAGGACAATACTGTGATAAGAAAATAACCACAATAGAGCTATCCTGTGATAAGCAAATAACCAAAAAAACAACACAAAACCACCCTCCCTCTAAAAAAAGCAAACAACAACATTGCCTTACTTTTAGTGCCTGTTTTGGCTTATAATGTAAGTTTTGTCTCAGGAAAAAAATTATTTGGGAATGTTGTGAATTCTCAAAATTAAGCTGACCCCAGCTAAAATTCAAATTTACAACTACCTAAATTGCAAAAGTAAGCTCATGGAAATAAAGAAATGCTGGATGTGACACTAAAGGGTATTCAGTTGGTGTTAATTAGTGTGGCAGAGCTGATTTCTGGCAGCAAAGCAGGAGGAGGCTCGCATTACCTTTCATAAGCAATGGCACGTAAGTGGTGGTTAATACCAGAGTCCTTTAGAGCCAGGGATTTTCTCAAACATTTTTCCTTGAACAAGAACAAGTGTCTACTGGCACCATTCTTCCGGCAGTGCCCTGCAGCCAGCACTAACTGTAATTGCTAGCATGTTGTCATGCAGCCCTCTTCACATGAGAAAACAGAAGATGTCCCTGCTCCTGTTTAATGAACCCAGATGAAATTCAAGGTGTTATTTAACTTTTTGTACAGAAGTTTGACTTTTCTGGGTAGTCATATGACCACAGTGAACAAAAATAATTTTCAATGACCTAACTTAGTAGTATTAGTTAGGGCTGTGTGAAGTTTTGGGTGCTGATCAGATTCAGAGGAGATTTGGCCCAATTTGGTGGCTGAATCTCTGAATATGAATTGAATTGGGACACCAATAAAAAGATCTGAATCGATTCAAAGGTCTCTGAATCGATTTGGAGAACTTTGGAGAAAGTCAGGCAGTCTTTGCTTGCCACCACAGGGAGCTGGACCTGGACTCCATGCCGGTAAGTTGGGGGTGGGGGGAGGCTAGAGCAGTGGGGAGGGGACCATGGGGGACCCTCATCAGGCCCCATTCCCTGTCTGCTCCCCCAGCCCCTATGAGCACCCCCAATCCCAGCATGCTCTCCCAGCCCCATCGATAGCTGCCCCACCTGGCCCCAGTGTCCTGGTGCTTTAAAAAAAAAAAGCCCCTCACTCACTGGCTGCTGCAGAAGACTTCAGGGTTTCTGGGGGCTCATGACAGAGCCCCCCATGCCACTTGGGGCAGTGGGGGACAGTGGCGATAATCCCCTCTGCCTGGCAGCAGCCAGTGCATGAGGGGCTTTTTTTTTTTAAGAGCCAAGATGCTGGTGCTGGGCAGGGCAGCTATTGATGGGGCTGGAAAAGCAGGTCGGGGATGCGGCCTGTTTGATTCAGAGATTCGGTCAATTCAGCAGTGACCAGATCTCTGAATCACATTTGGCCAAATCAATTCAGGACAGTGATCTGAATCACTGAATCAAACACTGTCCCCCAAATCAGCTGAATCCAAATCCAAAGTGAATACTAGCCACTTTGCACAGGCCTAGTATTAACCATCAGGGATCCTGTTTTTCTCTGATTTAAAAAAATCCCCAGTTCTTGGTTAAAAAAAGTAACCCCAAGTCCACATTTCCCCATGATTAAAATGAAACAACACTATCAGGGAAACAATAGTATCAGACATAAAGCAGACCCAGAATTCAGCAAAACACGCCATGTCTATTTGCACACTATGATGTTAAATGGAGCACTGTATGCAAGTGAGAAGCAGCTGTGAAACAGGAACCATATCCTATACCTGAAATGGTCTACCTCGGAAGCTGTATGCAGTGTGGAACTCTTTTGTGTGGCATTATATTTATTGTACATAACACTGTATTACAGTGTCTTTCTTGCACATTATTTACTATTTTGTACTTAGGCAGCTTTTCTTTGTGCTGTACAAAATATGGCTAATGTGATGAAGGATATTTAACCATGCATCATATTAGCCACTTGTTTATTAAATATATGCTGCTATTTCCTCATGAGTTATTTATAGTTTGAAGCCCCATAATTCTAGAGCTAGACCTCCTCTTCTCTCAAGGGAATAATTGAAGCTGAAAGATTTGCACATACTAGTTTACTATAGAAGGTCTTTACACTAGTTCCTGAATAAGTTTTAGGTTACATCCATAAGGAGATTAAAATGCTTAAGCCTAAAATAATTATTTTTAGTATCTCCTTCAACTGTATCATAACAATGGAGTGTTCCCCCTCCCCTTCAGAGTTATGCAAAGAAATTTCTGCTTCTGGGCATACCCAGAACCACCTTGGCAGTGCCCATGTAACACCAGTAAACATCTCACCACAAGCTAGTGTACTAGTTTTCTAGATACTTTTCTTAGGCTCCTAATTCCCCTCAAGGAAGTTGGTTTCTGCTAAGGTGGGCATTTAACTATAAAATAGGCACTGCAACCCTTACCTTTCTAGTGCCCAGTTTTTCATATGTCTAGTTCTTTGTAAAAGAAATATTTTTAAAGGCCAAACTTAGCTATAGTCTTCTTAAATGGAAATTTGTCATTAATATTGGTACACAATAGATGCAGACTAAGTATTAAGCCCTAAATATATACACATGTACTATATAGATATAGATATAGATAAAATCCCGAATTATAAAAAAATGACATTTCCCCCTACCACTCTGGGACTGGCTACTGCTCCCCCTACCTTCCTGGATGTGGAAGGGGAAGCTTGCATGAGGCAGCTGGCACCAACATTCGCCACCCCACACTGCTGCTTTGTGTGCAGCCACTGCTCTGGGACCCGTGACTACTACCCCACCCCCCTCCCCCACTCTGTGACCAGACACTGTGCTGATTTAAAAAATCTGGTATGTTCAAATTTCTGGCAGGTCCTCAGTCCTGAGTATGCCGGATTTATGAGGTTATACTCTGTGTGTTTGTGTGTGTGTGTACAATTTGTAATTGTAGATGTGTAAGGACTATTACTGCCATTTTGAAATCACTAAACCATGTTAGATTATCCTTTCCCATAAACTTTTATAATTGTGTTTGAATCAGCACACTGCTTTTTTCAAGGTGTAGAATAGCATTATAGACTGCTGTCAGAATTGCTCTTTGGCTCTTCTACAGCTGCCTCAGGATTTATATGAACTGCGGCCATACAACCTTGGGCTGTGAGCTTATCAGCTTTTACAAGTTAAGCTGCATGAAGTTTGGTCAATATCTGAATGGCAGACTTCCAAGAAAAATACAGAGTTCTTCTGGAAGCCAGCTTGGTGAGACAATAGGCAATATTTTCCCTTCTGGGTCAGTTGTGAACCAGTGTACCAACATGCTTCTGCTGAAGACAGAATCCAAAATTTAAGAAAAAACAGAAGATTGGATCCTAAATTGAAGCCCTCCATTTCATAAATTAGACACTTATTTAAGTGATCTGATATTCAAAGGCAGGCAAGGTTCTTTGGGTAGAAGTGTAGTCTCTGATCTGCTCTGGTCAGCAGAGACTTCTTATGCCTGGAGAAGGGTGATTGCACCTGAAAGCTTGCAAAGAACTTTTTTTCAACTACTCCATTGGTCTAATAAAAGATATCACATCTACCCAAAGAACCTTGCCTCCTTAGATGAAAACAGCTACAATCAGAACCAACTGTAGGAGTGTGCAAGGCTCAGGGCATATCAGCCTGTGTGGGCCTTGTGCGGGGGAAAAGGGGTGGTGAGTGGCTGGAATGTGGAGCAGCGGGGGTGGAGAGCAGCTGGACCATGAAGCCAGCAGCGAGCATTGCCCCCACAGAGTGGTGACATCCTCAGCACATGCCAATGGCACTGTCCATGGGGCCTGTATGGCATTGTCCACAGGGCACCCCAAAGCACGGGTCCTGAGGTAGCTGCCGCAATCCCCACCCCCACAAGGTACAGCTCTGGCTACCACCAAAAACCCATCTGATATTTGAAAGCACTGTACACCGAAGAACTTCCCATTAAGTTGAAGGACATCACTCAAGACTCTACAATTTTTCAAATGAATTTACTTGCTAAGGCATAAAAGTAAAATGCTAACTTTAAGTTGGGTTTCTTGGGCTGTTCATCATTTGTACCTAAGTCATTTGGTTGAGACATAAAATAAAGTGTCTTATAGTATGTGGTCACTAAAGAGCCTTGCATACTTTCTGGAAGAGTAAACTGTTACTTGTATAGAAGTGTTCAAAATCATAACAAGAAAGAGTGCTTAGTGCACCCACTTTCATGTGCTCTCCTGGACCACATTATTTAACAAAAATCTGGTTTTTTGCATTAGCTCTTTAGGGCACAAGCATTGGCAGGACTCAGAGGAGTTAGGTTGTAGCCAAATGAGTGAGTAAAAAACATTACTTGTCCTTCTGTTCTGTCTCCAAACTGTATTATCAGTTTATCTTATATAAATATTTTCTTCTATGTAGTAAAACCTTTTATTGTGTTGTGTCCTCACTAATTGTCTGTGATAAGAATAATCTCAGGGCAAGTGATAATCTAGGCTAGATCATTCAATGAAAGGGTCACCAAAAATTATTTTGCAAGTCAAGAGGACGCTCCCTGGAGCTGGCAGAGATTCCTCTGCTTCAAGTGTGGGGTCTGATATACGGGTATTGGAGTTGAGGTGTGTGGGGATAAGGAGTTATCTCAGAGCAAACCTCAGTCTGTTGGGCAAACAAAAGGAGAAACAAGAGGAATCTGGTTCTCCAGGGGTATCCCATGGACAAGTTTGGGCTACTGACCCCAGTTAGAGACTGAGCTACTGATAACTACTACTGTCCAGCCAGTTATGGCCTCATCTCATATAAACCATAGTTGTTAAAGTTACTTATGAAAATATCATGGGGGACAGTGTCAAAAGCCTAGCTAGTGTCAAGGGACATCTTGTCCAGTACTTTTCCCCATCCACAAAGTCTGTCACCTTGCTATAGAAGAAATTATGTAAATTAAGCAATTACTGGCTTTTGAGAAATCAATACTGGCTCCTCCTGATTTCCTTCTTATTTTCTAAATGCTTAGAAATGGATTGTTTGATGCTGTGCTCCAGTATGTATCCAGATAGCAAATTTGGACTTAATGAACTGGAATTGACTAGATTTTCTTTGGTCACTTTTTTTTTAATGGTTACTATCTTTGCTATTTCCCAGTCTTTTGGTAATTAGTTTGGTCTCCTGAAGGTCTCAAAGATGGTTCTACAATTACCTTAGCCAGTTCCTTGAGTATTCTAGGATGAACTCAAAGCATCCAGTTTAGTTAATGAGTGAGTCATACGAACCCCAACACCTGTCTGGGGTTGTGTGATCCCAGCGTGTGCTCTGGCCAGTGGTAGGGGGTTAGACTAGATGATCTATCTAGGTCCCTACTGACCCCTAACTACTATGAAACTATGAAACTAATCTATAACCTGTTCCTCCCCTACTCTATGTTGATTATCTCCTCCCCTATCCTTGCTGTGAGTTGTACTTGTCCCCGAGAGTCAGCCTGTTTGTCAAGTATAAAATAAAGGGTGCAGAAGGAAGTGCAGCTCCCCGCTGTAACTCAGAACATTTTGCAGGAAACATTCGGAGTTACAGCAAACCCCTAGAACAAACAGAAATTCACTGTTTGTTCGGGGTGGGGTTGGGAATTGAGCTTTTGCCTGGAAGCCTGCAGCAAGGTTTCCCTAGCAATGGCAATGGCATCCTACCTGTGAGGCTGCAAAGTCTTTAGAATGGGAGTGGGGGAAAAGGAGCAGTGGGAGCTCATTCTAAGGGTTCCCCAGCTGGCACTGGAGGTTGGGGTCAGTGGATTGGAGCACCCACACTCCTACACACACATGCACAACTGAGTATTTTGCTGTTTTTTGTCTTTACTTCTTATACATTATTGTGCCCATAACATTTTCTCTCCCGTTGTCCTTTCTACCATTAAATTTACATTTATTGAAGTTTGCTGTTTTCAGTTTGTTAAAAATTTCCTTTTTCCTCCCACTGTACTCAGCCTTCGTGAGGCCACAGCTAGAGTACTGCATCCAATCCTGGGCTACACAATTCAAGAAGGATGTCAAGAAGCTTGAGAGAGTTCAGAGGAGAGCCACACGCATGATCAGAGGGCAAGAGATTAGGCCTTATGATGACAGGCTAAGAGCCATGGGACTCTTCAGCCTGGAAAAACACAGGCTCAGGGGTGACCTGGTGGCTGCCTATAAGTACATAAGGAGTGTGCATCAGGATCTGAGGGAACATCTGTTCACCAGAGCACCTCAAGGGATAACAAGGACCAATGATCATAAACTCCTCCATGACCTTTTTAGGATGGACATAAAGAAAAATGTTATTGTCTGAGCCCCCAAGGCCTGGAATAGACTTCCTCCAGAAGTGGTGCAGGCACCTACTCTGGACTTATTCAAGAAATGTTTGGATGCTTATCTTGCTGGGATCCTATGACTTCTTGCCTCTAAAGCAGGGGGCTGAACTTGATCATCTTCAAGTTCCCTTTCAGCCCTAATGTCTATGAAATCTATGAAATCTATTAATCCTAGTTGGCTCTCCACTTCTTCCAAAAACTTTTTGGACTGTGTATTTACTGCTATGTTACTATTCTAATAGATATAATGATTACTGAAGTTCTCTATGGCTAGGGACAGAAGTTAAACATCAACTGATTTAAGTGATCAGTTATTATTACAGAATTAAACCTGTAACAGAACAGAAGTTCAGTGCACATAAACCAGTTTAAAAATGGCCAAAAATGGTTTCACATAAACCTGTTGAATGTGGTAGCAGACTTAACTGATTTAGGACAAACCAATTCATGGAACTTCTGTCCCAGACCCCTTCCTGGTTCAAGTTAAATCACAGACCTTTAGCATCCCAGGATGCTTTACAGCCCCCCTCCAACCAGCTCGAGACCCCAGCCAGGGTCTACCTGCTGTCAGGCTTTTCCTCCATGATCACCGATCGAGCAGCAAAGGTGGGGGCATGGCTAGACACCAGCCCTGGGCCAGTCCCCTGAGGTGAATGGCAGGGTGGGAAGGAGGGGGTTAATCCCCTCTCCTTCCCTTCTCCCACTGGCATAGCCCCTGTCAGTATTCCCCCACCCTGCTCACTGCTCGAGTGGTGGGGGTGGGGCATAGCTTTCTCTCTCCCACTGACATGGGACTCCAGCCAGGGTCTGCCTCACAGGGATGCAGCAGCCCATCTGCTCCCCCCACACCCACTTAACTCACAGGGGGTATGGCCAGACACCAGCACAGACAGGGAATGCTTTCCCCTTCCCCTTCTAGGCACACCTCAGCTGGGGACTGTACAGGCCAGGGTGGGGGTTTAAACCCTCCCCTATAATATTCAGCAGCCTGGCCAAGGCCCCCACCCCTATCAGCTTTCCTCCAACCTTCTGGTCACTGCTGAAGGGAAGGAAAGACTTACTTTAATGCCCTCCCCACCCCACCCCCAGTTTCTAGCCTAAGCCACTGCAAGCATGTGGGTGCATTTCTGGAATCAAAAGTAAATGTCTATTCATTTCCTTCTTGGTTCAATCTACAGAGGTTAGACTAACCTGCAAAGATCAAATTGATTCAGGCTTAGGCTTTTTGAATGTTTGTACTTAGCCTACAAGGGCCACATCTTATGATTTTTTTTTCAGTTAATTTTTTATTTAAAAAAAGCCTCCTGCTTCTGTTTTGGTAGTCCTTGAAATTACTCTTGCTGTTATCCCTTTTAGCTTAACCCCAAGATTTTCCACAGGTGTACCTCCAACTCATACTGTACCTCCAAATGAGTGTATGTATTTAACTTTAATATATTAGGCTACATCACCTGTTTTTCTCCTGCCTGTCCTTCATGAACTAGTTACAGACACTCATAATTGCCACTTTCAATCATAAGGACTATCCCATCAAATTTCAGTTATCCCAATTAGATTATAACTTTCTGTAGTCATTAGGACTTCCTGCCAAATCCTCATGCTTCTTTCATTACTTTATATATATGGTTTGGATAGCTAGCTGAATGCCTCACTAATTTTGGTTTACCTAATGAACCCAAGTATCTTTGATACAATCCCATTTATTTACAAAAGACATCCAAGTCTTGTTTTGCTGAATATGTCAGGAATCAAAGACAAGAGACTGATCCTTAGCTCACAGTTCCAAATCACCATCTAGATAACACTTGTCCCAAAAGCTTTGTCTTAAGATTTTACTTAGGGCTATACTACAGGTGTTTTCTGAGCTGTATCTAGTTTTTCTTGCTTCCTTCTCTTTCCTTTCTTTTACATTTTTATTGCTCTTCTCTCAAACGTGCCAAGATGTCCATCCATGTTTGCCTTTGTTTTGCCTAGAAATTTAAACTTGTATCTGTGTTTTAGACTGAGAACATTATTTGTCCAATTTTTTGGTTACATAAGTACATACAGTTTGACAAAAATTCAAGACAACAAAAAGTCCTTTTTTCAGGTATACAGGGGGCAAAAAGAAGGCACATGGTAACATAGGACCCCTACAAGACAAGCTAGGGCAATTAGTGATGGATAGCAGGGACCAAGCTGAGATCTTCAATGAGTTTTTTGTATCCATATTTCTGAACACAGATAATGACATATCTTCAAATTGTATTATAGACAAGCACAGGTGGGACACTGGACCATGAATGGTTAGTGCTGACCTAGTGAAGGGACGCTCAGAGGGGCTTGATATGTTCAAGCCAGCAGGCCCAGATGATCTTCAGCCAAGGGTGCTGAAAGAACTCGCCAGTGTCATTGTAGAACCACTAGCAGGACTGTTTGAGCACTCATGGCACTCAGGACAAGTCTCAGAGGACTGGAAAAGGGCCAATGTGGTCCCTATTTTAAAAAAAGGGGGAGGAAGGAGGTAACTATAGACTGGTTAGTCTCACCTCTATCCTTGGAAAAACCTTTGAAAAAAATATTAAGGATTATATTTGTGTGAGTCCAGCAGGAAAAATAATGCTGAAGGGCAACCAGCATGGATTCATAGCAGGTACATCCTGCCTGAAAAACCTTGTTTCTTTTTACAACCAGGTCACAAACTGGTTAGATGCAGGAGTCAAGGTGGATGTCATATACTTGGATTTAAAAAAAGCATTTGATGCGGTGTCACATCCCATTCTCATAAAAAAAAAACTAAGCAGCTGTGACTTAGATGATTTCACAGTAAGGTCGGTAGTGAATTGACTAATGGGGTGCACCCAGAGAGTGGTGGTGGATGGGTCAGTATTAACCTGGAAAGATGTGGGCAGTGGGGTCCCCCAAGGCTCTGTCCTTGGACCACTGCTATTTAATATTTTCATCAGTGACTTGGACAAGGGTGTGGAGAGCACACTGTCTAAATTCATGAATGACACCAAATTATGGGGCAAAGTAAACACAATGGATGGCAGGGAATATATTCGGTTGGATTTGGACAGGCTGGAGAAGTGGGAAGAATGAAATAGGATGCAGTTTAACAAAGATAAGTGCAAAGTACTGGACCTAGGGAGAAGGAATCACCAACTCACTTAGAGATTCAGAGATGACCTTCTTAGCAGCACAGCAGATGAAAGGGATCTCAGAGTCATAGTTTACTCAGAGATGAACATGAGTCAACGATCTGACAAAGTGATCAGTAGACCTAACTGCACTCTACTGTGCATTAACAAGTGCATCACAAGCAGTTCTAAGGAGGTGATACTTCCCCTCTATGCAGCACTAGTAAGGCCACAGCTGGAATACTGTATTCATTTTTGGTTCCACACTTCAAGAGGAATGTGGATAACCTAGAGAGGGTCCAGATGAGGGCCACTTGTATGGTTAAGGGCCTGCAGGTAGGTCCTACAACAAGAGATTGAGGGACCTGGATCTCTTCAGCCAATGTAAGAGATGACTGAGAGGTAAAGAGCTGCTCGACCTGGTACTGGCTTCTGGGGATGACCTAATCAGTGACCTAGTGATTGATGGGATGCTGGGTGACAGTAAACACAAACTGATCACCTTCACCATCTGCCATAAAGCTAGAAAGTCAGTCAGAAAAACTGAAGTCCTTGACTTCAGGAAAGCCAACTTTGACAAGCTCAGGAGGCTTGTCAGTGGGGTCCTAAAGGACCACGATCCCAGAGGGAGGGGAGTCCAGGAAGAGCAGTTGCTGCTCAAGGTAGCGACCTTCAATGCAAGCTAATTTGATTCCATCTTGAGAGAAAGGCAGAAGGAGGGCACAGCAGTCCCCCTGGCTCTCCAGGAATCTCGCAGACCTCCTGAGGCTAAAAAGAAAGGCCTACAAAAAATGAAGGATGGGATTCACCCTCAAGGAGGAATATTCTGCACTGGTCCAGTCCTGCAGGGAGCAAACCAGGAAAGCCAAGGCTACAACTGAACTTCAACTAGCTTTGAACATCAAGGACAATGAAAAGTCCTTTTTTAGATAAGTGGGGAGCCAGAGGAAAAGCAAGGGCAACATTCGACCACTGCTGAACCAGATGGGACAACTGACAACTGATGCCCAGGAAGAAGTCAAAGTATTAAATGCATAATTTGCGTCACTCTTTCATCAATCCCATGGGACAGGAAGGTCCAGGTGAGGGAGATCCCCTGCTCTCCATCAATGATGACCTTGTAAAGGAACACCTTGAGAGGTTGGATACCTACAAGTCAGCTGGCCCTGACAAGCTACACCCCAGGGTACTCAAGGAACTGGCGAGCATCATAGCCCAGCTTCTGGCACTGATCTTTGAGACCTCCTGGAGCTCTGGTGTAGTGCCCAAAGACTGGAAGAAGGCCAATGGGGTGCCTATCTTCAAGAAAGGGAGGAAAATGGATCTGGCAAACTATAAGCCCATCTCCCTGATTTCTATCCTGCGGAAGATCTTAGAAAAGTTTATTAAAGAGGCCATCCTTAATGGACTGGCCAACACCAACATCCTGAGGGATAGCTCGCACGGGTTTGTTGTGGGTACACAAGAAGCTGGAGAGCATCATAGCCCAGCCTCTGGCACAGATCTTTGAAAACTCCTGGTGCTTTAGTGTAGTGCCTGAAGACTGGAAAAAGGCCAATGTGGTGCCAATCTTCAAGAAAGGGAGGAAAGTGGATCCGGCAAACATCAGCCTGACCTCTATCCCAGGGAAGGTCTTAGAAAAGTTTATTAAAGAGGCCATCCTTAATGGACTGGCTGATGCCAACATCCTGAGGGATATCCAGCATGGGTTAGTTGTGGGTAGGTCTTGCTTGACCAATCTCATTTCCTTTTACGACCAGGTGACCTATAACCTTGACAAGGGAGAAGAGATTGATATCATATATCTTGACTTTAAAAAAGCCTTCGATCAGGTATCCCATGATCACCTCTTGGCAAAACTGGCCAACTGTGGCCTTGGGTCTCCCATGATCTGCTAGCTGGGAGATTGGCTTCATGGTCAGACCCAGAGGGTAGTAACTGACGGAAGTCAAGCCTCATGGTGCCCTGTGACCAATGGTGTCCCCCAAGGCTCTGTCCTTGGACCCATATTGTTCAACATCTTCATTAATTATGTGGATATTGGAGTCAGAAGTGGGCTGGCCAAGTTTCATAGTAGTTTCATAGTTTCATAGTTTCTAGGATCGGAAGGGACCTGAGCAGATCATCTAGTCCGACCCCCTGCCATGGCAGGAAAGAATATGACCCCAGCAAGATGTTCATCTAACCTCCTCTTAAACACCCCCAGGGTAGGAGCCTGCACCACTTCTCTTGGAAGCTGGTTCCAGACCCCAGCCGCCCTGACTGTGAAGTAGCGCCTCCTGATATCTAACCTAAACCTACCATCTAACCTAAACCTACCCTCTGCCAGCTTGTGACTGTTATTCCTGGTCACTCCTGGCAGTGCTCAGGGAAACAGTGACTTCCCCATGCCTGCTGATCCCCCCTGACTAGTTTATAACAGGCCACAAGATCCCCCCTCAGCCTTCTCTTTTAGAGGCTGAACAGGTTCAGGTCCCACAGCCTGTCCTCATAGGGCCTGCCCTGTTGTCCCCTGATCATATGAGTGTCGACATCCCTCTTGAAGTGCAGTGCACAGAACTGGACGCAATACTCCAGCTGCGGCCTGACCAGTGCAGCATAGAGAGGGAGGATCACCTCCTTGGACCTGCTTGAGATGCATCTGTGGATGCATGCCAAGGTGCAGTTCGCCTTCCTTACTGCCTCTCCACACTGCCGGCCCATGTTCATCTTGGAGTCAATGATGACCCCCAGATCCCTTTCCGCCTCCGTGCTGATAAGAGGGGAGTTCCCCAACCTGTAGGTATAGTGCTGGTTGTTCCTCCCCAGGTGCATCACCTTGCACTTGTCTGTGTTGAAACCCATCCTATTCTCGTCCGCCCACCCTTGTAACCTGTCGAGGTCTGATTGTAGCCTGTTGCATCCTTCCAATGTACCCATGTCCCTCCATATCTTAGTGTCATCAGCAAATTTGAACAGGGTGCTTTTTACCCCCTCATCCAAATAGCTGATGAAGATGTTGAACAGCGTGGGCCCAAGGACTGAGCCCTGCAGAACCCCACTGCCCATGTCCTTCCAGGTTGAGAAGGACCCATCCACTACCACCCTCTGGGTGCGGCCCTCCAGCCAGTTGGCGACACATTTGACTGTGTGGGTGTCAACACCACAGCCCTCCAGCTTCTTAACAAGAACGGGGTGAGAGACAGTGTCAAAAGCCTTCCGGAAGTCCAGGAAGATTATATCCACTGCTACCCCTGCGTCTAATGATCTGGTGATCTGATCGTAAAAGGCCACCAGAAGATAGGCAGATGATCCAGGCTGACCTGGACAGGCTCAGCAATTGGGCAGACGAGAACCTCATGGTGTTTAACACCGAAAAATGCAAGGTTCTCCACCTTGGGAGGAAAAACCTGCAGCATCCTTATAGGCTCAGCAGTGCTACGCTGGCTAGCACTATGGAAGAAATAGACTTGTGGGTCATCATTGACCACAAGATGAACATGAGCCTGCAATGTGATGCTGCAGCTAGTAAAGCAAACCAAAATGCTGGCTTGCATCCACAGATGCTTCTCCAGCAAATCCCAGGACATCATCCTCCCTTTGTACTTGGCCTTGGTGAGGCCACAGCTGGAGTACTGTGTCCAGTTTTGGGCTCCACAATTCAAAAAGGATGTGGAGAAGCTTGAGAGTCCAGAGAAGAGACACACACATGTTCAGAGGTCAGGAAAACAGACCTTACAATTACAGGCTGAGAGCCATAGGGCTCTTTAGCTTGGAAAAGTGCAGACTCAGGGGTGATCTGATGGCCACCTGTACATTTATTGGGGTGACTACCAGTATCTGGGGGAATATTCATGAGAGTGCCCCAAGAGATGACGAGGTCGAATGGTTATAAACTACTGCAAGACCATTTTAGGCTGGGCATAGGGAAGAGTTTCTTTACTGTCCGAGCCCCCCAATGTCTGGAACAGCCTGCCATCGGAGGTGGTTCAGGCATCTACATTGAACACCTTCAAGAGTAAATTGGATGCTTATCTTGCTGGGATCCTATGACTTCAGCTGACTTCCTGCCCTTTGGGTGGGGGGGCCTGGACTCAAAGATCTGCCAAGGTCCCTTTCAGCCCTAACATATAGGAAATCTATAAAATCTATTAAATCTAGTGGCCATCTACAAATTGGGGGGGGGGGGGCACAGCAAGGGACAGGAGATACTCTATTTACCAGGGCGCCCCTTGGAGTGACTAGAAACAACGACCACAAAGTGACAGAGAGCAAATTTAGGTGAGACATCAGGAAGAACTTTTTCACAGTAAGGGTTACTTGAATCTGGAATGGGCTTCCAAGGGAGATGGTGCTCTCCCCTACACTGGAGGTCTTTAAGAGAAGACTGAACAAACACTTGGCTGGGGTCATCTGACCCTAGCACTCTTTCCTGCCCAAGGCAGGGGGTTGGACGCTATTATCTACTGAGGTCCCTTCTGATGCAAAAAATCTATGAAAATCTATGAAAATTACTTTTTTAACTGAAGGATGGCTGTTGCATCCACCATTTACAATTAGGTTACACTCAACTCACAAATCCTATCCACACTAGTTTCAGTTTTGTCAATTATCTCTTCAGAGCCTAAATAGTGACCACTAAACAACCAATTCCAATGTCACAGAATATAATCTAATGTAGCTAAGAGAAAGCTATTTTGAGGTGAAAGCTTGCTAGTAGTGGGTGTAAAGCTTTGAGCAAAGAAACTGGTCTCTTTTTTAGTTCTGTTCTGCCTCAGTAAACAAACAAATATGACTGCATCAAAATTAGCCAACCTCTTCATTTCTTCCCCCTCCTCACTGAAATAACCCACAGAACTCTAAATTTTATCTACCCACTTGTTTTATAATGGTTGAGATTAGAAATTTGTTGAAGAGTTTAAAAAAAAAGCATGAACTGTTTTATTTAGGTACCTGGAGTCCAGCAGTGGAAGCCTAAGAAATGGAAAATAACTAATATATTTAAAACATCTAGAAATTAACTAACTAGCCCTTCTTAACACATGAATACAAGAATGTTAACTTAAATATATGGGACTTTCTAGAATTAGAAGCACATGCTTTCTTTTTGGAAAAAAGTAAATTTCCCTTTGCAATTACATAAAGTTACTGTTTCTGTCTGTACAAGATCCCAAAATATCAAGAATTTAATTAATTAGAATTACCATTGACTTATGTGTCTGTCTTAAGGACTATTATTCTGGGTCTTAAGCCAATATCATTTTGGTGCAAAAGAACAAAACATTTCTATGAAAGAAATCATATCTACTTTAAAGCAATTCTTGAAGCTATTCAGAATTTTACAACATTAAAAGTTAGTCTTTTAGACAAAGGTATATACAATTCATATTACATAGATGAAGGTAATATTAATAAATTTGATCAATTGCAAAGTCAGCCAGTATATGTAATTCAGTGTGTATCTTTCTGACTATTTCACCTGCTCTCCTGCCCACTAAATCATTTAGATGGATATATGTATAATGTCTATGTATAATGCTGTGGGATCCTTTGGTAAGTGCAAGTTTTATATAATGGTGAATGCAGTAATTGATGCAAAAGTTAAAAATATTATTTCTCTCACTTTTACAAAAAGCATTGAATTTGAACGGTGCTATCAGGCCTGGTGACAGGTTTGACCTTGGAGAAGATAAAGTCAATGAGATGATTTATTTGTTTGATAGTAACACGCCAATACTATCAAGTGCATGCCCACCACATTGCCTAAGTATGTGGAGGTTTTGCCAAGGATCTCCTAGATGATAGTAAGACAACTACTTAAATATTAACTCTACCTTTGGCACAGCAGTGGAGCTGTAAAGGGAATATCATAACATATTTTCACTATGTGTCACTTATCAAGCTACACCTATAAAAATCAGAACTTCTATTCCTATTTAAATTAATATAAACTATTTAATAATTATTCTAGTCCCATCAATAAACTACTGATGGACTTTTTTCTGATCTCAACTCACATCCAGATATATTTATATTTGTTTTCTTCTTTTCTGTAGAATTGGTGCTCTCTGAGTTTGACACTGCAGTGTCTGGGTTACACTAAGAATAAGAGGAGAGAGACAATGCCACCTCTTAGTCGTTTTTGCTGGGGTTTTTATGAGTTATAGCCCAATGCTATGAGGGTTTTTTTTCCATTTTATTGATAGAAATCTTTTTGCTGTAGACATTTCCTTGGCCTCTGCCATATTGATCGCTGTTGTTGAGGGGGAATGAGTCTCTGATTGCACTCTACTTGAGAGACTGTTAATGCAGAACAAACCTGGAGATGCTTGGCAGGTCGCTGGACAGTCCTTCATAAATATTCAGCAGGAACAAACATTGTGAAAGACACTAATGCTGATAGAATTCACAGATATGCCTAATAAGAATAAAGTATTTCCTGCAGAGAACTCCTGTAGGGATTATATGGCCTTCTGCTTTAATGAAGTTACACTTTTGACTAATGGTGAATTATGTCAACATTTTCCTTTCAATACAATAATCTAATTCTATTCTACTGAAAAAAATATCAGAATGAGGAAGTTTTTAGTAACTCTATTAGTGTTTTAAAACTATTTAAAACTATTTAGTGTTCTAACAAAATTGTTAATGAATTTCAAGTTATGACGCCCAAAATATTTTTTAAAAAGGATAGTAAAATGATCAGTTTTATTATCTAAATGATATCAAGACTGTCAATATCATGACCAGTACCCTCTTGCTATAGAAAGATTTCATACAACTTAAGAGAATATTAAACCCTTCCCACAGGATTTTTACACAATGTATTCATTTACTTAGCAGGAGGTCAGTTCTCCATTAAATCCTTCAGACTGGTTTGAAAAATATTCTTTGCTGAATTCTACAAGTAATAATCTGACTAGAGCAGGGTGACCAAGGACCAACATAGGGAGGGTGGGAAAAAATGCTGCCATCCAGTAGCACAATCATGATAGCAGCCAAAAGTTGCCAATTGGCCCTGAGTGTTGTAGTTGCTCCAGGTACCCAGCTGCCTTATGTCATCTTTGTGTACAAGCTATAATTTCTATACAACTTTCTCATGCATATTTATTCCAATCTCTGAAGGCAAGATCCACAGTTGCTGTAAAAGTCATAAGTCCAAGTTATCAGGTAAGGGATCTTATGTATCATTGAGTCCTTATTCTCTGTTCAGAGCAAAATTTGCTTTAGGAAAGAGTATAAAAAATTGATGGCTGCAGTATATGACCATTTTATACGTTGAGTACTTCTTTAACCTACATGCTTGCAATACTTTTCAATGAAAGAGTAAAGCACTAATCAACGTGAGAAAAGATGGCAGAATAAGGTTTCTTTTAATAAGGAACTCAGGAGGTGGCCACTAAAAATATACACATTACTTATACCATTTCCCCGTAATGCACTAATAGTAAAAAGTATTAGCTTTCCATTCACTAGCCTTACCCTTTTTACTAAGGTCACCCTATAAGATGTATTTCTGGTAAAAAGTTTACCCATAAGTGGTAAAAATTTTTCCTCAAAGGAGGCAAAATAGAAGGAAAGGATTTATGGATAGTGCACACAGTAATATGAACTAAGCAGTCTAACAGCAATGAATCAGACAAAGAAGAAAGGGTGTTAGATTCTGTCACCCACCATAAACTGCCCATCGAAGTGTGCAAGTGTGCTGCATGTGCTAGCATGACACATTCTAGAAATGCTAGCCTTCAAAAATTAACTCTTTCTAGTCCATATATAGTCTAGTTCATATACAATAACTGCAACTTGCCTCAAAACAGAGTGAAGCCATGATCTGCTAGTTGTAGCTGGAAGTTTCATAGCATAAGTCACACCCTCTCTTCTGTGGCCATAAGTGGTCAGTTCAACTGCACTATGGAAAGAAAGGATGCTTTAAGCCTAATAATCCTTTATATACAACCTACACACTGGGCATGTCCACATGTGTAATTCAAAACAATAAACTCCAGCACTTATTGCACTGGAGTTTATTGCTCCCAAGCAGGCCATTTGAATGTGTGCCTAGGACTGCAGCACATTGAGCCAGGTTGGAGAAGCCCTGACTGGTAGTGGGCTCAGGGAATCAGCCTGCCAGCCCAGGGCTACTCTGACCTGGCTCAACATGCTGCAGGGGGGCTGGATGGGGCACAAGGATGCTCCAGTGTGGTGCTAGCCAGCAGGTAGCCCCTGCACTGAAATTCCCTTGTGCCCCAGCCATATGCCTTACCATCTACACAAGTGCTGCTGCAGAGTAAAAAACACAGCAGGGTAGCGCTTGTATTTACAAATCCTACCCTGCTGCAAAGTTAATTTATTCCAGTTTACTAACCTTGCACATGTAGATGTGAGACATTTACTGTGGAGCTAATAAGTCTACTCTGCAGTAAACATCCCATGTAGACACACCCACCGAAGAACAGAGTTTCACAGAAGCTCTTTCCAATAAGTATTTGAGGCTTGTGCTGAGCACAGGCCAGTGAGAGGGAAGGCTAGAACATTCCTAGTTTCAGTTGATTCTCCCACCAAAAGGGGGATAAGGACAAAGCTGGATTAATGCATAGGCAAACTAGACATGTGCCTAGGACCCTGCTATGGGGAGGCCTGGTTCTTCCCTCCACAGTGGCGGCGAGAATGGCCCCATCTGCCTCCCTTTCCTTCTCTTCCCCTCCCCTCTGCCAGCCTTGCCACTGCAGCATCTGCTTCCTAGCAGTGGCTCTGAACCCTGTTCCCTATAGGCGGCAGCATCACAGTGGGAAGGACAGTCTCAACTGGCCTGGGGCTATGAGTTTGTTTACCTACGGCCCACTAAAAGATTAATCTGGTCCTGGATAAGGAGGTATAAGAGTTTAAGAGACTACTTGTACCATTAGCTGGAATGGAACCTATGGGCATGTTCAGATGAGCCCACATGTGCTTCTTGAGGTATCTCAAAGGAGTTTGAGATACCACAAAATGCATGCCAGGAACAAGAAAATATTGGACTCAAAATTTGGTACCTGGAAATCCAGGTACCAAAATAAAACATGTATGAAAAAAGCGGGGCAGGACATGGTCTCCAACCATGCCCTAAGGCAACCTGGGAGTTGGTCCTCTGGAGAGACACTCTGGTTTCTGGCTAGAGCATCTCTATGGTGTTCCTGCTGCCCCAGGCATTGTCACAGGTAAGTTAGAGACATCAGGGTGAGGGGGGTTTATAGGTGTGGGTGGATGTAAGGAGTGGCAGCAGGATAGTGGGGTGAGGTGTGGCAGGAGATGTTGGGGCATATGGGGAGTGGCAGGGGGATGTTGGGGGTTTTGGGGAGTGGTGGAGGGGATGTGGGTTCTGTGGGTGGATTTGTGGAGGGGCTCAAGGTGGAGCCACTGCACACCTGCCCCCCCCCCCCCCGTGGCACCAGAGGCAGCAGCCAGCACAACTGTGGCCTGGTTGCAGGCACAGCCAGCAGTGACATGTTGCTGTGTGACCTGGGCTCTGCACATGCTGAATGGATGTGGCCTGGCCCAGCCTCTTACCACATAGCTTTCTCAGTCCTGTCCAAAGCCATGCACTAGGGGGCCAGGCAAGGCCAGGTCCATTCAGGATGTCATGCCAAAGCCATGCTCTCATGGCTTCTACGCAAAGGCACACTGGCTTCACAGCTGGGCTGGTGGGGGACATTTTCCATCAAGGTCAGGCAGTGGTGCACAGCACAGTGCTATGCCTATAAGAGTCTATGGCATATCACTGCCTGAAGGTTCACAGCCCCATGCCATGCCATGAGTGGCACAAGTGGCACCGGCTTGGGTGCAATCGGGACTGTGCTGCACCACACTGCTGGGGGTTCTGGCCACAGCAGTCCCTGAGCACCCAACAGCTGCTGCTGGTGCAAGGGTGAGTTGTGGGCCCTGCAGGGGGGAGTGGGAACTGGGACCCTGCAGGGGAGGGGCAGTCCATGTGCTGTGCAGGGGAGCTGCAGCCTGTGGGGGTACAGGGGACCCCCCCTCCTGAGCAGCCCCCACACACAGCCACCTCACACCCACAATCCACCCACATCCCCAAGACACCCCCAGAAATCCCTTACCTACATACTCAACCCCAAACCCCTGCACAAGCCCCATACCTCCCCAAACCTCACTGCCACAAACCCTACACCCACCTACAAACTCCCCCAACCCCTCCAAATTATTCTACACTTATAAATATATCAATAAAACATATAGTGGTGTTTCATTTTAATAGTAGAAGAACAATATTTCGGGTATTTTAATGAGACAATTTGTGATGCCCAAATGGCATAGTGGGGGTTCCCCATCTGGGTCTGGTAAGGGTACAACTTTGTGGCAAAAGGTTCAAGGGGAAGATGCTGTCACAGGTGACAGCAGGTCATATCCAGGGAACAGCTCCCACTGCCAGACTGCTACAGTGGGTAGAGGGGGCAGGGGCCACTCCAGGTTAGGGATGCTTCAGCAGTCCAGCTGGCACAAGGGGTAGTGTCCCCAGATAACAAGTGGCTGGGCCTCAGAAGCTCTTGTCTATTTGTCCATTCAATTACCATGGGCTGTATGGCCCACCCGGGTAGCTAGTAGCCCCTTTTCATGGGGGCTAATGGATGAATAGAACAACTAAATTCTTCAGACAACAAAGGCAAAAACAGGATAGGAATGACATGAGAGTCAATGAGTCAAAACATTAAAATGAGTGCTTCTGAGGGGGACACTGAGCAGAGGCCCAGGGCCACACCCATTGGTCCTCAAAGGCATCTGAGGAGCCAGTGGACACTGCCTGGTGGTATTCCACTCAGAGGTATGTGCAGACCAGTGGCAGGAAAATGGCCCCACAGTCCCTGAGCACCATCCCAGCCAGAAATTCTTTCCTGGTCATGTACAGGAACCACTTGGCCAGAACAAGGAGGAGATTGACCAGGAGGTCCTGGGACTTTGTGGGGCTATGGATGGGGTATCCAAAAATTAAAAGTTCATCCAGAACCTCAGAAGGAGGTTCCACCAGTTGAGGAGGACCTCAGAAGGATGAGGGTGGAGCATGAGCTAAGCCACTGGGGCACCTTAGAAGTGCCTGTATATTTGTATCCATCATATTCGCATGGGTCTTAAGGCCCTCCACCCATCTAACTAATAGTCCCCACAGTGTGGGGTCAACGGTTGAAAGATACAACTTTTTTTTTGGACAACTAATGAAAAAACAGTATAGGAGTGACATGGGGGGTCAAAGGGTCAAAACATGTGAAATAAGTGTGCCTGAGGGGTACACCGAGCAGAGCCCCCACCGGACCTCAAGGGTATTCAAAAAGTGGGTGGACACTAACAACTGGTGCTCTGCCTCTAAACATGCATGAACAAGTAAGAGGAATGCAGCCCCACAGTTCCCAGGCACCTTCCCAACCACAGCCTCCTCCCTGGTCATGTCCAGGGCCCACTTCACCAGGGCCAGGAGGAGGTTGACCAGGAGGTCCTGGGACTCGGTAGGGCTGCAGATGGGGTGCCCAAAAAATAAAAAGGTGGGGGGTAAAGTTCAACCAGAACTTCAGGAGGAAGTTTTGGAGGTGGAGGTGGAGGGGCTGGACCCTGGTGTCAAGTGTCATGTGTACCAGGTTCTCCCTCTCCCCACAGAAGGGGAAAGAGACCGGAGTGTCTGTGAAGCTTACCACATTCATGTCCATGGCAACAGCTCCATGGAGGAGCTGCCAGCTGAGGTCCCCAGTGGCTTGTGGGATGAGGTTGTAGTACAGGCTCAGCCACTAGGACACCACAGAAGTTCCTGTCTATTTGTATCTTCCATATTAATGTGGGCCTTAAGGCCCACCCAGATAACTAATATCCCCTTTGTAGGGCCAAAGAGTGAAAGATACTACTAACTGGGACAACAAAAGCAAAAACAGGATATGAGTGATGTGGGGGTCAAAGGATCAAAATGTGAAAATAAGTTCTCTGGAGGAGGATACTGAGCAGAGCCTCCTGGCATCCAAAGAGCTGGTGGACGCCAGCCAAGTGACAGGAAAGTGGCACTGCAGTCTCTGGGCACCTTCCCAGCCAGAGCCTCCTTCCTGGTCAAGTACAGGGCCCTCTTGGTCAGGGCCAGGAGGAGATTGACCAGGAGGTCCTGGGACTTGGCGGGGCCATGGATGGGGTGACCAAAAACAAAAAGGTGGAGGGTAAAATTCAACCAGAACATCAGGAGGAGGTTCTGGGGTGGAGGTATAGGGGCTCTCAAGGGTCATGTGTGCCAGGGTCTTCCTCTGCCCACAGAAGGGGAAGGAGACCAGAGTGTCCATGAAGCTCACCACATACACACCTGTGGCAATGGCTCCATTGAGAAGCTGTTAGCTGAGGTCCCCAGTGGCTCATGGGATGAGGGTGGAATACAGGCTCAGTCACCAGGGCACCTCTATTTGTATCTTCCAGATATCATGGGCTTTAAGGAGCACCTAGTTAACTAATAGCCCCCACTGTGTGCGTCCAAAGTTTGAAAGATACAACTGATAATTTTTTTTTTGGTGGGGCAACTAAGGAAGAAAAGGGTAGTAGTGATGTCGGAGTTAAAGGTTTAAAATATGAAAAGAAGATATCCAGATTGGGACACTGAGCAGAGCCCCATGGGCCGCACACACTGGTCCTCAAAGGCATCCAAGGAGCCTGTGGACACCACCCATAGATGCTCTGCCCAGAAACATGTACAGACAAGGGAGAGGAAAGTGGCCCTGCGGTCTCTGGGCACCTTCCTGGCCAGAGCCTCCTTCCTGGTCAAGTACAGGGTCCACTTGGCTAGGTCCAGGAGAAGGTTAACTAGGAGGTCCCGGAACTTGGTGGGGCCGCAGATGGTGTGACCAAAAACAAAGATGGGGGGTTAAATTCAACCAAAATCTTAGGAGAAGGTTCTGGAGGTGGAGGTGGAGGTGGAGGGGCTGGACCCTGGTAATGTGTGCCAGGGTCTCCTTCTGCTTGCAGAAGGGGCAGGAGACCGGGATGTCCATGAAGCTCACCACATACATGTCTGTGGCAATGGCTCCATGAAGGAGGTCCCCAGTGGCTTGTGGGATGAGGGTAGAGTACAGGCTCAGCCACTGGGGCACCTCAGAAACCCCTCAGAACAAGTAGTCCTGAGCTGCTTGCCAGGACAGGTTTTTATACTGCTAGAACCAACACAGCTGCTGGTCCCAGGCTCTAGCTCCCCCTGGCTACAGATCAGGGAGGAGCTGGGAAGGGTTATTTTGCCCCAAATGGCACAACTTGCCTCACACCAAAGTGCATGTCCCGTTACATGTGCTGAGGCAAAAATCCCTGGCTTAAATTTGTGTCACTCCTACTTGAGCTGCTGCAAGTGCATGGGACTGTATGTGTGGAAGTCCCCTTTGAGGCAATTTTAGTGATGTCCCATAATCTAATAAGGTGAAGTTTCCTTTCCTATTACTTCTGTGGATTGCCTCAGTATCCTGCTGAATTATTTAACCTGGGTTTGAAGGCCCAGCTTTGTAGCCACTTAGGATGGACTGATTTAAAATGATATAAACCATCATAATAGAAACCTTAAATAACCAGTTTTAATATTGCCTTGTGTTTGTGCTCTTTCATGATTACCCTGCAGAAAGTTTCCCACTGGTTGGTATAATTTTGGTACTAGTTGCTACCCAAGTTATATCAACTGATATTTATGTAAGTGGCTGTATTGCACAACAAAGCTTTTCTCCAGAATATTATCTTAGGAAAGATGAATGAAGTATTACTTATTTACTATGTTATTTATGTCTACTTCATTTAAATGAAAATTAGAATTCAATTAAAACAAATATAATTTTTTAAAGCTTTTTATTATGCAAGTAAATGTCCCTGATAAATAAATGGGAAAAGTTATTAACAGGTTGCCTTAAAGTTAACTGATTTATTAAGCAAAGAAAGTATTTTGCTCATTTAGTTTTTTTATCTGATTCTGTCTGGTCATCCTGTAGTATACCTCATTCTTATATACCATATCTTTATTCAGAATTTGGTATCCTGCTCTTTCAACTCCTGATAGATTTCTCAACTTTAATAACTGGAATGAAGAAAATACTTTCGGCATCTGCAACAGAGGCTACAGCTGTTAGAAACTGGTTTAGGCTTCAACTAATTCTGATTTTATGGGTTTAGTCAGTGTTCCTTCAGCTCAATGTTCTGTCACTTGTTGAAACTTTGGCAGCAATCATGTATTACTTGGTTTATTTAATTTAAATACATTTGATTGCAGTCAGATGTCAGAATATCAAATTTAATTCTAAGATAGATTTTTAATATATTGAAATAGAATAAAACACTTTTGACCTTGACAGAGAAGGGGCTGGATAAAGGGTTATCTTGAAGTTCCTTCCTGTGCTACATTTCTATGATTCTGTCATCCTGTCTTCAAATTGTTTTAAGCCTTTTTTCCCACATCCTTATGGTTAACTGGTAATGTAAAAATATACAAAAAACTTATGTTTACAAATAACTTATGTTTACATCTAGATAATATTCCTTTAAAGCCTGGGTTTTATTTATTAAGTTTTGTTTGGTGGCTTCTTCTTTGAGAGGTGGGAGGGAGGGATACCATAGGCCATGAATACATGTTCATTTCTACTAGTGGAAATTTCTCAGAAATCCTGCCCAAGGAAGGAACAATACAGACATTCAGTCTGTATCTTCCCCCTGCCCCTGCTCTCTGTGCCCTGTATAATCAAGTACTAAATAAATGCACAGTAACCGGAGTTACTGTGTAGTAGTACCAGTGGATGTCTTTTAAAGTGATACTACTGCACACTTGGCTAATAGCACTGCACAGTAGTGTATTAGCACTGTCTCTGCTGTGACACACTACTGCACACTATTATTCGGCTGTTGTGCAGTCAGCATCTCATGTAGACGCACCCAGTGAGAACCAGGTGGGTAGCAGCTAATGGAGATTCCCCTAGTAAACTGAATGTCTGCATATAGTCATATTCTACAGGTGTGAAAATTGTTATTCATTAACAAATCCATGTGTTTCTGTTTCTTAAACTTAGTAACTGCCTAATAACCGCTGAGCAATACTACCACTTCCCCCCATTTTTTTCCCAGACTTATCTGTGAAATTTTAATAATGAATAAGTCTAAAGATTGCAAAAAGAACATACCTTTAAGATGGATAGTAAAATCTAGTTCAGGTCATTATAACCTCCATTTTTATTAATTAGGCTGTGGGTGTCCTGTGGCCTTCTGACATTCATGCAAATATCATTAGCCAGCACTGTTCCTCAGTGACAGTCATATTGCTACAGTTAAATCCCAGATTGGTTATTTGCATTCAATTTGGCCCAACTCTCTGTTCAGAAGTGGCATTGACACAATGCTGCAGATTAGGAGCGAATGACCTTAGCTCTAAAATACCTTGTGCAATCCCTTTGTCTGCTTGCCTGGTTCTAAAAACCCACTATTAGTTTTTCATCACACACTTAATGTTTTGTTGTTGTACAGCCATGAAACAAGGATAAGGACTTCAAAGTGCTAAACGATATAAACATACAAAGGAACCTGATAGTCCTCCCCTGAAAGAGCTACATTCTGATTTAAGGCAATAGGTAGGTAAACTCAAGAGAGGGATCATAAAGTAATAGTGAGATAAATACGAGCAGTCTGATCCACAGCAGTCACAGCACACAAGCTGCCTAACCACTGTTGAGTTTTTGAAGGAATTATGGTCATATGCAAGAACCTGGGAGGCATAACAGCCCAGGTAAGAGTATTAAGGAGAGGTCTGAAGGACAACAATATTAAGGTTTTGTGGGTATGAACAAGGAGCTTCTCTTATACACAGAGGGAAAAAGGAAAAAGTTTTCAAAATATAAAATAATTCCAAAGCCTACTCACAACTAAAATAAAAATGTAGACATGTCTGAATACATGAATAGAGTCATTTAAGACCAGGAAGGACTATTCCTAGCATTTTGCCTGACTTTTTACATACCACAGATAAAAGAATGTTACCCAGTAAAAAAGGTCTTGCAGTGTTGACTACCTTGCATTGATTAGGTGTTCACACAACCTAAAGCTATCCCAGTAAGCCAAAAAAACATGGAAATACAGGAATTTAGAGGACACAGACCTGCTAGTAGCTGAGAAAGGCAATCATATCTGATCTCTTCGAAAGAAAAAAATTCTACCTGGCAGATTATGAAATGGCTCTGGTTTTTGTGAATGCTGCAAATGGTTCTGACCTATTTTTTAAAAACATCATCACCACATACATAGACTGCTAAAGAAGCAGAAAAAATAAATGTGTTCCCTTGGATGCAGAGTGCATGTGAAAGCTTTTATGTTTTTAAAATGCTTTCTTTTAGAGGATGTTTAATAAATGCAGAAGATGGGAAAGGCAGAATTCCCTCCTTCCCCACTCCCCTTCAAAGTCAAGATAATAAAAAAATGCTTCCTATAGAAATGAGCTACAATAGATTCCAAGAGTTCAGTGACTTTGAAGACAAATGCACAGCCATAATACACAATAGTTCACATTGAACATTGGATGCAATAATTATTTTAATGAGCAAGATAATGGTTAGTCAGGACACTGGGGTTAGACTGTTACTGTATCAGAGAAAAGCTTTGTGATTTTTAACTTCAACATAGACAGTCCCCAAAAAGGGACAGAAAGGGCCTACATTTAATGGTCTGACAGCTAACATATTTAATACACAAGAACACAATGTCCACCAGGCACTGTCCCATTCACTAAATACAAAACTGAATCACAACATCCCAATGGAGTACTGGTGCTTCAAAGGAATACTATCTTCTACTCGAGCACAAAAGCTGTAGCAAAATTCAAAAACATGAATTAAATATATAGTTCAAAGCATTTATACACAATGAACTCTCTTTGGCTAAATGCAATCTTGTCACACCTCACATATTAATGCATAAGTACCTTAATCTCCATTGTGTCATTTGCATAGTTATTTGCAACTGTGCAAAGAAAGTAAGAAAATGTTAGCATCTCACAATAATAGATTTGTATTCACCATGGACAAGTCACAAAAGCAAATGCCAAGGCAGGGCAGAATTAGGGCCAAATGTAATACTCCTAGGATTTTTGCCTCTTTCTACTTTTCCCTTTGTTGGCTGTAAAAGGTGGAAAACATTGCACCACCTCACTTGTTTGTGAGACACTGGAGAACACAGGCCTACACTTAGGCCAGATCCTGGTCATTAAGGGCACCTACACACTTGCCTGACGCCTGCTCCAAAGCATGCAAATTAGTATGCATCACAGCAGACTCTATTAATCACTAATTAGCACACTCCAGCAGCCTTGTCATCACGTGTATTCAGCATCCCCATGCTTCCTTTTTCCCCGTTTTCTTTTTTTTTTCTATCTGTAGCTTTTATGTTTTTTTCAACCTTTATCTAGTCAGGCTGTGACACTCCCACAGATATATTATGGAGTACTAAAAGATGTCACACTTGGCTAACTTCACATTACTACATATTTAAAAGAATCATTTATGTAGCAACAGCTAGTATGTATTCCTAAAACTTTCTACTCTAGTATATGCATATAAGAGAAGCCATTGAAAAAACAGTCATAAACCTAAATCATTTTACCTCCTACCTTCCAATCTCATCTTCAGGCTTTCAGCATTCTAAGAAGAAATCATACTCCTAGAAAAGAGTGCTGTAGTATATAGAAACTATAAAAGGACTCATTACATGCTCATTTTGAAAAAACAATGTTGACTTTTATACCTCCAATGTAGGAGGTACTATGAAGAATCTGCAATTACCCGCATGTGAAGAGGTGTCCATTTTCTCCACTTTGATTCCTGATTTTGAAAACTTCAGTAATCCTCCAGCTGCTTTTCTGCTGAAGAAGGTGTTACAAACCAATGACCTGGTTTCTGTTACAGGAATGAAAAATTAAAAGAAGGATTAGAGGGTAAAGTTAAAATGTATCTCTATTCCTGAACACAATGATCCAAATATGTTATGCTTTGTCTTAGAGCAGGACAGTCCAACTTCTAAGCGACCAGGGGCCACATGCCCCAGAGGGCTTCACTAGCTGGAGCCATGCTAGTGGGAGCCATGCACCATAGGCCCCTGTGACTGCATACCACATGCCTTCCCACTGCACCATGCACCACATGCCTTCCCACTGCACCATCTCCCTACTGCTCTCCACACATCTTCTGACACACAACACATCCCAGTACCCCCAGTCCTACTGCACTAAGTGAGCCCCTAGCTGCCCCCTCCTCCATTGCACTGCATGTCCAGCCATCACACCACTGCACCATGCACCCAGGTGCCCCCCTGATGCATTGTGCACCTGAACAACTCCCAGTTGCACAACATACTCAGGCATGGCCTGCTCCATGCCTCTCAGGTGCCCTGAGCTACAGGCTTCCTAAATACTGCTGGCTACACATTGCACTGCCCTCCCCAGCTTTGAGGAAGGGAAGTGAAAGGTGGAAGGAGAAAGAGGTCAGAGCCCTCAGCTGCTTCTGCAGGCAAAATAATCAGGGAGGAACAGCCAGGTGGCAGCTTAGGGGTTGCAATTTAACCTCTATCTGCCACCAGCTGGGCAGCCCTGGTCTCAGAGAATTCAGTACTTACTGAAATCTTTCCAAAACTGAGTCAGAAAAGAATTACTGATACTTATTTCTCTGCATTGAGGTAGAGCTGATGTTTGGCCTTAATGAAATGGAGCCTGCCCTACTTTAGTTTCCTTAATGGGCTTGTTTTTTAGTAACTTTTTTGAACTCAGCCTCTGAAGTTGAAGATATTAAGGTACCCTGTAGAATAACTTAAAATAACAATCCATTTAAATTGGTTCTTTCTGCCTAGGCTAGCAATGCATTACATTTATTCCTAGTAACAGTATTTTTTCATGTACATTGTAGTTAAGGGATCCCAAAATGATGGACAAACTACATGCAGAATCCCTGACTGCAGCTCTTACAGATGTGAAGGACAGTGGCCATGTATAGATAGCATGCACCACAAGAGTAGAGAAAAATGAGGCACTGTGGCTATGAATTATGGGGCAAACTATTACTGGTGGAAATAAAGATATCATAGGAATGAAAAGATGCAATAGGAATTTAAGACTTTCTGCAAATCTATTGGGATTTTAGTGCCGCATGCAGGAGACAAAGAACTATATTTTCAATGGTATTTATTGGCAGAAAACCACAGCTTGATGATTAGTGGTATTTGCAAGTGCTTAAGATAGTTAAACAGCTAACTTAAAATTGATCTCAATGGAAGCTAGTGACCTCACATATTCAGAAAGCTTTGAAAATTCCATTTGGTTCCTCTGTATTTCTAGGCACCAAAAGTATTGAAAAGGCCCAAAAGAAACTGTTGTAATTTCCCTTGGAAAATTAAAGGGATCAGGCAATACCAGGAGCAAAGACCCTCAGAACTGATATCTAAGCAATCAACCTATGCTCTTCATAACAGAACAAGTTACTTATGGAGAAAAACTGAGCATTTAGAACTGCAACTGTATGTATTTCAAAATAGCTGAGACTTAGTAAACATGCAGCAAATGTACATATCCAAAAAAGATTGTAATATTATGTTATGTAATGAATGACTTGCTTTCCCTGTGGAGAGAAGGATTTCTTCTCTGTCTATGGAGGGCATGCATATTCTTCTTTACTCCGGACTATGAGTCCACTACTGACAAAATAAACTCTCCTCCCCCACTTGCATTAGCTACCAGCAATTGGGTTGAGTAGTGACCTCAGGGCAGGCCTGAACGTGTCCTTCAGTGATGTGCTCATGCCTTCTGCCTGGGGAGAGCCTTACAATGGTGCTAAGGGGCATGTAGGAAAGCACTTAGGTCCCCTCCGAGCCACTTGAGATCATTCCAAAACTGTCTAAGCTACCTAATTTCCGGTTTCTAATAACCCAAAGTATGAGCAAACAGGCAGAGTTTATTTTGTCAGTGGTGGACCTTTGGTTGTGATGAAGGCTTTATAGACATAGTGTAGTGTTCACCCGTATACAGACTGGTACAGAGACATGACCTTGACAAAATATATGGCTGGTGGTTGTGTATGAAAAAATGTAATGGAAAACTTGTAGGAACAGAGGAACAGTGCCAAAGGAAATGTTAAAAAGATTGTCCTTAGTGACAAAGGGAGCTTCATTTTTACTACATAAGTACCGTATTACAAAAGCAGTTCTGGACTTCCTTGGGACTACTATGAATATGTTTATAATATGATTAGGCAGGCAAAGCATTCCTAAAGTGCTGCATCACTAGTCTTGTGACTGTTATACTGGTGTAGTGGGACCTCTTAGACTTCTAGTGGGCTAAAATAGCACTACTTGTAAGTGTACTTATGTCTTACTTTGAATGAAGCAAGACTTGCCAGCTGGTGGCATGAGGCCTGAAGGATGATATTAGTGTTACAGATAATGACAGATTTTTACTGGCTTTACTTCTTCTAGCTCAGCTGATAGCATTGCAATTTTTTTAATCTCATGGTTCAAAATAGTTCCCTCTTCACCAAAAACAATGTAAGACACTTAGCTGATCAAAGTGAGGACATTAATGCACATTTGTGAATCACTAATATGGTTCTCTCAAGGAAGTTGTGAAAGTATTACTATAGGACTACCAAACATGGTGCTGTACCAGAATGGTTAGGATTTCTGGAGACATCCAGATTTGCATTTTCTTTGTAGTTTCATTAACATAATTGGAAAACAGATTTAATTAGTGTTTTAACACCATTAATGTTTTATTTTTACTCTCTCAATTTCTAAAGAAGCATTTTGCACTTGAGTAAGGTACTGAACTGCCATTCCCCTAGAATAAAGTTTTTTTGTATCTGCACAATTGAAAGCGCAAAGGAAGTGTTAATACAAGTCTTTCATTCAGGCAAGTAACATTTTTGAAGGTGACTAGTGGTTTCAAGTGCTGGATTTTTTTAATGCCCAGATGAGATTAGCACATTAAAAGGGCATGTTTTTCCAAAGAGAAGTTCTCAGAAATTTTATAAATAATAAATTGTTTCAAATTAGGCACTGAAAATCACTAGCCACTTTTGAAAATCCTGGCTATTACTTCTGTGGTTTAGGAGACACTTGAGTCTCTGTGGAACATCTCTGAGAAAGAACATCTTTTTGGTGATGTTCCTTGTTACAGTTCATACAGAACTGTACTTCATGCAAATATGGTATTCTCTTTATTTTAATTTATTAAGGCAGAAATGCAGGTTTGTTAAATTAATGATCCTGAAAATGTTTGCTTTTCTGAAAAAAAAATGAAAATCAATTTATGCTTTCTGCACAGCTATATTTCATGTGTGGCTTTATTTTTTAATCTCTCAACATGGACATCATTTTGATCCTGAACAACCAAATTGTATTCTGTCGTGGAATCCTTGCTTTTTTAGACCAGACTGCCAAGTGACACTACACATGAAGATTTTGCTAGTCTATTAAAAATATGCAGTCCCATTTCTTGCAGGACTTCAAACAACAAACAGATGGTAACTATGTTCAGTCACGATTTATTTTCGAGCACCAAATCATGGGTGGTCTGGCATAGGAATTGGTCTCTGTGGGAGAGATGAGGATCCCAGAGCTAATCACCCAATCTGGAGGAAGATACTGGAGCAGCATCTCTAATGTGAGATAGGGTCAGCGTCCAGAAAGTCAGAAGCTGAGCTTCCAAGTCCAGGGGGGGAAACCCACAGGTCAAAATCCACACACAGAGCTAAGCCAGGGGTCAAGATCAGAACACAGATCCATAGGGGAAATCCAAAGCCACAGTCTGAGGAAAAGCTAATGACTGGAGTCAGGAACCAGGAAAACCAGAGATCTCAAGCAGAGCCAACCCTAGGGGTATCCATGGCTTGGGGCATAGCACCTTGTGTGGGGTGGGGGGAGGGGGGGAGGTGGTGACCAGCCAGAGCACAGAACGGGGGGGGCGGGGAAGTGGCTGGAGCACAAAGCTGCTGGTGCACAGTGGCCACGTGGAGGGGTGGCACCCTCAGCAGAGCCTGTATGGCCCTGCCCATGGGTCCCCACAAAGCGCAGGGCCCGGAGTGGTTACCCTGATTCACCCCCCACCCACAGGGATGGCTCTGATCTCAGGAGTCAGGAGGCTTGCCTCAGCAGACAAGTCAGAACAGTTTACTGGCTTGGAAACCTACAGCCCCAACTGGTACTAAATGAATAGATGGCATTTCCAGCAGCCAATCAAGAAGTTTGCTGTTTGTGAACTTGGTCAGAGCTCACTAGCTGATGGCTTACTACAAGCGTAGCTACTGAAGAACTTGGCCCAGTTTGACCTGCCTGATCAAAGTCCCTAACACCTTAGTCAGATATTAAATGTAAAGTAAATTGGGGATCTAGGAGTAAAAGCCTTAGCATTACATTAAAATTCTTATATTTATGGCTAAATCCAAGAGTACTGAGGTGCCTAACTTAGGCAAAGTTTACTTACCTAAATATATACAAAATACAAAAGGTGCCCAGATTTCACTAGTAAAGTGCTGGTGAAATCTACTGTGCATACCAGAACTGTTACTAGTATGTTACTGTTTTTGTCCATTCCAGAAGTCCTGGCATTTTGACTTAGCTGTCCACCACAGCCCTTATTTATATTGTCCAGGGCCATGTGGAATTCATAGACACTTTGATGCCCTCTCAACACCTAAGTTCCCTAAAGGATCCAAATATGGGAGGCATTCTCAAACCACAACTTTGGAATCAGCTCTAAACATAGCAGCCCCAGTTAGATTCATTATAAAATACTGGTGCTGGTGGTGCTGAGGGTGGGAACAGTCCCTTTTAATATAATAGTGCAGTGGTTAGAGCTCTCAACCAAGATGTAGGAGATACAGGATTTATACATTCCTCAGCCTAAGAAGGTTGAAACCTACAGCTTTCAATTCTCTTGCTATGGGTGAAGCCATGCTAACTATGAGTTAGGCTGAGGCAGGGGCTATCTACATCCCTTCTGTAGAAGCTGTGACTCAGCAATCAAGACTACAAATGGAGCCAGTTACAAAGTAATCAAGATGGAGCATGCTTCTGCATCTCCATGATAAGGACGTTCCCCTGGAGGAAGTGAGATCTCGACTGCATTCACTGATCCAAAAACAGTTTATATAATTTAACCAATGATTCTATAATTGGGGAAAAAGCATCAGTCCCTGAAGCAGAAACCAGGACCTCTGTCTCCTAGGAGACTGTCCCATCACTGAGTTACAGAATCAAACTCTCTCTATGACTCCAACAATCTTATATTCTTGTCTGCACAAGGGCACAGTTTGAACCTGGAAATTGCCCCCAGTCCACATACCCTCATGACTTGAGCAGGACTTTTAGAACATTCTTTTGGGAGGTGGGAGCAGCATGTTTGAACCCTTTCAGGTTGAGGAGAGTACTGACACTGGGTCTTCCATTTGCAAGCAAGTACTTTCCTTAACCAGTAATTCATTATCAGGGATCCTGGCTTTCTTTGATTAAAAAAAAAAAAAATCCCCAATTTTCGGATTAAAAAAGGTCACCTGAAATCCACATTTTCCCCTGATTAAACTGAAATGCCACTAATATATATATATATGTGTGTGTGTGTATGTATATATATAAACCACTTCATCAACCTCCTGGATACTAAAAATCACGGACTAAATATAGACACTGGATTTATGACACATTATAATCTGCCTGACACCTGACTCCCCAGGTACCTCTCCACTATTCATCCCCTTTCTCTCCCCCACACCCAGCGTGTCTCTCACCCATTGACTTCTCAATCTACATCTTTACTGACTTCCTGTCTTGGAACTTAGCTGTTAGTAGCGCCGTGTAACTACTTCAGAGGCGCCTGGAATTGCTAATGTCCAAGTTATAGTATTGTTGGGTGAAGGCGAGATAACCTAATAAACAGCCAGAACAAGTCCCAGCCCAGCCTCTGGCTTCTTTACTTTTCACTCCATGAAAGCGCACACCAGCTGCTGAAACTTCCACAGCCTGATGAAAGGTTTTTGAACCCAAAAGCTTGCTTAAAATTTTTTTCCAACTATTTAAGTTGGTCTAATAAAAGATAACAGATTCACCTAAAGAACCTTGTCTGCCTATGTCCTTAGATCAACACAGCTACAACCTACATCCCTGTATATATATTAGTGGCATTTCACCTTATTTTATATATATATATATATAAAGTGGTGTGTCATTTTAATCACAGAAAAATGTGGATTTTGGGTATCTTTTTTAATCTGAAAATTAGGGATTTTTTTTTTCCCCAGAGAAAACCAGGATCCCTGGTCATCATGTATATGTCAAGTGGAGGCAGTGCTACAATGATCACTGGTTGCATCTTAAATGGCAAAAAGTTAAGACAGTTTTTTGTACCCAAAGAAAAGACAGGATACCAGACAGAAAGAATCAAAGGAAAGTAAGGATGGAAGGGACCTCAACAAGTCATCCAATCCACTACCTTCTCTTGGTTTGGAGGCCTGTACCAGATGTCCACCATGACATGACCACTGCTGCTCTCTCCTTTGACCTTTAGCCAGAGGCTTTCAACAGGTCTACCTTTCTATGGAGGAGGGTAAGCCTGTTTTAATGGATGGAGAAGATCTTTTTCTGTGACTAAGGGACTGGATTAGGAGCAATGGTCTCAAGCAACATCAAAGGAAATTTAGGTTGGGGATTAAGAAGAATATTTTTCTCTCTGAAGGCGATCATGCATTGAAATTGACTACTTAGAGAACTTGTGAATCTCCATCCTTGAAAATTTTCAAGAGGAGGTTAGGCAGGAATTTGAATGGGATTGTTTAGTCAGGGACAATTCTGCCTTGAGCAGGGTTCTGAACTAGATGACCTGTGAAGTCCCTTCCAGCCCTACTTTCCTATGATCCTACAACCTTCAGGTATTTGAAGACTCTTACCCCAGTCTTTTCGTCTCCAGAATTCTTCTCTTCTTCAGCCCTTCCTCATAAATCATGCTTCCCAAACTTCTAATATGTTTTATCACTCTGATGGACTCTCTCCAATCTATCCACATCTTTGTAGAAGTGTAGGGTCTAAAACTGGACACAGCACTCCAGGTGAGGTTTTACCAGTGCTGAATAGACCCAGAAGAATCTCTTCTCTTGATTTGCAAGTAGCATTCCTCTTACTACAACCCAGTAAACTGTTGATAAGTTTCACAAGGAAAGAACACCGTTGGCTTATATCAGGTTCCACTATAACCCCCAAATCCTTCTCTGTAATAGTGTAACCTAGCCAGTCATTCCCCAGTCTGTATTTGTGCATATGATTATTCTGTCTGAAGTGCCAGACTTTTCATTTGTCCTTGCTGCATGTGTTGAATGGGTAGCATAAAAAGACAAGGTTTCATAATCATGATGAAGACCTAGTTAACAGGTTTTTTATAACCCATATTCATCTCCAACCATGGTAGAACCTAAAGCACTTGCCTAAAAATAAATAATTTCCTCCTGCAAAACATCTGATTCATTAACCTTTGTTTTATACTACTGTTGGATCAGTTTTGGTATTTAAAAAATACAAACTATACACTGAGTTCTGGAAACAATGCCAACTACACACCTTGTTTTTTTTGGAAACCTTCTTCTTGTCTTTGATCTTTCAGGTGCACAAATGTGACTTGGCTTAGCTGATTGGCAGGGATCCTGGTTTTCTCTGAGAAAGAAAAACATCCCTGAGTTTCAGATTTTAAAAAGTAACCCAAAATCCACACTTTTCCATGTTTAAAATGAAATACCACTCTATGATAGATAGATAGATAGATAGACCAATCTATGATTCTGTTCCCAGCTGGCAGAGCAAGCCAGCCCCAGTACGGCAGCAGGGCATATCCCACCCCCCAACTGCCCTGGGAACAGCTCACTCTGCCCAGCAGGAGCTGAGCCTATCCTAGTGGCGGTGAAGTATACTGTGGCTGCTGGGAACGTTTGGGCTGTGGTGCTCGCTCTGCCTGATGTGTCTGAGGGGCAAGGCACTGTGCCCTGCCTCACTGCACTCTTGCTTTCCCATGTGGCTGAGGAGCCACTGCATCCTGGGATGCTGTAGGGCTTCAGCTTGGACAGAATAACATCCTGGAGTTGCCACACCATAAGGGAACAAGAACAAAATTAGGTGGATTAGAGATAACCCTGCTCTGGAGTGGCATAACTTTAAGATTAATAATGAGTAGTTTAAGCCACTCTAAAAGTGTTTACATGCAGCCAGTCCAGGGGTTAAGAACTCTAGAAACTGCCTAAAATTACCAGGTAATCATTAGCCTAGAGCCTGGACACTTATTTATGTAAGTAATTGCAGAAATGTTTTTAGATTTCCTGTAGTACATATGAACATTAATGTAAGCTGTGAGTAGCCCTGCTCAGCACAGTAGGTATGTGAATTAGAAAGGCTCAGGTCTGGTTTCTCAAAACTTTTCCTGCATCTATCATACACTGAGATATTAGAAATTTAAGAAATAGATGTTCACAGAAATAACTAACAATGAGTCAGTAAAAAGGTGTGGCAATTATAACACTCTGACACATTCTCAGATGGAGTAAAGTGCTTCAGTATATTCTACTGAAATCAATCACATTGGCCACAAAGAATTTAGTAGGAAGATGAAGGTGATAATAGTAATTGCCTGTTGCACAGGTTCTGGGGCAGCTTGTTAATCAGAAGTTGTTAAGATAGTTGTTTGAAATGTTGTCACTGGACAGGATCTTTATAAACAAATGAGCAATCCCTACAGTACTAATGATACCAATTTATCACTGAGCTTCAGTTTGTATGTTTTTTAGTTTGCAATCTGTTACAGGAAAATGGCAGTGGTGGTTGACTCCTTTTTAATGAACATTTTAAGTACATAATTTTACTCCATTTGTGCCAGGAAATTGCCCAGACACCTTCATTAGAAATAAAGCAAATCTGTTCAATACTACTCTGAACAGCAGGCACTATATGCTTTATTGAACAGAAAAGCTTTAACAAACCTTATCCTGTACACATGTTCATTCTGTCTAAGTCTGTTTATGTGCTTACAAGTTTATGAAAATGTGGGTGCTACTACATAATAAACAGTATTTTGCTAGTCTACTTTGTTGGGCAGGTGGTTGATTATATGGTATGGGATATTTTTGCAGGTGGTATAGGAAATCGTATATACCAGCTGCTGCACCCACTGAGTAACACTTTGCTAAATGACACAGCACCAATCATACATAACAACATCTAATGACTCTAGAGTGATATCTTTACTGGATGCATCTTTACCTCATTGAGAAAAACCTTCCAAAAAGAAAAGACGTTTCCCTACCTCTGTTTCTGCTGCATGCTGTATTATGTTTGGGAAAGAACATTCATGGCACATATAAGCAATTCAAAGAAATATTGTAGAAAGGAAGCTAGCACAGGAGAGATGCACTGTTTGCTCAATGACTTGGCATGTTGCCACCAGCACTTGGCATAAAATACTTTCTGCTGACACCTGAGGTATTAACTGGACAAGCCACTGGGCTCCCAATATAATCACTAACTATGTAGGATCTGTACTGCATAAACAACCAGATGAACCTTGTACACAAATGATAGGAAATAACATTTGAATTATTTTACATAAATCTGAAAAGGTAATAGTAGTAGACTATTCCTATTAGGACTGTGTTCGAATACTATGATCATAATTGAATAAGATTAAATGTCCTTTATTGTATATCAGTCCATTGGCTGCTTCACCTATGACAATGATCAGTGTGATGAAACCCATAAAAAAATCCCCTCAATTGGTACTCTTCTGGAGGAAAGCCAAAGTATTTATTGCTATTTGTGCAATTAATAGCTATTTTGATTCCTTGGGTTTTTTTCAGTAAATAGTAGATAATCTGCAAATTTTTAGCTATTCCCTTTAATTAATGTAAGTGGAATTTAGCTGTTAGTAGCACCATGTAACTACTTCTGAGGCTTCTGGAATTGCTAATGTCCAAGTGATAGTATGGTTGGGTGAAGGCGAGATCACCTAATAAACAGCCAGAACAAGTCCCACACAAAATCTTAGGCAATTAAATGGTTAAAGCTTCCCTGACAACATATTTCAAAGGGTAGAGGAGAGAAATTCTTTTTGACAGCACATAACCTCTTCAATTTGATATAGCTTTAACATTACAGCAGTTTACCTTCATTCATGTTGTCAGGATAGCTAATCCTGAACACTGGAACCCTCTGTCCAAGGAAGCACATGCAATGCTCTGTTTCTGAGTCAACATGCTTAGATTATAGTCCAAAAGTGGAATAGGATTAGACCACAGGGTAAAGGTGCATATGCTACACCACCTGAATGAATATAGCAGTTGTTTTTCTGGTAAGCTCTCTGGAACAAAGAAACCTCTATAGTAAATGAGAGGCAAGAGACTGGGCACCTGGAAACCGGACAATGAATTCTGTAAGTATCATCCTGCTTCACAAGTCTTGGACCATTCACTCCACTGGAAGCTGCCAAGTCAGTGAAGCTGGCTTGAGTTGCTACATGCAGTGTTGTTTCCTGATGTGACTGGTGAGGGATAACAAAGTAATTTTAGCAACATTACCACTTTCCTCCTTGTTATAAAATCCCTTGTTCTATGTAAGAAGAAAGCAATGTTCTCTGTGCTTCCTTGCCTTTCCAAAAGACACATTCAGGTCAAGATCACATGCTGGGGATGAGGCTTCTAAGAGAAGGATGGGAAGCCTATCACTTCAGACTTTTCAGATGGGCTGGACTAAACAACTGAAAATGTACCATCAACATAAGAAGATCAAGAAGAGAGTGGATATTAAAATAGATTGAGAAGATAAGATGGATGAGCTGAAGGATCCCTACATCTTTTCCATGTCCAACTTCTAGGAAACATAAAGGAAATGCCAAACCTCTATTTCCCTTCTTAAATTAGTCAGATTAATTAAAAAATGAAAACAAAGAAAACAGAAAAAAGGAACACTTAAATATATGCTTTTTGTGATGAGAGAGCAGAAAAGGTGACCGATTTTTTGCTGACTCTGGTCCACCTTTTATGTTCTTTAGCTATCCAAGACTTTTTTTTGTTCCAAGACGCTGGCAGTCCTTTCAGAAGCATGTTGACAGCTTTGAGCTGACAGAGAATCATTATAATCAGTGTTGAAGATATAAAGTCACAATGAGAAAGGAATTCATGTTTACAGTAGTGGGGACCACACACTGTGATAGTTTGCATTAGAAACTCAGCAGGGGTAGTATGAAAAGCTGTAGCATAATAGTAGATATGGGAGCTTTTTCATATGAATAGGTCATGTTTGTTCAAGTACCTGTCTAATATGTCCCAATCACAAAATATTATCATATTCAGTAGGACCATTATTGCTGCTACATTGAATATGTAGCCTCTTAATTCTCCCAGAGCTCTCCACATATGAAAAGGATACAACCTCTAATAATGGATTTTTTCTGACAGCGTCAGTAGTGCATTTCAGTGAACATTGGCACGCAAAGAAAGAACGGAGGCATATACGTAAATAGATCAAAACCATATGGAAAAAGTATCATGCTAGAGCAAGGTTATTCCTTCAGGTAATTAAAAATTGTTAAGCCAAAATTCTGAAACAAATCTTTGAAAGAAAGAACAAGTGAAGCTTTACCTCTAAGCTCAGAAAAAAAATACTTTTAATGTCATAATGAGTGGGGGCTTATAGCAGCTCAAGCCAGCTTTAAAATCCAGAATCCACACCCTGGGGGATGCATGCACAAAACAAAACTGCAGGGCTGAGAAGAGATTCTGCAATTTCATTCTTTGAGATTATGAGATGAACTGTAGGCAATTTGAAATTACAAACAAATCTCTCAGAGAAGGAGAGATCAAGCAGCAAAAGTTTGATTCAAGGTCCTTGTTGCATTAACAGAAGCCACCTCACCTACATTGTATTATGCATAAAATGCCACCCTAAAAGAATGTTAAGGTGCAATGTAAGCACCTTATTGTATAGGACAGCTAGGGACTTGTTACAGTAATTTTGGGTGGCTCATGGAGCTCTTAACCCCTGAGTTGTCTGCACATTAATTATCACCTTAAAGTTTTTTTAAGTACCTGTTACACAGCTCCAAATTACATCACTCCATGACAGGATTATCTCCAATCTGCACTTACCCAGCTGTTGTTCCAGTAAGGTATGCTGCTCCTCACAGATGTGCTGAGTAAGTTGAAGTCTTCCAGTATCCCAGGATCTCTCACACCCCTGCCTGTACAGCAGGGGCAAAAGCCCATCCTGGCTCAGCAGCCCTCTAGTAGCAACTCACAGCTCCAGTTCCTAATCCTGTCCCTGTTCACCAGGCCTTTAGTGCCAAGTCACAGCTGTGCAGGTGGGGGACAGTCAGCAAAGGTTTCTAAACTAAGGGTATGACTGCTACAAACTCCAGGCTAGCACTAACAATGATCAACATTTGTGAGGCTCACAGCACAAAGTAGAAAGCCCTTACTGTGTATTAAATCTGTGCAATGTTCTGCAGTATTATAATTAGAACATGTTTTGAGATGGCACATGATAATGTTTACTAGGAGTGTGTGAAGCTTCGGTTGCTGATTTGATTTGGAAGATTAAGCCCAATTTGGCATCCAAATATCTGAATCTGAATCGAATTAGGAGACCCATTAATCTCTCTGAATTGAACTGGAAGCCTCCAAATGGATTCAAAAAGATTTGATGATTCAGCCATGGACACAACTTTATATGTTTTTTCTACATACCTCAAGGTACCAGACATAGCTGATGAACACTGAGATGGTTGGGTGATGGAGTGTCCCACGGGAGTGTGGGGGAGTCCCCTATATGATTAGCGGTGGACCCAGAAGTGGACCAGAAATACTTCCAGTCCACTTCTGGGTCCACTGCAGTGCATGGGGGGGACTGCCCTGCTCCCTGGCTCAGTGACTGGTACTACCTGGGTCTGGGAGGGGCACCTGGAATCCCCCTGTGGCCGATTGCTGAGCTTAGAGGGCACAGCAGGTGGTCCCCCACACACTTGGTGGCAGACCCAGAAGAGGACCAGAAGTACTTCCGGTCCACTTCCATGTCCACTGCTGAGCGTGCAGTGCACCCCCCCACACTTCCGTGGGACACTCCAGCAGCCCCACCATCTCAGTGTTCGCAAGCCACTCCTGGTACCTCGGGCTATCATAGAATCATAGAATCATAGAATAAATGAGTCGGAAGGGACCTAGACAAATCATCTAGTCCGACCCCCTGCCATGGGCAGGAAGGTGCACTGGGGGTGGCAGGGGTCATAAGACCCCAGCCAGGTGCCTATCCAGTTTCCTCTTGAAGATCTCCAGGGAAGGTGAGAGCACCACCTCTCTGGGATGCCTATTCCAGGCTCTGGCCACCCTTACAGTGAAGTAGTTCTTCCTAATATCTAACCTAAACCTACCCTCCTTCAGCTTGTGGCCATTGTTGCTGGTGACCCCAAGGGGGTCCCTGGTGAACAGACTTTCCCTGAGTCCCTGCTGGTGGCCCCTGATAAGGTTGTAGGCAGCCACAAGATCCCCCCTCAGTCTCCTCTTGTGGAGACTGAAGAGATTCAGGTCCCTCAGCCTCCCCTCCTAGGGCTGGCCACGGAGGCCCTCAACCATACGAGTGGCCCTCCTCTGGACCCTCTCCAGGTTCTCCACGTCCTTCTTGAAGTGTGGCACCCAGAACTGGACACAGTACTCCAGCTGTGGCCTGACCAGCACCGCATAGAGGGAGAGCAAGACCTGTCTGACCCGTTAGTGATGCCCCTGTTGATGCATCACTAACAGGGTGCGGTTGGCTTTGCCTATTGCTTCATTGCATTGGCAACTCATATTCATCCTGGAGTCAATCCTGACTCCAAGATCCCTCTCTGCCTCTGTGTTGCCGAGAGGATCAGCCCCTAACCTATAACCATAATGTTGGTTCCCTCTCCCCAGGTGCAGCGCCCTGCACTTGTCCTTATTGAACTGCATCCTGTTCAGATGCGCCCACTTCTCTAACCGATCCAGGTCTGCCTGGATGCGGTCCCTGCTTGCTGGTGTATTCACTTTACCCCACAGCTTGGTGTCATCAGCGAACTTGAACAGGGTGCTCTCCACACCCTTGTCCAGGTCGCTAATGAAGATGTTGAACAACACTGGCCCAAGGACCGAGCCCTGGGGGACTCTGCTTCCCAAACCCTCTCAGGTCTGTCCACCACCGCCCTCTGGGTGCACCCCTGGAGCTAGTTTGCCACCCATCTGACCGTGCCACAGTCCCTCTCCTAGTGAGAAAGGTTTTCCTAATAACCAACTTAAACCTACCTTCCTGCACCTTGAGATCATGGTTCCTTTAGTAGGCCATCTGTCACTACTGAAAACAGTCTATCTCCATCCTCTTTGGAACCACCCTTCAGGTAGTTAAAAGCTGCTATCAAATCCCCTTTCAGTCTTCTCTTCTGCAGACCAAATAAACCTAATTCCCTCAACCTCTCCTCAGAAGTCATGTACCCCAGCCCCCAACCAATTTTCATTGCTCTCCACTGGACTCTCTCCAGCTTGTCCACATCCTTTCTATAGTGGGAGCCAAAACTGGACACAGTCCTCCAGATGTGGCCTCACCAGTCCTGAATAGATCAAAATAATTACTTTCCTCAATTTTCTGGCAACGCTACTACTAATGCAGCCCAGTATGCCGTTAGCCTTCTTGGCAACAAGGGCACACTGCTGACTCATATCCATCTTATTGTCCACTGTAACCCCCAGGTCCTTTTCTGCAGGACTTCTGCTTAGTCAGTCAGTCCCCAAGCTGTAGCAGTGCATGGGATTTTTCTATCCTAAGTATAGGACTTTGCACTTGTTGAACCTCATGAGATTTCTTTTAGCCCAATCCTCCAATTTGTCTAGGTCACTCTAGATCCTACCCATTCCCTCCAGCATATCTACTACTCCCCCCAGCTTGGTGTCATCTGCAGACTTGCTCAGGGTGCAATCTATCCCATCTTCCAGATCATTAAAGAAGATTTTGAGCAAAACCAGTCCCATAACTGACCCCCAGACCCAGCACTGTACCTAGACTCTTGGCGGCCTTGGACAAACTTTTAGTATTGGGCTCCCATTCACCAGAGAATGATAATAATAATCAGGCAACAGAAAAAGAATTACCATTTTTTGGGTCCCCTTTCTGACCAGGTCCTAGGAAGCCACACAGTTCACCCATGCCTGTGTCTGGCCCTGCTCAGGGAACTCTACTTTATACTGGCTGCCAACTAGACATCGAACCATTGACTACTACCTGTTGAGCCTGACAATCCCAATGGTGATGGAGTGTGCCTTTGCATGCCTGAAGACACACTGGAAGCCCCTAGAGGTCCTCCTCAAAACCAGACTGAGGAACATTCCCAGTTCTGTGGTTGCTGTCTACAACCTCCACAATATATTTAGGTTGGGGTTGGGGGTGAAGTCTTTGTGGAAACCAGGCCAGCTTGGGATGGACCCATGCTGGGGGAAGCCTCTGGCACTTTAACTCCTGCCCAGGATGAAGCCACACTGCTGGCTGAGAATCCCAGAGAGGAACACTGTACCTTTTATGTGTTGTAGGTCTTAACACTTTCTGTTGTTGGGGAAGAGAGGTAGAAAAGTGGAACATGGAGGGGGAGACTGAGGAATGGGAGTGCTCAAAGACTCATGGGGAACAAGGTCCAGGCAGGTCCAGAGAGGTGAGGCATTGGTCAGGCTACAGTTGGAGTACTACAGTCAGTTTTGGGTGCCATACTTTAAAAGAGATGTGGACAACCTTGAGGAGGGACATTCGTATGGTTAGGGACCTGCAGGTAAAGCCCGATGAGGAGAGATGGAGGGACCTGGATCTCTTCAGCCTCTGCAAGAGAAGGCTGAGAAGTGATCTTGTGGCCACCTACAAAATCATTGCGGGGGGGAGTGGCAACAGCAAGGAACAGGGATTCTCTGTTTACCAGGGCACCCCTTGGAGTAACTAAGAACAATGGCCACAAACTGACAGAGAGCAGATTTAGGTTAGACATCAGGAAGAACTTCTTTATGGTAAGGGTTGCCAGAATCTGGAAAGGGCTTCCAAAGGGAGGTGGTGCTCTCCCCTACCTTGGGGGTCTTTAAAAGGAGACTAGACATGCAGCTAGCCGGGATCATCTAACCCCAGTGCTCTTTCCTGCCCAAGGCAGGTGGTAGGACTCAATGATCTTCTGAGGTCCCTTCCAACCCAAACATCTATGACTATGAACAAGTGAACCTGCACTGGGAGTTTGTGAGGCTGGCTAGGAGAACATGCGCTATTGAATGGGTCAAGGTTTTGAGAAACACATGTTCTCTCCTAGACCAGAAGCACAAAAGGGCTCAATTTTCATAACTGTATAAACTTTGTTTCTTCAAATCCACTTGAAATAAGCACTTGAAAACAAAGTCCATCATGCAAGACACTGTGAAGAGGATAATATTCCTGACATTGTGCTAAATATGCTGTGGGATGCTTTTGGGTCCACCCAAATCCCTTATCTACAGGATCCCTGATGTCTGGGGGAGAGGTCCCTGAGAGATCTGTGGCATGGAAGCATGCCCCCCACCCTGCTCTGAACCCAAGTCTGAGTCAGGTGGCTTCAAGGAACTTGATAGCTGAATCTCCATACTCAAGTCTGGTTCCACACTGCTGGAGAGCTGGGTAGTGGCAAATAGCATCACAGTCAATCCTCCAATTTCATCATCAAAGTTCAGGTAACTCTTTGTGGTGCTGTCTCCCTATTCCTGGGGTGTAGATGCCTGGGAGGTTCATGGCATTACTTGTTGCCAAAGGGCAGGGTCACCCCTGCTGAGGCATTTGGCAAACATGCAATTCAAACCCCTATTCTCTCTTTGGTGTCCAGGTATGCCAGGGGGTGCAAGACTGCAGCCAGCCAGGGTGGCTGGAGAATGGGGAAGCATGCAAATAGCATGCAAGACCAGCCTCCTTTTGCTTTGACTGACCATCTAGCAGCAGTTGCTGGCTATGGAAGGGTGGGGGAGGATGTGCAGCAGGTGGCCAGGCTCCATGGTTGTCAAAGAAGGTGTGCGGCTGGTACCATTGCCTCTCTCAGGTGGGGGAGAGCAGGTGGCTGCAGGTGGCGACAGCTTCACAGTCATGGTGCAGACATATTCCTCCACAGCCACAGGAATGACTGCAACATACAGGAGAGACACATGGATCTACAGAACTGATTTCTGGACCCTTTCTGAGCTTCTAGCCAGCCCTTACAACAATGCCAGGAACTGGCAGTCCTAAGCTGCAAAAGTCTGCTGAAGAGGTCTTAGTAGCTCCTCTGACAGGTTCTGCCAGAAGTCATAGGCAGCAAGCCAGCTGTCAGTGGAGCTGGCTCAGCATGCAGAGGGCTTTCCTGAGATCATCCAGCATCTGATCTCACTAGTACCACCAATGTTTTTGGCTACAGGATATCCTTTGAGCAGAAGTCATGTCCTTGGGATGTTCTTCATCTCCTTGGGATAGCATCAGCACTGGAACATTCCAAGTGCTTCTTGGCCAAAGCAAACTCTGAGGAGTGAACAAAGTAGAAGCGACCTTGAGTATTTTTCCATAGTTGGCAGAGAATTTCTGCCAGTTCTGGAATCCCCATTCTCTGATAACTGCACAGACAAAAGTGCATTGACAGCATAGCATAGACCTTTTTTTTACAAGCTCTAGGATAGTATGAGAGAAAGCCAGCACATATTGCTCTCACTGCTCATTTCCATGGGCAAGCAAAATAAGAGCAGGAGTGAGCATGGTAAGCACTTTCTCATATAGCTACTGTTAGCAAGCTACCCTTCATATAGGTTCCCACAGGTGGGTGGGGATCACCATGTGTAAGGTACCGCTGCATGCTACCTTATCTGTTGCACTCTCAGAACATTGCTACTCTAGCCAATGTCATCCTTGCAATAATCTTCCGGAAGCATAGAGTGGAACTCTTTGAAAATGGTAGTCCCACAAGATATGCTCCATTGCTTCTGCAAACACTCATGCCAACAGCTGCCCTAGTCATATAAGGGAATAGTCAGTTATGAAGGCTCCCTGAGAAAGGTGATGATTCTATGGAATGTATGTGAGCCTTTTAAAATCTTTCTATGCATCCTTTACAACTTCACAGTTTTGCCACACCTCCTAGCAATGAAAGGAAAAATTGGTCTAATCCTGAACTAGAATTACTTCACACTCCCCCCTTGCAAGCTCTCCCCTAAAGAATTATGCCCTAAACTGTGCACTATGTGAATGATCTGAGCCTGCTGTTGCCATGACCCTGAGCTGTGAATGGGATCTGGAATCCTGAAGGACAGCAGCTTTCACTGCCTTCCAAAGCAGTTGCACCCAGTATCTCTGGGATGACTGAGGTGGTTGCCATGATGGGACCCAAAGAATGGCAGTGTTCCCTGGCACTGGACCCACTTTTACCTGTTCCCCACAGAGAAGTATAAAAGACTTCCACCAGTCATACCAGCAATGCCTTTGCAGCACAGTTATACAGGCTGGTATGGGGCTGTGGTCTATTCTATATCTCACCTCCTCTCAGATTTATCATATCTGCTCACACTCAGGTGTACCTAAATAAAAACATTTGATTGAGTGTACCAATAATATAGTGCCCTTTGGTGGGGCCAGGGAGGCATGGGGGAGGGGCAGAGATTTGGGGTAGCAAGGAGATAGAGTCCATTCTGCACTCCCCTTAGTCTTGTCTTTACCTCCTTCAGCCACATCTCTGCTCAGGCTCAGATGCACCTAAATAAAAGCCTTTGAGGGTGTGTTTCTGTGTTCTGGTGCTCCAAAAAGCTGTTCCCAGGGGTTGGACCCCAGTTGTGTGGGTGAGAGTTCTGTCAAGCCCACCCTTAGATACTGGCATCAGGAATTCAAACACAGTAGTAGTAGTAACCTATATCTGTGGACCAGAAGGAAAGTGGACCCCTTCTGAAACCCACCGTAATACCCCAATGTGCATGAGACATATAGAAGTAGGTAGGCTGCAAACTGCCATTGCTAAGCAGGGTTGCCTGGGGGTGGTTTCGGTTTCTAGTCACAGCCTGACAAAGGGTTTTTAGACCCAAAAGCTTGTTAATTTCTAACCCCCTCACAACTATTTAAGTTGATCTAATAAAGGATATGAGATTTACCCAAAGAACCTTGTCTCCCTTATGGAGTATTAATTCTAACTGGCCAAGCCATGTAGCACCTTAACTGGCCCATCAAGCCTTAACTGGGCTGTTGGCCCCTGCAAAATTGCCATAGTCCAAGCATGGGTGCGCCACCAATTCTCATCTCCTCTATACTGCGAAGACCACAAAGGCCTCTTCCCTTCTGGTAAATTTCAGGGACAGGGAGCAATCTGTACTGATTCTTACCGTCACACCTAGGCACTTGCCTATGCTATAGATAATAGGAGTGTATGAAGCAGACCCTATTCAATTCAAATTTGGATTCAGCCCAAATTAGGGACAATGATTTGATTCGTTGATTCAGATCACTGTCCCTGATTCAATTAAGCCAAATTTGAATCTGAAGATTCAATGCTGATTCAGAGAAGCAACAATTTGGACATAGACACAGGTTTAAAATTTTTTTCTACATACTTTGAGGTAACAGGCATGGCTCATGATCCCTGCAATGCTGGCCCAGATGGAACATCCCATAGGAGTGCAGGGAGCAAGGGGAGGGGCCTCAATCTGCTCGGCAGCAAACTGAGAAGTGGACCAGAAGTACTTCTGGTTCACTTCCAGGTCTGCCAGGGAGCACACTGCCCTCCCCCCTAACCTCCCTGGTTCAGTGATCGGCTGCAGGGGGACCCTGGGTGCCCCATGCCCAGATGCAGGAGGCACCAGTTGCCAAGCCAGGGAAACACGGGGGGCGGGGGGAGCACTCTCCAGTGCTCTCCCCAGCAGATGCAGAAGTTTCATAGTTTCATAGTTGTTAGGGTTGGAAGGGACCTATTAGATTATCAAGTCCAACCCCCCTGCCCTGGGTAGGAAAGAGTGCTGGGGTCAGATGACCCCAGCCAGGTGTTTGTCCAATCACCTTTTAAACACCTCCAAGGAAGGGGACAGCACCATCTCCCTTGGAAGCATAGTCCATATTTTGGCAACCCTCACTATATAGATTTTTTCCTGATATCTAATCTAAATTTGCTCTCTTCTAGTTTGTGGCCATTGTTTCTAGTTACCCCAGCAGGTGCCTGAGTAAACATTGTATCCCCTATTTCTTGTCCCCCCCCATTGAGTTTGTAGGTGGCCATGAGATCACCTCTCAGCCTCCTCTTGTGGAGGCTGAAGAGATTCAGGTCTCTCAATCAGTCAACATAGGGCTTTTTTCATAGGCCTTTAACCAGATGAGTGGCCCTCCTCTGAACCCTCTCCAGGCCAGACTCATCCCTTCTGAAGTGCAGTGCCAAAACTGGATGCAGTACTCTATCTGTGACCTGATCAATGCCACATAGAGGGGAAATATCACCTCCCTAGACCTGTTTGCGATGCCCCTACTTTTGCAAGAAAGGGTGTGGTTAGCTTTACGTTTTACCTTATAACACTGGTGACTCATGTTCATTTTGGAGTCGACTACAACTCCAGGATCCCTTTCCGTAGTCGTGCTACTTAAAATGGTCCCTCCCAGGCTGTAGGAATGTTGATAATTCTTCCTCCCCATGTGCAACACATGACACTTGTCCTTGTTAAACTGCATCCTGTTCTGTTTGGCCCATTTCCCCAGTCTGGCCAAATCAACCTGGATTCGCTCACTGCCATCTGGTTTGTGTACTTCTCCCGATAGTTTGGTGTCATCAGCAAACTTGGACAGGGTGCTTTCTACTCCCTCCTCCAAGTCACTAATGAAGATATTGAATAGTACCGGTCCCAGGACTCCACTGCCCACGTTACTCCAGTTAGAAACTGACCTGTCCACCACCACTCTGGGTGCATCCCCTAAGCCAATTTTCTACACACCAGACTGTATAATAATCTACACTGCAAATGTTTAGTTTATTTATAAGAACTGGGTGTGACACTGTGTCAAAGGCCTTCTTGAAATCTAGGTAAATCACATCTACCTCTATTCCTTCATCTAAGCATTTTGTGACCTGGTCATAAAATGAGACAGGTTAGTCAGGCAGGATCTGCCTGCTAGGAACCCATGCTGATTGCCTCTTATCATCATTTTACCTGCTGGTCCCCTACAAATGTGATCCTTAACAATTTTCTCAAAGGTCTTGCCAAGGATAGAGGTGGGACTATCCGGCCTGTAGTTACCCAGTTCCTCCATCTTCCCTTTCTTGAAAATAGGGACCACGTTGTCCCTTTTCCAATCCTCTGGGACCTGTCCTGAGCACCACGAGTGCTCAAACAGTTGTGCCAGTGGCTCTGCTGTGACACCAGTTAATTCTCTAAGCACTCTAGGATGAAAATCATCAAGACCTGTTGACTTAAAAACATTCAGCCCCTCCAGGTGCTCCTTTACTATGTCAGCACAACCAGTTGGTGGGCTGGTATCTATACTGGGCTTACCTAAGGTCCCAATGGAATGCATAGTTGTATTTGTGTTCAAGAATACAGATGCAAAGAAATCATTTAGAAGCTCTGCTTTGGCCGTCCTATCTGTTACCTGTTGTCCTAGTTCATCCTGAAGGGGCCCTAAATTACTCTGCACCTTCTTTTTGCTTCCTATGTACTTAAAAAATGACTTTTAGTTGTCCTTAACTTTTGCTGCCAGCCTAAGATCCATTTCAGCTTTGGCTTTCCTCACTGTTTCCCTGAAAGCTCAAGCCTAGCAGGTACACACCTTCTTGGTGGCAGCCCCCTGCTTCCACAGCCTGTAGGCCTCTTTTTTTCCCTCCAGGCTCTCCTGGATTTCTCTGCTACCCCCTTTTATGTGTACTGGGATGGTTCTTTTCTGTGCCTGCAGGATTAGCTCCACTGAATCAGACCAAATCTCTGCCAAATTAAATAAGGGACTGAAGCTTCGTACAACCCTAATGGAAAACCCCCCAAAGCCCAGAGTTATGTGCAACCCCCAGAGCCCTGAGTCACCCCTAGACCATACACCACTCCTAAAGCCCTGAGCACCCCAGGGGCCTCTAGTCACCCTTTCCCCTTGAGTTTCTAAAATTTACCAGTGGCTGAGACTCCGTTGTCCATGTCTACCTGCTCAATGAAGGCCTCATCTGAGCCGTTCCTATCTTGCATAGCCTGGGTCTGGTTCTGGGTGGGGAGCAAGTCTACTGAGCAGGCATCCTTATGTTCCTCCATGGCTGTTTTAGTAACAAGTTGTAAAGAGGTAACTCCATCATCATTTTGGTTGTTCTGCTGCACCAGGTTCACAGTTCACAGTGTGGTGGGAAGCAACAGCATGATCCCCCTCAAGGATCCTCAACAGCTCCATAAAGAAAGAGCTCACAGTCCTTGAGGCATCCAAGACCTTGTTGGCATCCCTGCCTTAAACATATCATGACTTTAGGCAGTTGGTCTTAGTGAAGATTTTCCAGCAATCCTGATGGTACCCCAAAGGCACCAGTTGGGCTATGATGTGCTTGTATACCACCTGGTTTTGTTGGATGATATAGGTGATGGTACAATGGTTCTTTCCTCATCCTGTAATGCAAAGAGGTCCAGCACTTCACCACTGCTCCAGTTCACAGACTTCCTGCAGGGTTCTGAGGATGAAATCATCTAGTTTGTTCAGTTCACAAAGCTAAGTGGTCACTATTCACACTGGAGTGCTCAGGAAAAAGTGCCAAGCTTTGGTGGGTGGGGATACTGTGTTGCAGGAACTACAACTCCCATGGTGGCCTGTTCTACCCACTTGGGCAGTAGAGTTGTGGAGGGTGGATAGATAAGCTAATAAAGTCTGGATGGAAAGGTAGCAAGTGGTGCATCCTGGGATGCTTGGAGGACCACAAATTGCTTCTATTATCTCTGTGGAGTAGGCTCATAGTAGCTGAACATATGTTCCTAATATGATTTGCAGATGCTTCTTGCATGAAAAATCATAAGTTTGCTAAGATAAAAGTAGCACACTTAGAACAGACTTTGCTGTTTGAATGCATAGTTGCTTGTGTTGTACATTTAACAAATATTAAGAGTCCCATTTGACAAGACACTAAAACAATCAAAAGTTAGTAAGTGCCATTATTATATTTTATAACAACCTTATGAGAAGAACAGAAACTAGTATCCTCTTTCCCTACACATGAGGACCCAAGGAACACAAAAATTAAAAGTGAAAGTATCCAGTAATTGGGGGTATGCAATTTGACATGCTCAGAGGTAGATTTGACAGCTTAGCATTATGTAGCATTTTATATATTCAAAGCAGATATCACTGAGTTCAGTTATAGTTGTGATTGCTCAGAACTTCTGTATATTGGGACCTTGGAGTTTAAGTCCAGTATCTGTAAAATGAGTTATGGCCAGAATGAGTGCTAAAAGCACTCTGCTTTGCAGTTAAGTGGTTTGGCTACAAGGTTTCTTAAAAATGGAGAAAGGTTTGTTACATAGCTTAGGTTAGCTGAGAAAGAAAAATCTCAGCCCTTTAGTAGCTACTTATAAAAGGTCTAGTTCAAGTATGAGAATCACATAGGAACTTTGTAGGACAAGCCAAATTGAATGGCGACATAACTGATTCTATTGCCTTAATTATGAGCAGGGAGAGTAGTTAATCATGCTACTCTAAAGTCAGGCAGAAGACTGAGTAATTTTGCACCTTATAGATTGAGTAAATCAGAGATGTGGTGCATAAACATTCATAAGCAATGAGATTACTTCATTAGACCATAAAATTATAGAATCATAGAAAATTGGGGTTGGAAGGGACCTCTGGAGCTCATCTAGTCCAACCTCCTACTCAAAGCAGGAGCATCCACAACTAGATCATTCCAGACAAGGCTTTGTCTAGCTGGGTCTTAAAAACCTCCAGGATGGAGAGTCCACAACCTCTCTGGATAACCAGTTTCAGTGTTTTACTACCCTCTTAGTAAGAAAGTTTTTTTTTCATCTGCCACTACTGAGAACAGTCAAGCTCCATTCTCATTGGAACCACCCTTCAGGTACTTGAAGGCTGCTATTATATCTCTCCCTTAGTCTTCTCTTCTCTAGACTAAATAAGCCCATTTCCCTCAACCTCTTCTCATAATCCATGTGCCTTCTAAACATTTTTGTTGCCCTCCACTGGATTTTCTTCAATTTTTCCATAGCCTTTCAGTGGTGGGGGGCCCAAAACCAGACAAAGAATTCCATATGTGGTCTCACCAGTGCCAAATGCAGGTTTCCCATGATTTATGCGGGTTCTTTATATGTGAATTCACTGTTGTGTGATGAGCTTATTTAGACCCATAATTCATTATATGCAAATTAAATTCATAGGTCTGTGCAAAGCTTTGGATCGTGATTCAGATTTGGAGATGATTCAGATGATTCAGAGACTGAATCTATGACTCTGAATTGAATCACTAGAGGCTTTAGGCTTTCTGAATCAATTAAGAAAAGATTCAGGAAAGATTCAGCAATTCAGAGATTGAGAGGGCAGACTTTCTGGGGAAAAAGAAATTTAGAAGAGGGAGGGGGAGTAGGGAGGGAGGGGAGGAGGGGGAGCAGGGTGGGGAAGGACTGACATGTCCAGCTGGCTAGATAGCATGGTTTCTCTCCGACTGCCCTTCCAATTATAGTGTTTGGGGGCGGGACATAGAGACAGCATAAAAGCCTCTGTCTGAAGGCTTGCTGTGTCTTTTGTGAGCTGGTGCTGAGTGAGCATCAGAAAGGTATTGTGCTGTCTGGATTGCTTCAGTCAGTTGCCTGCTCCCTTTTGTTGTTAGAAAGGATTGGATATAATTTAGCTTAGCTTAGCTTAGTTTATCTTAAAATCTCTTTACTTCATACTATCCAATTCATTTCTTTCAATTTATAGTTGCTCTCTTCCTTTTTTTTGCAAACTTTAAAGAAAGAAAACTTATTGTTTTCCCTATCAGTGTGTTCCATCACTCTGCAGGGAAGCACACACATTGCACACATTTATACACACATAGAAGAAGGAAAATCAGATATTCATAGAAGAAGTTAGATTATATATAGTAATTATTAATATTATTATAGTTAGTGTACATACAGACTGAAGACAACACAGAAGTCAGATAGAGATTCAGATTGAAACGAACACAGAACTCAGGGTCTTAGAAGAAGGAGATATATCATTTTAGGTACACATTACAACACAGAAGAAGAACTAGAAGTACAGTAGTAGTCACACATTCACATTAATAGAACATCACAGAAGAAGACACCATATATAGTTATTAATAATCAAAGCAGGGTCCAGTGCAGGCACGCAACACAACAGAACAAAACATGCAACTGAGTCACACTCTGTATTCAGAATTCATAAAAAATAAACACATCCCAGCAGAGAAGAAGGCAAACAGCACACATTTTTACATAGGCCTGCATACTTATTAGTGAATCAAACAATCAAAGCAGGGTCCAGTGCAGGCACTCAACACAACAGAAGAAAATGCACAACACAAAAGGAGTGACAAACACACATACACCTTTTGCAGCACAGGAAAGATTAATATGAAGCATGCTGATAAGGCAGGTGCCAGGTCTTCTGGCCGGGGAGGAAGAACTGCAAGCTCCCCTGCCCCCCCCCAAACACAGATGCATCTTCTTCCCAAGTAGCCATGAGGCTTCTGCTGCCAGTGGAAGCAAGAAGGTGGCAGCAGTACCTTTACCTGATGACCTTGCACATGTACCACCTCCCCTAACTATAGAAATGGGCACCAGCAGCAGAATCACTGTCGCCTCCACCCCAATATCATTGCCCAGCATGAGCCTCCCACCGCCAGAGGAGGAGCTGGAGCTGGAACTAGGGGGAACTGAGTGCTCTAACTCAAGCTATTCTGGGAACTGAGGGGGAATCAGAGTTTGTCCTCCACACCTCTCAAACGTCCCCTAGACCCAGGTCTCCTTCTCCAGAAAGCAGCACCTTGGAGGAGATTGAGATTGTGGAGGCTCAGGCAAGTGGCTCAGCTGAGGCAGCTCCTCCTTTTGGCTTCCCTCAGCCTGCTGAGGAGGGGGATAAGGTAGCATCCCCACCCTCAACCCAGAAGTGGGTGAGTAGCATAGTGTGGGAGCATTTTGATCTGGCAGATGATCCCAGGTTTGCTATCTGCCAGCACTACCAAAGGCAGAACAGCTGGGACAAGGATGTGAAACACTTTGCCACCACTGTGATGCTGCTGCATCTCAGGAGGCAGCACCCTCTTGCCCTTCTTCCTGCTTAGCCTGGTACCAGTGTGACTGTGCCCAAAGGGAAATCCACCACTCTCTCCAAAGCCCTGTCCCCCCAAAACAGAGGCAGACCACCCTGGGACAGTGGGGGAAAGGTGGACAGAAAATGGGCTGAGTTGCAAAGGCGAGTGAGATCACCGAGAGCATTGAGGAGATGCTTGCTCTGGATAGTCATCCCTTCTCCCTAGTTGAGTGGCCAGGGTTCAGGTGGCTCATAGCGCTTGTGGTCCCATCTTACCAAGTGCCCACATGCACCACCTTTAGCAGGATGGTGGTGCCCGCCCTGTATGAGGCATGCAGGGAGTACTTGAGGGAAGAGCTGTGCAAGACAGGGCCACAGGTATCCTTGCATTTCACCTCCAACATCTGGAGCAGCCGGGGTGGCAAGCACTCCTAGGTTTACCTCACAGGACACTAATGTGATCAGTCAGGCCATAGGTGGGATCTCCTCCAAGCCAAGGTGCTAGATGAGTCCCACATGGCAAGGGAGATCATGGTGGCTATGAACCCCATGGTGCACAGGTGGCTTGCTGGGCAGGCCAAGCTCACTTGTGAGTTCATGGTCACTGACAATGGGACCAATACAGTGAAGGCTGTCTGTGATGCCTGCTGTGTGGCACACAGGCTGCACCTCATTGTCAGTGATGCCTTGGAGGGGGACAGGGCTGCTGGTGATGGCACCACCACCACTACTGCTACAAGCTAGCTGATTTCAAAATGCAGAAAGGTGGTGGGCTACTTCCACCACAGCATCAAGTGGGGGAAGATGCTGTCAGAGAAACAGTCATAACTGAGCATCCTGCAGCACAAAATCATGCAGGTTGTCAAGACTCATCGGAACTCCATATACCTGATGCACAAAAGGCTGGTGGAGCAACAGAAGGCCTTGCATGAAATGGCTTTGCTTGGGGAGATTGGGATCAACGGCCCCCTTAACAAAGCTGAGTGGGGTACCATCTCCCAGATCTTGATTCCAGAGTAGGTGCCTGCACCACTTCTGGAGGGAGTCTATTCCAGGCCTTGGGGGCTCAGACAGTAAAGTAGTTTTTCCTTATGTCCAGCTTAAAATGGTCTTCGAGATGCTTATGACCATTGGTTCTTGTTATCCCTCAGGGTGCTCTGGTGAGCAGACATTCCCTCAGATCCTGATGCAGTTAATTTCACCTGCCATTGTTTACAGTGGTGGACTGAGCCAAGGCTGTAGGAGAGGAGGAGGCCTCACAGGGCTGTGCTGTGCAGAGGGTGTCACCCACCCATGTCACGAGTTTTGCCTGTTAGCAGCCAGAGGTGCAGGGCTCCAGAACCCAGACTCCCTCTGCATCTATCTCATGACAGCTGTCAGGCTTCATGGCTGCAGCAGGGCCTAGCAGGCATGGAGTAGTTTTTTTCATCCCCCTGTGCCCCGAGAGAGACACAGTTGCACAAGCACCCATGTCATGAGTTTTCCCTGTTAGCAGCCAGAGGTTCAGGGCCCCAGAACCCAGACTCTGCCTGCACCTATCTACGTGACAGCTGGCAGGGTTCATGACTGCAGCAGGGCCTAGCAGGCCTGCAGTTTTCACCCTGCTGTGCCTTAACGCACACACAGTGTCACCTATGTCACAAGTTTTGCTTGTCAGCAGTTTGAGGTGCAGTTTCCCAGAGACCCCTGCACCTATATCTTTGAAACGTGGGCAGGGGTGAGTGTGGACAAGTGGATCCCTGGGCAGCACAAGGCTCAATAGTCACCCCAACTGCAGCTACAGTGACCCCAGGAGCAGCTGACACCAGCTGCCTCCACCAAGGCATGGTGCAGCTGAGGTGCAGAGGTGAGTGGGGAGAGGTGGAGTATGGCACAACCCAGTGAATGCAGGCTGTTGGCACCAGCTGCTCCCAGGGCCGCTGCAGCTGGGGCTGTGGTGACTGCTGCTCTATTCCCTCTGCTTTGCTGCCTTATGCAGCCCCAGGAGCAGCACCCCTCCTCCTGCCCCTTCCCTAGTCCCAGCCTCACTCCTTCCCTTTCTTCCTCCCTCACTGCCATGCATGAATGACTTGTGCCTCCGGCAGCTGGGGAAACACGGTGGTGATGGGAGCATGGCGGTGGGAGTGCAGTGGTGGGTGTATAGCAGCAGTAAGTATAGGAGCTCCTGCAGATCCTTCCAGTGCTGTCGGCAGCGGGAGTGGGGGGGTTGGCAAGTGCTGACCAAAGGTCAGCAACCCCCTGAAACCACCGCCAGCAGCAGCCAGTGGAGATGGCAGACCACCCGCAGATGCCACAGGGAGGGTTGGCAGCATAGTGGTGAGTGGCAACCACCCACAGGTGCCTTTGTAGGGGGTACACAGCCACACTCAGGGGGTGCATGTGCACCCATGTGTACCCCTTATGAGTCATCTCTGCCACCATGGGAACCTATCCCTTTTTGTTACATTGTAAAGTGGGTTTGCTTTATGCAAATTCAATTTATGTGCCGTTCTTCAGGAACACATGTACACCATGAATCAAGGAAAACCTTTAGAGGAAGATAGTCACATCCCTCAATCTGCTGTGAACCATGGTTCAAATTACACTTTGACTCTTGTGAGGGAGGGGTCTGCAAAAAAAATGAAACTGGTTAATTGATTAACAAGTCCACCTAAGTGAAGGAGCAGTCCAATCAGAGACTCTCTCCCCAGGTTATGATTTTCAAATCTTACAGGGGGTGCTTTTGTCTCTTAAGCGGGGGATCTTCCCCTCCCCGAGCTCCCCCTTAATTTGCACGCTGCGGGCAATACTTCTGCTAATGCAGCCCAGTGTGCTGTTGGTTTTTTTTGCAACAAGGGCACACTGCTGGCTGATATTCAGTTTTGTGTCCACTGTAACCCCCATGTCCTTTTCTTCAGAGCAGGTGCTTAGCCAGTCAGTGCCCAGTCTGTCCTAGTACATGGGATAGTTCTGTTCCAGGTTCAGGCCTTTTGCACTTGAACATAATGATATTTGGGGGGGGTTCAATCTTCTAATATGCTATGAAAGGACTGCAGGAAGCAGAGCTTCTAAACAGAAAACAGTGATTAAAATACAAGGGGTAGGAAAGGGAGGAAGAAAAAGGAAGAGGGACTGCTGACAAAGGAAATATTGGTAGGAGAGAGAAAAAACCATTGAGGGGTAGATGAAGCATAAAAGATAATTCAGGTAATGGAATAAGTCTCTTCAGTCTTATTTTAAACTGTATTTAACCAATCCAGTTGGTAGAGTATTTTTTATTCTGCAATTTCCCATTCAGATTCAAAGCAGAATTTCAGTAGGGGGCTAGGAATATAAGGTACCTAAATAACTTCCAGAATCTGGTTCCTAAATTTTAAACCTAAGGAAGGACCTTGATGTTCAAAAGTTCTCCCAACTTTATCCTTTGCCCATTGAAACATAACACAAAAAATCCTTGCTTCTTATATTTTCCGGACCATCATGGCTGTAAATACACTTCAACTCTACTGTAAATTGGCATTTAATTTTGCTTATGTCCTTTAGTGGACCTAATCTCAGTGTTTTAGCCACTGCCTTTGCATAAGGAAACGGCAAGGTCAGGACTAGAATTTGGCAGCTCCTCAGTACCAGTTTCCTTCTTTAGCCATTGGACCATGCTACCTCTAATATTCCTGAGCTAAATTGAACTCATTTAATTAAATGGAAATATTCCTCATAAAATGTGTTAAAACAGATTACAGAATAAAATATCCCCTACTTCTGAGGTATATTGCTACTCCAAATTAAAAATATTTCTTTTTCCTCAAGTCAGTTCTGCATGACTTCTCATTGTTACGTGCTTAACACAATATACTCAGCATTCAGCACCAGCAAGTAACAGTGGAAAAGGCTTAAATTCTGTAGATAACTAAATAAATTAAACATGCCACAACCTCTAATTGCCCACACAACAACTAAAATTAGGTTCACATAAGCAACATTTCTATGCTGTGCTATCCTAATTGCCTGGACTGAGAGGATTATAATTTGCCAAGCAAGGTGTTGTGTTATACTTCTTCATGTCTTACAGCTTTTTTGTAAAGGGCAACCAAGGATAGCCATTAATATTACCCATTAATCTGTATCCCCATTAATATTGAAAATAGATATAGGAATACCACTTTATTGAAATAAGCCATTTTTCTGACTGGGAATCTGCATTATTTTATATCCCAAATTAAACTATGCTATAAAGATAAATGTGTGATAGAAATGTGTTACATACATAAGTCATTTGAAACAAATGCAATGGGACACCAGCAGCAACAGTGCTTCATTCTGATTGGTACATTAGTAATAGTCCTGTATCTAACAGAAAATCTCCACCATCAAGGAAGCTCCATTAAAAATGCTTTGCTCTGATTTGCAGCTGAACTGTGCTGCTATTTGCTCTCATCTGTGCTTTCTAATTATAGTCCATGAATAAGATTCTTCATTGGCAAAGTTTTGTCTCTACAATCCAGCAGAACAAAGCACATTGATAAACTGCTTGATGTCTGAAAACTGTCCAAACTTCAGCTTGGAAACTGCTTCCAATTATCTTCCAAAAATATTTTCCTTTTTAAATTTGAAGGCCAAATCTAGCTGTGTTGTGTATTACTGCAACTCTATTGACCAAAGCTTCTCAAACATTCATGCTATGTACTTGGGTTTGATTTGCAGTAGGTAAATACAAATCTTCTAAGGATCATTTGATAAGGACTGGTTAATCATTGTGGCTTGATTCAGTCATACATGCACTTAAGCATATGCATAACGTTAAACACAAGTGGCCAATGAATCAAGGTCTCAGAGCTTGATCAGCTCCTCATTGAAGTAAATAATAATTTTCTCCATTAACTCCTGCCAGCATTGGCTCAGTTTTTAACTGCTCAACACTGACTCTATAGATGCATCCAGACAAGTGCATGTGCCCCTTGCAGCATCTCAGACCTCTTTGAGACACTGCAAGAGGCACATGAGGAACAAAAAAACATTGCCCCTGCACTGAAAAATTCCTGCTCACCCCTCATTTCCCCTGCTCTCCCCAAATCCCTGATTACTTCCTGGCCTGGTCCCCCACTCAATGGCCTGAGCTTACTGGCAGTGGCAGCAGTGATTGGGGTCACTTGGAGCCTTGTGGTAGAGCCCCCACCCCTGCATGCTGGGGGGGCAGTGGGGCTTGGCCCCAGCTTCCTGGCACTTGTGCAGCCTCTGCCCCATCTGGCGGGCACAGTCCGGCTTGGCAGGGCACTGCACAGCACTGTGTGCTGTCTGGCATCTCTGGCTGTCACCCAGGCTGGTGCCGTTCAGCTCCAGTGGCCCCCAGCTGCTAGAGGGTGCATGGCACCCTGCTGAGTCAGGCTGCACCCATGCAAGATGCAGCACTGGCAGCACATGACAGGCAGTCAGGACTGATCCCTGGTGCCCCCTGCTGTATCGGGGACTGTGTCATGAGGCCCCAGTGGCTCCAATGGCTTCTGTTGCAGCCGGTGGGTGTGGAGATGCTAGGGCCAGGTAAGGCAGTGATTGGGGGCTGCGACCAAGTGGGGAAATGATGGAGAGACTGGGACAGTGAGCAGGAGCTGGAGCCAGACACAGGGTATGTGGGCCATGTGGGGGAGGGGCAGGATTCCCTGGGGAGGGCATGTGGCCCCTGTTGAGGACCTGTGGGCCCCTGTTGGGGGACTTTGGTCCCTGCTGGGGCAGCAATCTGTGAGCTGTGCAGGGGGGTTGTGCCCTGCAGTGGGGAGGGACCTACTCTCAACAGGAACCCACAGCCCCTCAACAGGGGCCACATATATATATGTACATCTAGTGGTCTTTTGTTTTACTTGTGAAAGAACATGGATTTGGGGGTACTTTAGAGTGACTTGGGGGGGTTTTTGGGGATTTTGCAATTTTTTAATAGGCAACACCAGAATTCCTACTAGTGAGGCAAGTGGCAGGACCCAGGCAGAGGAGCTTGCTCAGAGCTGGTAGCTAGAACTCAGCTGGAGATGGCTGACTTCCTGGCCAATTGGGGCCAAGAGAACATTCTTTGACAGTTCAAAGCAGGCCACCACCCCGAGAACATCTTCCAGGCGATAGCTGCCCAGATGACCAGGCAGTGGCACACATGACAGTAGTGCCGCACAAAGGCCAGCTGGGATGCCACAGCCCACTGGCAGCTAGCCCAGAGGTGCAAATGCCTCTAATGTCCATGAAGTCCCCATCTGGCAAGCATGCAGACTTGTGGCCACATGCAGTTGCAGGAAGCAGCAGGTCACAGCCAAGCAGCAGCCCTCACTGTCAGACTGCTGTGGCGGATAAAGCGTTCAGGGAACTCTCAGAGCTGCTTCAGCAGTCCAGCTAGAAGAAGGAGTAGTGTCCCCAGGTACCAAATGGCCAGGTCCCAGAAACTCCTGTTTATTTGTAACACTCATACCGTGTGCACTAAGGCCCACCTGGCTAACTAGTAACCCCATGTAGGATAATGAGTGAGTGGTACAACTAAATTCTTGGGATAACTAATGTAAAAAAACAGGATAGGAGTGTCATGTTGGTCAGAGTCAAAACATGAAAATGAGTGTGCCCGAGGGAGATACCAAGCAGAGCCTCCTGGGCTGCACCCACGGTCCTCAAAGGCATCCAAGGAACCGATGGATGCCACCCAGTGGTTCTCTGCTTGGAAACATGCACATACAAGTGACAGGAAAGCAGCTCCACAGTCCCCAGGCACCTGCCCAGCCAGAGCCTCCTTCCTGGTCATGTACAGAGCCCACTTGGCCAGGGCCAGAAGGAGGTTGACCAGGAGGTCACCCCCCCACCCCCGATAAGCTCCTGAGAGTGAGTTGCCTTAAGCTGCTTCTCAGAGCAGCATTTTATACTGCTGGAGAGCAGCACAGGGCAGGTTTTTATACTGCTGTATAGGCTTTAGCTCACCCTGGATGCTGATCCAGGAGCATCCAGGCATGGTTATTTTGCCGCAAGTGGTACAACTTGCCCCACACCAAAGTTCATATCTGGGTACATGCACTGAGGCAAAAAGCCTCAGCTCAAATTTGCACCACTTCTATTTGAGCTGCTGCAAGCACATGTACCTGCATGTGTGGATGCACCCAATGAGGTAAAGAGATAAAATTCCCTGCAACTCATATTCTATCTAGTGTCTTAATAAAAAAAATAGGAACGTTTTATTACTTAAAATACATTTGAAGTGTAAGCTTTGTTTAATCCAACGTTTCTATAAATCTACTCCAAAGTCTTAAGTCTGTGCTTGTCTGAGCCAATAAAGCATTGCATGATTTAAAATATGTGTTCTATTCCAATTAAGCACATTACAAAAGAAAGTACCGGGTAATGTGGGACCTCTGCAGGACATACTAGGAAATCTGGTCATTGCACGAGACAGCAAAGCTAATCTATTTAACTATTTCTTTGCCTCCATTTTTCTCAGTAGGGACCTGGTCATCCCCCTCATTGAGACCCCTGTAGGCCCCATGGGAGGTACACTCAGGCCTAGGGTCAGCGCGGACCTGGTCAGGGAAGTTCTGGAGGGACTGGACATATTTAAATCAGCAGGTCCTGACGATCTCCACCCCAGAGTTCTGAGGGAACTAGCAGAGGTTATTCCAGGACCTCTGGCACAGCTTTACGAGCACTCATGGTCCTCTGGTGATGTGCAAGAGGACTGGAAAAGGGCCAATGTGGGTCCCATTTTCAAAAAAGGACTACCCATTAGTCCCATAGGCCCATTAGTCTTACCTCGATCCTGGGGAAGCTTTTTGAGAAAATTATCCTGGTACGTGTCCACAAGGTGCCAGCAGGGGTGACTATGCTTAGAGGCAACCAACATGGGTTCATTAGAGGCAGGTCCTGTCAGACCAACTGGGTGGCATTCTATAACCAGGTCACCAAATCCCTGGATACAGGTGTCACGGTGGATATAGTCTTTCTGGACTTTAGGAAGGCCTTCGACATGGTCTCTCACCCGATTCTCATTAAAAAACTAGAAGACTGTGGTGTCAATGCCTACACAGTCAGATGGGTCACTAACTGGCTGGAGGGCCACACCCACAGAGTGGTGGTAGATGGGTCTTATTTGACCTGGAGGGATGTGGGCAGTGGGGTTCCGCAGGACTTGGTTCTTGGGCCCGCACTGTTCAACATCTTCATCAGTGACTTGGACAAAGGGGTAAAATGCACCCTGTTCAAATTTGCAGATGACACTAAGATGTGGGGTGAAGTGGGCATGCTAGAAGGAAGGAATAGGCTACAATTGGAGCTAGGCAGGTTACAGGGGTGGGTGGGTGAGAATAAGATGGGATTCAACACTGACAAGTGCAAGGTGATGTACCTGGGGAGGAAGAACCAGCACCATACCTACAGGCTGGGGAACTCCCTTCTCGTCAGTGCCAAGGCAGAAAAGGATCTTGGAGTCATCATTAATGCCAAGATGAACATGGGCTGGCAGTGTGAGGATGCAGTCAGGAAGGCCAACCGTACCTTGTCATGCATCCACAGATGCCTCTCAAGCAGGTCCAAGGAAGTGATCCTCCCCATCTGTGCAACACTGGTTAGGCTGCAGTTGGAGTATTGCATCCAGTTCTGGGTGCCATGCTTCAGGAGGGATGTGGACAACATGGAGAGGGTCCAGAGAAGGGCCACTCGCATAATCAGGGGCAGCAGGGCAGGCCCTATGAGGAGAGGCTATGGGATCTGAACCTGTTCAGCCTTCAGAAGAGAAGGCTGAGGGGGGATCTAGTGGCCATTAACAAACTAGTCAGGGGGGACCATCAGGCATTGGGGGAGTCCCTGTTCCCCCGAGCACTCCCAGGAGTGACAAGAAATTATGGTCACAAGCTAGCAGACAGTAGATTCAGGCTAGATATCAGGAGGCACTACTTCTCTGTCAGGGTGGCTAGGAACTGGAACCAACTACCAAAAGAAGTAGTGTTAGCTCCTACCCTGGGGGGTTTAAAAGGAGGCTGGATGAACACCTGGCCGGGGTCATTTGACCCCAGTACTCTTTCCTACCATGGCAGGGGGTCAGACTTGATGCTATGCTCAGGTCCCTTCCAACCTTGCCAACTATGAAACTATGAAATGCTTCTAATAAGACTGACTACTCTTAAAACAGTGTGATTTTTTGGTCTATAGAAAAATTAGATTCATATTATCATATGACAGGCAAAACTAATTTTCCAAAAGGAGAAAATATTTTGTGAATAAATAAATAATTAATTAAAGAAATAGTGGTATTTCAAACCATAGATGCCCAACTGATTAATCCCAGGATCCAAAGCTGTACAGACATATACCATATTTCATGGTGTATAAATTGGGTTTTGAAGCCCAATTTTGGTGTCTTAAAAATCAGACTCAACTTATACACTGTGCCACTTCAAAAAATTGTTGCTGACAAACCCCTAGTTTAGTGAATGCATGAGCCACAGTTATGGTAAGTACTCTAATTGCAGGAGGCACAGCTGCACTAACTACCAGCACTATTTTAGTGAATACCAAACTTAGGGTAATTACCAGTACTCAAGACGCTGCCAAAACGAATGAAATATGGTGCCAAATTCAAGACCAGAGTCATCAACTTTGCTCTCAGTACTAACAGCAGTTTTGCAGCCCATCAGTTTGGTGCGAGTAAGAAACTGGTTAGTGACTGGTGAAAAAACATCAACAACATAAAGAAGATGCCATGTGAGAAGTGTGCAGATCACAGAAAGCAATGCATGTGAACAGAATTAGAAAGAGACCTTGCCAAATGAGTCAACAATCAGCAGGAGTCTGGCAGAGTCCTAACAAGAAACATCTGACTGCACACTATGGAGAAAGGGTTGAAAGACTTTACCAGCAACCCAACCTGAACTTCCTGGTTTATGTAAAGGAATTCTCACTCTCTATGCTAGGGAACAAAGCTATCACAGAGATTAACAGCCAACCTCAAAGACAAGATAACCTAGTTCCAGAGCTATGTATTGAAACCTCCGAAAGAAAAACAATTACAATCTCAGCTAAATCAGCAATATAGATGAAACACTCTTACGTTTCAATATGCCAACAAGCTTAACCATAGATGACATTGTCACTAAAAGTATACTGCTGAAGATTGCGGCCCACAAGTAAACCAACTTTACTGTAATTCTTGGCTGACAGTACAAAACTAAAACCAATAGTCATCTTGAAAAGGAGAATATTCCCCAAGAAAGAAAAATTCCCCCACTGGTGTTGTCATTCACATGCACCCAAAAGGCTGGATGGATGAGGAGGGCATTTACATTTGGACATAGTGAGTGTGGAATACACACTCTGGCATGCTGTTGCAACCAAAGTTGATGCTCATGTGGGACACATTTAGGGCTCACCTCTGCAGCAGTGTGAAAAAGAATCTGTGGCAAAGTAAAACAGATTTTGCAGCTATCCGTGGAGAACTAACATCCATTGTTCAGCCATTGGATGTGTGCTTGAACAAACCATTCAAAGATCGCATTTGCATCAAGTGGCAGACCTTGATGATGAGTGGCCAACATTCATGTACAAAAGCTGGAAACATGCGAGCAGCCTCCTTAGCAACTGTGGGCCAGGCCACTGGCTTATTACAGCTTGGAGGGATATTAACCCTGAAATCATTTCATGTTCATTCAAAAAAATGCAGGATCAATAATTCTATGGATGGTGAGGAGGAGGATTTTCTGTGATAGAGATCAAACAGAGGAAGAAGACACCAAAACGTCTGATGCCAAGGATCCATACAACGATTGAATTTCTAACCATTCAGATTGGGAGGAACTGTTTGGGGCTGACAGTTCTGTTGATGACAGCAAATGAGGGTTTTTAAATTGTCACTTTATACTAGAATGCCTAAATTAATTAAACGAGGGATTTTAAACTGTTAGCATTATAAGGGATTATTATTATTAAATGAGGGGTTTTTTAAATGTTAGTATTATGTGACTGCAAGCCATGGTGACCCATGCTAATCACTGGTAACAGTGCTACTCATGGTAGCAATTGATTGATTGATCGCTCCTGATCTGTGCTGATTGCTAAGTGCATGTAACCCATGGCAACTAGTGCCAATAGTGCTAATCATGCCGATTATTGTCTGTGCTTGACTCTGAATAAATGTGGGTCAATTTATACACCATGCCTATATAAATCCTGACTTTCTGAATCAAAAAATTGGGATTGACCTATGTAGTGTTAACCTATACACCATGAAATATGGTAACAGAAAATTAACTCCTTAGTAATGCTCAGAAGTGGTTCCACAATGCCTCTTGAAGTGATAGGAATAATTTATAAAAAACTATTAACCTATCTACTTTTGCAATGCACCTTCATCTTGCTTTGAGATGAAGGGTCAAATCATATGCCACCGCTTAGAGGTATCTCTCCTGATCTTAGGTGTCTGTAACACTAAACAAAATCCTCTTCCCCCAACTGCAACAGCTATCATGTATCTATAACATCTAAATTTCTTGACAATCTCCAGTTCAGCTTTCTGACATGCTCAGAAGTGTTCCACCAAGTCGACTACTTTCACTTATGCTTACCTAATTTAACTCACATTCTGTTGCAATCTTAGACACATAGGAAGCATCTAAATAAGACCTCAAGTTCTTAGTTTCAGGGAAAACATAACTAGGGACTGTTTGACTGGAGGATTTGCCTGTCTTTTAGCCCAATAGCCATGTATCTAGAACATTTGCTCAGGGGTTAGGCGATCCAGGCTCTATAGCCCTGTCAGCCAGAGGAGGTTTGAACTTGTATCTTCTGCTGCCTAACAGACTACCTTAATGAACATGTAGGTCATGGAAAACAGAACTACAGTAGCATTTGGGCATAAATCACAATAGTATTTTTCAGTTTTTTTACCCCCAGGGATTTGAGCAGAAAAATAGGATTACACTTGGACACACAGAACTGAATTCACTTTAACAGGGAATTCAGTTCTATTCCTAGTGCTATTCTATTTCCAACCACACCCAGGTTCCCATTACCACTTGCACATTTCACTTGATAATGCATTGATGAAAACACTTCAGAGTTGTCCCCAGTCAGCCCTCTAAAGTACACTAGAGGCTGAAGTTTTAACAGAGGCTGCAGATGACTACCCTGGGGTAGGCTCAGCAATGTATTTCCAGGTTTGAAGTGAGTATATGGGAGCAACCGTGTGAGGTATAGTTAGGAATGACAAAGTTGGGGCTTGCTGATAGTTCAGAGTGGACTCCAAAGTGCAGAATAGATATTGATTGTTTTTTTCTTGTGCTCCTGGGCATATCTAGTTGCCACACGAGGCTGGAAAAGATTTTTTTCCCTCTCTGGTTGCTACAGGTGTCAGTGGGGGTTTGCCTTCCTCAGAAGCACTGGGTATTGGCTGCAGCCAAGGCTGGGGATTTTGATTGGGATGTATTGAGTTTCATGTTGGAACTTAAACCCAGGGGTTCCTGGCTAAAGGGTCTTGCTTCTCCACTCTGGATGCACCAATACAAGATGCTTTACTGCACATTAGAGTAATTTAAAGCATCACCATCTATACATGCTTGGGATTTACTAAGCAGTAAATTAGGCTAATGCAGATTAATGGTATTGCAGGTACTAAACTAATGATACATTAGTTACTGCACAGTAGTGCATATTTAGACCCTGATCAGGAGCAATTTGCAGTCAGCCCAGGCAGCAGGAGCCCACTTCTGCCTGGCTAAGCCCCAATGCTGAGGGGATCTGTGCTGGCTGGAGGGGCAGCTGTCTCCCTGCCATGTTGGGTCTGGGACCTGCCCCATTCCCCATGTCGCTAGGAAACCTGTTTCTGCAGCTGAGACTGCTGCAACCCAGCCACATAGGAATCGGGTCCTGACCTGATCCCCATGTGGCTGAGAAAGCTCTCCCTACTAGGTAGGGGTCCTCACATGGCTGGCAGGGGAGGTAGGATCCTGATCCTCACATGGCTGAGATCCCCATGTGGCCAAGAGAGCTGTCCCTAGTAGGTAGGGATCCCCATGTGGCAGGGGAGGCAGGATCCTGATCCCTACATGGCTGGGAGAGCTGTCCCTGCTTTGTAGGGATCCCCACATAGCTCAGGCAGCTCTCCCAACTATCTGCGGATTGAGACTAGCCCCTATACCCCCTGCCAGCCCCAGGTCTGACACCTGGGAAGCCTGGAATTCCCTCTAACTACTGCAGGGGGGCAGAGCAGGGCAGAAGCAGCCTGGGACTGGATTGCTCCTGTCAAAGGGGGCACACATTTACAGCCTGAATTTTCTGACAAAAAGAAAATTTCTGAAGGCAAAAAGAAAATTCAGGTGCATTAACTGCACAGGTAGATGCACGCTCAGTGTCAGAAAAATCCCCACATCTGGGATCAAAAAGAAATTTTCCACATAGTGAGATTGGCACGGGCAGTGGAGGCTTTTGCCTGCCTCTAAGTGGAGAGTGTGTCCCTATTCCTGAGAATTCTTTAACATATATTAACAAATTATCTCCTGTCTTTGCAGTGACAGGACATTGACAGTACCTTCATCTCCCGCTTTACCTGCGACCAGTTAGGGTGGTCTTGATGTTTTAGGGCATTGTGCAAGGCAGTTTGGATTTAGAAATAGCTGTAAGAAGCTACGCCATGACAACATAGCTTTGAAGCCATGCTATTACAGGGTAAAAATTAGCATTCAGACCTGATTCAGGAAAGAACTTTAATGCATGCTTAATTTTAAACACTGTGGGCATGGCTACATGAGATGCTACTGCTCAGTGGTTACTGTGCATTTGTTTAGTACTTGTATAAGCACTATTGAAGCCAATGTGGCTATGTATATACTTAGAGTTAAGCATGTGCTTGCATCTTCTGCTTAAGAAATCTTATGCTTCTTCATGGATACATAGGCCGTGTTAGTTCTTTACAGATTTTAGAACATACAGATTATGGGGAATACAAATTCCTGAACTGGATTAACACTGAGTCCTCTGTGACAGAAAAATTCAGAAGAAACTCCATGGGTAGTAAGAAGAGGGACTGGCTAAAAGTGAAGTCCAGGTAACAAAAGAGAGATCACGCCGAGAGAATGTCATTTCCGCAGCAGCTGATCCTTTAAGATAGGTTCGGAGGGGCATGGTATGGCGTGCCAGAGGAGAGAGCATGGAGCAGGGGTTCACGAGAAGAAGAGCTGTGGGGAAAGGTCGAGACGGGAAAATCCCAGGAGCCGGTTCTGCCAAAAAGAGAAAGGACTCAACTGAAGGAGAGGACTTGGAATCCCTGAAGAAATAAGGTGACTCTCGAATCACCCAGAAGAGTAGAGTAGAAAAAAAAAGAAACCGTGAGAAAGAAGGACCCACAGATGCTCGTCAGATTTCACAAAGGTCAGGCTTGTTCTTATCCTGTTGTGGTTTTCTCCTTTTTTTCTTTTCTTTTTTTAAAATTTAATTGGGTCTGATTGTGCTCCAGGTTGCACTCACACCCATACAAGAAAGAGGCAGGGGTGTACGGAAGAATTTATTAATATTATCTCTCCCCACAAAATAAAAAGTGGAAGAAAGAAGGAGACTGAAAGCAGTAGCCCTGGTCAAAAAAAGAAAATTATAACTAATTCTAAGTTGACTTTACTTAGATATGTGCATATTGTTCTGGTGTTAAATAAATGCAACAAAGTGTTTGAATATAAAAATAAAAGTATGTAAAACAGTTTCAAAGAGTCTCAAGTTGTATGGATGTAAACTGATGGAGGTGGTAAGAAGAAAAACAGATAATTATAAAGAGAATTAATCAACCATATTCTAATTGGATTCAATTGGTGATTAAAATTCTGGGGTGTTGTTCAAAGAAGATAGAGGAGAGGGGTAATGCAGGCAAAAATCTAGCTGTATTCCTGATGTTTTACTGAGTCAGTAACTCCTCCTGACTGATAACATCAAATTAGATCAAGCCATACAGGTGAGAGTCAGAATATAAAGCGGAAGTACACAAATCTGGCAATCAGAGAGGTAAGAGCAACAATCAGACCCTCAAGCATCAAGGGAAAACCCCACAAGTAGAGACTCAGTTTCATGTTTCTTACATTGTTTTTAACCACCTAAATAACAACCTAGCCCCAGGATTGGGGCAGAGTGGAAAAGGTTGCCTTCAAACATCCTGCCCCTGCCTTGATATCTAGACATTACAAAAATAGTTTCCAGAGTTTTCAATCCTAGGTGTTTAACAGGTCTCAAGGTCACTGTTTAAAATTAAAATATTTTAAGAATGTGTAAATATGTCCACCTAATGATTTAAATACTTTTATTTTCTTTTGAATCTATGATTTTTAAAGCTATTGAGAAACGATTGGTTTTGTGCGTATGACTAAACTACAAAGACATTTACACAGTTTAAGATAAACACAATAAAAGTCTAATTTTTCCAACCAGAGAGGCTTCTCCTTAATTGCCTCTAATCATTTCTCAAAGAAAAAAATGAATAGACTAGTTAATGTCACAAGAATATTTTACATTTCATCAAGAATAATAAATTATTAGAATTTTCTTTACACACTATTCTAATTTTAACATAATCTTCTGCTTAAACATGATAATACACTTTCTGAAAAGAATTTTAAAAAGCTAAGAATACTGCATGTCAGGGAAAATAAGATTTTTTGTTGTTTGAATATATAATGCTGTTTTATTTTGAAGTATTCCTGTTTCAATGTGCTGAAGACAACTCAGACAATGCAAAGCTAAGCACACATATCTTTTCAGGATCCAGACCTTAAACTGGACCAAGCATTCTACATTTGTATACACAGCAGTAGCATAACTGGAGGCTGAGGGAAGTGAGGCACAAGCCATAGGTAAAGATTTAAAGAGGGGAGACAGAATAGTACCCCCATTCCCATCCCCAATCTTACTGCAGCAGAAACAGCCCTTCACTACACAAGTAGGGGAGCCAGATGCAAAGACACACAGGGAAAGGTAAAACTACCTTTTCTCCACTTCCACCCCAACCCTTTTTCTCCTCCCGTGGGGCACAGGGGAGTTTTGCCTAGGGCATAAAACTGATTAGTTATTCCTCTGACTCCAGTCCTGCCCTTACTGAAGTCAGGGGTTTCAGAATCAATCTGTAAATATTTATAGGTGGGAAAATTTTCACTGAGGAAAAAATGTTCAGGTGTCCATGGATTCTGAAAGCCTCAGTTTGAGAATCCAACTTGATATAAATTTTTTAAATTACCACTACTTAACCTTCTCATGTGAAAAACAGAAATAGTAATGCCCATCCCTTTTTAAAACCCCAATGAAAGCACTCAAAATCATCACAGTTATACTATCAAATAGTTTTTAAACACCATAAATCTATATTTAACTGTAATCTTTTTTAGAGACACTTTCTAGTGTGGCAGAAGCACCAGTCATGTCTCCCAATATGGTTAATCTGTAAGCTTTGGATGTACCTCTGTACACCACAGATAAAGTTGCAATATTCATGCAACATTTAACATACAGATATCATGTATATAATTTGCTTGTATATAATAATATATAGAAAGAAAACCAAACAATAGCAATGTTTATGATCGAGTTTAAAGTAGCTAGGAGTCCAGGAATATAAGAGCAACATGGGTGTGTCTACCTGTCCATTTATGTGCTTTTGCTACTATGCATTAAATTTAGTACCTCTAATATGAGGAACTAACTAAATGACCATTAGGCGGCCCTAATGCACAGCAGCAAAAGTGCGCACTTTTTTAGTTATGCTTAACATGCAGTAACCTAATTTAACTGTGCATTAGCGTGTTAGCATGGTTTTTGACATGATGCTGTAATGTATAGTAAAATTGGCTACTGCACATTAAAGCACATGTGAAAATGCATCCTCTTTTTAAAAAGACTAAAAGGCAGGTAGTGTGTGCATGTGTGTGTGTGCATGTGCATGTGTGCATGTGCGTGCACATGTGTGCACGTGTCGTATTCTACATAAGTTAACTTAACAACATAAGAAAGGGGCAGAACTTCCAACTGACAATCGAAAAATATTAATATTAAAAGCTATTGTATGCCTTTATCTCTTGCTGATAACAGTTTTCCTTAAAAGAGCTGTATGAGACATTTTGAACAGATGGTAACTGGTTTGCTCTATCCTGAATCTCTTCACAACTGCCACAGAGCCTTACCATTCATTAATCTTCTATAGACTTCCAGTAGCACAGCAACTAAATTACACACATAGACACTCTGAGGCCAGCATTGCTGTCAGGCTTAAAATTAAACTGAAGTGCACCATGCCAAGTCTTTTAACCAAACTCTACTATAAAACAGTTAGAAAAATAAACATTTAGCTTGGAGCCTGACCCATGAATGTTTGCTCCTAAAAGGGGAAACACTGGCTGGTCATTATATCTAGGGCATTCTATGCAGCAAGTGTAGCTAAGATTCATAAGTGGGAATAAAACCAGAAAACATCTGGTTTGAATTCACCTCAACTCATTAAGGTTTAAGAAGAGAGCTATTTCCTCTCTCTTCGAAGCAACAGGGGGAAAAAATACATGTACCCACAATACCCACAATGATGCTTGCATTTGTAACAAGGTCTCTACACAGCAGGTGATAACTAAATAAAATTGTAATACATTTTCTTGGATTAGATATTACCCTGTAAATGCCAGAAGATCTTTGCTGCTTGGAGAACAAACACATGCATCAAATTCCTAGTGCTCCATGCTTCATTTTCTGCAAAATAGATCCAGCATTTATAGCATATGAACACTGCCAAGACAACTTCTGCAAGTTTCTCTCTAACGTACCCTTTAAATCTACTGATAGTTTAAACCTTCCTTTTAATGTTTAGTGCATTTTTCAAAAGCTTTAGCAACATGTTGACTCAATAGTATTTTAAAAAGCTGTCTACTGATAGTTGTGGTTTCATCAGCATTTGGGTACTGTGGAGAAAATACAAAATGAACTTTACTCCTGAGATTTAACAGTCCAAAAAGGTGTACTTCCCATTTCTTCTGATGCCTTAGCAATGTCTGGTGTCTACACAAAAGGTATTACAAACTGACAAACCAATAGAAACAAGAGCAGTTTGGTGTCCTACCCTATAATCTATTTTAATGGCAACATAGATACACTTATTACATATGGCATGTGGGCAAGTGTCCCAAATTCCAGAAGTAGCATCTTACAGTGATTTGCAGAACAGAACCTTTACAGTAAATAATTATAATGTTCTTTCAGTCTTTCTTCTTTCCTTTCTTTCCTCCTTTTGTTTTTTCAGGGAAAAAAATAAAGATTACATTTTTACTTCACAAAGTTTTATTGACTAATCTAATTGTTATCTTTCAAATGCAAATTTGAGGTTTTAATTTAGAACTACTACTATCTTTTAATTGCATCAGTTTTAGCAGAGAATTAGTATTAGTGTGTAATCTCTATAATCTCTATAATTATGGAGATTTCTGCAGTGGGAATCATGGAGCTTCAGATATAATGTATTCAGATTTCTTCATTTACCTTAATATACTTTTGTTGCAGAATACCTCCAGGTACAGTATACAAAACTACACTATTAAAAGAGGAGTCTCCTTGGAAATTGTTTGTTCTCAATACTTCTACATTCTAATATTCAAAATTGCCAGTATTATTTTATTTGGATCAGCATATGTTTCCTTTTCTGTACAACATTTAGTTATAAAACATTCAGATTTCATCCTTTCACAGTGTTGTGGGGAAATATTTAAAAAACATTTAAGTATCTGCCTGCATCTTCTGGCCCTGCTACATAATGGTGTATGTGTGTATAGAGGGACATTTCCTCAGACACATACAGGCATCTGAAACAAATACACAGAATTCTGTTGGAGCAGAGAGTTAGGGTCCTTTTAAGAGTTTTCGAATTTCAATATTTTTTTCCCTTAGAATGGAATGGATTTTTGTTATAAGAAAAAAGCCTATGTTTCTGGTCATAAAAATCTTTTTCTAAACAAGGATCATGCTATCTTTTTAAGTTTGGAATATCATGAAACAACATTCAAAGAGTCACGATCTGTTTAATTCATCTTAATGGGCTGTCAGCTCTGACAACCCAGTAATTTAGGTACCAGTTGTAAACTTCAATCCAGTTTTGGTGGATCACTCTGGCTAACATATTAACTGAGTATTATTGATAAGAGCAAGGACCACAAAAGCATAGCCAATGTCTGTACTGATTCTTCTTAAAGGCTGTTTTTAAAGCTTTGTGACAGTATGGTACAGAATAATTATCAAAATGATTTTGATTTGGCTATATTATTCACTAGTGGAGAAGCAATATATGGCTTTTAGGCTTAGTAGAATCATAGAAAGCTGGGGTTGGAAGGGACCTCAAGAGGTCACCTAGTCCAACCCCCTGTTAAAAGCAGAACCATCCCTAACTAGTTCGTGCTAGCTAAAGCTTTGTCTAGCCAAGTTTGAAAACCGCCAGGAATAGAGCTTCCACTACCACCCCGGGTATCCTGTTCCAGTGTTCCTAGTGAGAAAATTATTCTTGATATCTAACCTAAACTTCCCTTGTTTCAACTTGAGACTGTTGCTCCTTGTTCTGTCATCTGCCACCACTAAAAACAGTCTAGCTCCATCCTCTTTCAAATCCCCCTTTAGTTGAAGGCTGCTAGTAAGTCTCTTTTCAGTCTCCTCTTCTCCAGACTAAATAAGTCCAATTCCCTCAGTCTTTCCTCATAAGTCATGTCCTCTGGCCTCATCATTTTTGTTGCCCTCCACTGGACCCTCTCCAATGAATCCACATCCTTCCTGTAGTGGGGGGCCCAAAACTGAACACAGTACTCCAGATGTGGCCTCACCAGTGGCCAGTGCACCAGTGCTGAATAGAGGGGAATAATCACTTTCCTTGACCCAGATTTATAGATTGTAAGTCTGGAATGGACCTCGGAAGAACATCAGGTCCAGCCCCCTGCACCAGGCAGGAAAGACAGCGGGGATCAGGTGACCCCTGCAAGCAGTTGGTCCAGTCTCTTCTTGAAGACTTCCAGGGTAGGTGATTGCACCATCTTAGCTTATTCCTCAGTCTGGACACTCTTAACAGTGAAAAAATTACCTACCTACAGGCAATACACCTCCCAATGCATCCCAGTATGCTGTTAGCCATCTTGGTAACAAGACACCATTGGTTCATATTCAGCTTATTGTCCACTATAACCTGCAGGTCCGTTCTGTGGAGCTGCTGCCCATCCAGTCAGCCCCCAGCCTATACTGGTTTATGGGATTTTTCCATCCTAAATGCAGGATTTTGCATTTGTCCTTGTTGAATCTCATGCAATTCCTTTTGGCCCAATCCTTGAATTTGTCTAGGTCATTCTAAATCCTAGCCCTACTCTCCAGCATATCTTCTACTTCTCCCAGCTTAGTGTCATCTGCAGACTTGCTGAAGGTGCACTGTATGCCATCTTCCAGGTCATTGATGAAGACATTCAACAAAACCAGCCCCAGGACTGACTCTGGGACAATCCACTTGATACTGGCTGCCAATTAGACATCAATTACCAGGGATCCTAGTTTTGTCTGATTTTTAAAAATCCCCAATTTTTGTTTTAAAAAAGTTACCCCAAATCCACATTTTTCCATGCTTAAAATGAAATGCCCCTATATATATATATATATCTATATATATTAATGGCATTTCATTTAAAGCATGGGCAAATGTGGATTTGGGGTTATTTTTTAACCTAACATTGTGGACTTTAAAATCAGACAAAACCAGGATTCCTGTTGATTACTTCTGTCTGACCCCAATGCTCCAGCCAGTTTTCTATTCATCTTAAAGTTTATTCATCCAGCCTGTACCTCCTTAGCTTGCCTGTGAGAATGTTGTAGGAGACCATATCAAAATCCTTGCTAAGATCAAAGTACGCCATATCCACTAGTCCCCGGGCATCCACAGAGCCAGTCCCTTCATCATAGAAGTTCATCAGGTTGCTGAGGCATGACTTGCCCCTGGTGCATCCATGCTGACTGTTCCTAATCATCATCTTTTTCTCCAAGTGGTTAGAAATGGATTATTTGAGGATCTGCTCCATGATTTTTCCAAGGATGGACTGATCTGTAGTTCCCTGGATCCTCCTTTTTCCCTTTCTTAAATATAGGCACTATGTTTGCCCTTTTCCAATCATCTGAGACCTCTCCTGATTCTCACGAGTTTTCAAAGATGATGGCCAATGGCTTTGCAATCACATCAGCCCCCTCCCTTCCTTTTCCTTATAAGCTTCCTTTTTTGTGATTTAGTTTACTGAAGAGTTCCCTGCTTAGCCAAGCTGATCTTCTGCCATACTTGCTAGTCTTCCTCCATATCAGGATGGTTTGTTTCTACATTCTCAGTAAGGCTTCTTTCTTGTACAGCCAGCTCTCCCAGACTCTGCCTCAGACTGGCTTCCCAGGGGATCCTGCCCATGAGTTGCCTAAGGGAATCAAAGTCTGCTTTTCTGAAGTCCAGAGTCCTTACTCTGCTGATCTTCATGCTTCCTTTCCTTAGGAACCTGAACTCAATCATTTCATGGCCACTGCTGCTCACATTGCCATCCACTACTACATTTCCCATCAATTCTTCCCTGTTTGTGTTCAGCAGCTTAAGAACAGCATGGCTGTTCCAGCACTTGCACAAGGAAGTTTGATCCAATAGTCTCCAAAACCTTCCTGGATTATACAGACATTTGGGGGCACTGGGGGAGGTTAAACCAATTCAAAATGACTGCCCAATATCAGGTAAATCAGGATGGTGGGTCTAGGGTTGTGGGTCCACTGTGGGACTGGGGGAAGTCATGACCCATGAGTGGTCAGGGGGCAGGCAAAACCTGAAAGGGGGATGGGGGGGTCAGGCATGACCCACAGAAGGGGTAAGGGGGCAGGCAAAACTTGAAAGCAGGATGGGGGACCAGGCATGACCCACAGATAGGCTGGGGGGCAGGCATGACCTGCAGGTGGGGTGCAGGAGTCAGACATGATCCATGGGTGGGTCCCCTCCTACACTGAACCTACACCCACATCCCTCCCACCCTTCCACCCACTGGGACTTACTTGCTGAGCTCCAGCAGCAGCGAATGCTGATAAAAGCTGCTGTACTCAGAATGGCTTGTGGGATAGGGTTGAGAGAGCTGGCTGCTTCAGGGGAGGTGGAAAAAGGGTTGGTGGGGTAAAAATAGCTGAGTGGTGTTGGGGGTGAAAAGAGAAGCCCTGGGGCTGAGGCCAGTGGCTGGGTTTTCCCAGCCCCAGGGCTGTTCAGGGAAAATGGACAGAAGTGCCATGCACTGGTTTGACTTAAATCAGATGTTTGATACTACATAGATCTAGGTTTGTCTTAAATTGGGTTCTGCAATTTTTAGATCAATTTACGTGCATAGAACTTCTGTACAGTTATAGGTTTAGACTGACTGCCAGTCACTGAGACTGCAGTGTAAGTGTAAAGTTGGTACTGGGATGAGCAAAGTTTAAATTCAGGTGGCCATTTTGAACCCAATTTAACCTCTCCAAATGTCTGCATTTAGCCGTACAAGTCATTCCAATGGGACCCTATATTATTCCTGTAGTTGTCAGCTTGTGGTGGGCTTTGTGGGGGAATGGGGAGACAGTAAAGTGTCTTTCTGGAGTCTCTTTAAAAATTCAGAAGCACTGATGCATGAGAGAATACATGGGAAACTACAGCAAGGTAATACATTTCAATATTTTGAAAAGACCTTTTAAACTTTTAAATAAAGGACAAGATTTTATCCCAGTACCAGCACCTGTCAACCACCTGTCAATGTTTCCCCACAAAAATTTAACTTTTGACATTTGATATTGCCCAAAAGGGAAGAATTTTATGTCTATGACATCACTGCTACCCTGGGAAGGTATCCATATATTTCTTTGCTAAATGGGCAATTTTTTACTTAATACTGGCAAAATTGATCCTAAGGAGGAGTAGATGTGAGCAATTATATAATACAGGTAACCTGTTGTGCCAAGGTAAGTAAATTGTCAGGCTTACATACAGAATTAGTGTATTTATTAATTTACTTGACTAACACAATAACTAAGCAGGATACTTCACAGAAAAATATATACCTGACTTAAAGTGTGTGCAGTCTAATACAGTAAAGAGAACAATCTAAACAAAATTATTAAGGTGGTAAGAACTGGATAAAAGAACATAAGAAAGGGTAAGAGAGTGAATATTTTCCTGCAGTGGATTGACAGAGACTGACAAAATAATGATGTAATTACTGCATTTTGCTATTTTGGAACCAATATTACAGAGATTATTTCAACCCTATATATATAATTTATTCCTCAATAAAGTTAAAGAGGAAGAATACTTCAGTTATAAGTTTCTTTGCATAGAAACTATAATTTATAGAGAGAGAGCAAGAGATAATTGTAACTATTTATATTCTGAGACATACTGTGCTCAGCACAAGTTCCTTGACACTGATTTCTAACTCCTGTTGATATTTAAACAATTAAAGGTTAATCAAAGACAAAATGTTTTGAAGAAAGATCATACCAAGATAGTACATTTATCTCCTAATTGTCTGAGGGTAAATTCACAGAGAGCTGGTTTTGTTGGCTTTTGTTATCTGACTAGGGGCAATGAATTTCAGGTTTTTTGTTCTGGTGATAATCAATTTACTCATCAGGTTGTTTAAAGATTAGCCATCATTAAAGATGTTTGACAAATACATGAGTTACATTATTATAGCATTTTTTTTTCTTCTTTAGCATGCATGATATAGCCTCAATCTTATAACAGGTTCTTATTTCATGGACTATGTCATGTTGTGGGGATCCCAGGACTGGCCATGATGACCCTAGAGCTCCGTGACCATGCCAGCTTCACCCTGCAGGCACCTTCTAGTCTCTCCTTCCATGTCTTGTTGGTTAAGATAATAAGTAGGGAGGCTCCCTGTGAGTTTGTATTACCAATGTTTTTCATAAATAAGTTTACTCCCACTAGAGTCAATGGGAGTAACACCAAATGTGTTGAGTAATGTAAACTCCCAGGTGGTACCAAAAACTTGATTTGGGTCTCATACACTTGAATCCTGGGAGTTTATATTTAAATGAGTAAATATAATGAATATAACAGATCAGAAGAGCCCAGTCACCACTGCTGCTTTTCCATGGTTTCCGCATCAAACCATGAGTGTGATAACTTTGCCCTCCTTACAACAATTCTGAATTTATTTTCCTTACTACTTGGCCATAGTCTTGTATTCAGTTACAATATGGTATCCTTTAAATTTTACTGCTGCGTTCTTCAGGGGCAGCATCCTCAACTTTAGCAAAACAGAACTATCCCATATTTTAAGTTTCAGTGTTATGGGTCTATTGGTCTTAGTAACAATTTTCTATTTGTTGTGTTTAATATTGGAATGACATTGTACTCAAAGTGTTCCACATTTTCAGTTTTTATTTTAAAATAAAAAATCTGAGAATTTTCAGGGTTTATCTTCCAAATATAAAAAAACCAGATGAAATTGGGATAAAAGGAAGAAAAGAAAAAAATGGTTTAAATCAGGGAAAATAATAATATATTCCCATTGCAGTGAGAGAAGGAGGGACTGAAGTAAGGCTGGGACTAGTGAAGGGCTGGAGGGAGGAGCATGGTGCAGCCTGTCAGCCACTCCCAGAACTGCAGCAGGGAACAAAGCGGGGGGAGCTGTTAGTGGGTGTGTGACATGGGGTGGGGTGGGGTGGCGTGGCTCTTGCACTTACATGCCCCCCAGGAAGGTTGCAGACTGGGGAGCTGTGCTGGCCTCTTCCCAGGGGGGTGCCTGCCTCCAGATCTGCACACAGGACAAGAGAAGACTGCTGCCCACCCTCAGCACTGGGAGGAGCCTGGTGCCACTACTGACCATAGCCAGCAGCAGCAGCAGCCTGCTCTCATCCTATGCATGGATCCAAGAGCCCAGCACAGCCTCCCAGCCTGCAGCCCTCCCAGGGGGTGCGTATCAGGAAGAGCCACGCCCCCGACAGCTCCCCTGCTTTGCTCCCTATTGCAGTCCCAGGAGCGGTTGATGGGCTGCACTGCACCCCTCCCCTCTGCTGCAGCAGCCTGCTGCCGGGTTGCCCTGGAACTTGGGGGAAATGGGGAGTGGCACACAGCCAGACATGGGTGCCACCCGGGGTCAGAGCTGGGAGCCCCACATCCCCAGGCAGCAGCTTCAACCCCATGTGCCCGTGAAGAGCAGCTGGATGCAGTACTTGCCACAGGAAGCAGGCTGGACTCTCTTGCTTATCCTCCCAGCAGGACTCGCAGCTCCCAGCACCTGAGGCCCCAGCAGGAGCTGGGAGTGATTCCCACAGCCTGGAACTCACCTGCCCTGGGAGTGATTCCCACAGCCTCTCCCACCCCACCCAGGGTCAAAGCCAAGAGCCCCATGCCCACAGGAAGCTGCTCTAGCCACTCTCCCCTGGCTTCTGCACAGGCACCGTCACTCCCTTTGCTCCCTGCTAAGCCAGCATCTGCTGCCACTTCCCCCCACCATCAGTTTTTATTGATTGACACTGAAAAATAGGTGTAAAACAGTAAAAACCAAAAAAACTTCAATAAAAAAGTCTGGTTATTTACCAGTGAAATTAAGTAAAAACTGAAAATGCAGAACACAATGTGCTCATGATGGTCCATGAATTATGCAGGAGGTAAGGATCCTTGTGGGTGATATCTTATATTGCACAGTGAGGATAAAGTCACACAAGGTTTCAAATATAAGGCATTTGAGGACCTAATGAAGAATGCCTTGCATTTGAAAGCTTGTCTAACTTTATGTCAACCATACATTGATCCAATAAAAGATATTACCAATAAAAGATATCACCCGCAAAAATCCTTGCCTCTCACATGTTGGCATGAAATTTTATGAACTAAGGACTTGGATTTTCCTAATGCAGATGGCCTTGTGTGACTTGACACCATATCAGTGATAAAATTGAAGGCCATTAACCTCCCGGAAGTTATAAAGCTCCCTACTGCATGTCACAGTGCATCTATGATTATGTGCTTTAAGGAGATAACATGTGCTCTCTTTTTCATGAACATAGGGGACTAGCAAGTTACAGTCCTTGGTGTCAGAGGCATGAGGGTTTCAACAGTAACTGGATGCTGCACAGTAGAGAATTTTGTTATCTTCTATCCTTTTGTTATCTTCTATCTTCTACCCCTATATGATGTCAGTTGTCAGGATATAAGATGATCCTATCTAAACATATGTATCTACAGCTATAACTATTGATCTATCTAGATGTGTGTACACAACTCTATTCATACTATATATCAGACATGATAGATGCTTGATCATTGTGCTGAGATAGAGCAGCTGAGGTTAATAGCACAAACAAACACAACTCAGCAATCTCAGACCTGCAAATGAAAAATAAAATTCATCCAGGTATATGAAAAATAATTTAGGTTAACAAACCAGTATTCAGATTTCTATCACTTTCTTCTGTTCTTGAAAGAAGTGACATACCATTTTGAGTGTTCTGAAGACAACTTTCTCCAACACCTTTTCTTGTCTCTAAAAGTACTGACCACATACAACAATATAATTTAGTGCGAACTTACATTTTTTGAAAATTTATTGTTCAGCTAACATATATCCCTTTTCCTGTCTTCATTGAATCCATGTATCAAAATAATGTCACTTAGTGTGTTCATTGGTTTCTTCGAATTTAAGGAAAGGAAATTACTTCAGTCCTCCTTTTGCTGACTGAGACCACATACAAGCATTCATTCCTAGTAGTGAAAAATTTCTACCACTGGAAATATTTCCAGGAGAGGGAACAATACAGGCATTCAGCTTATAACCACCCCTGCTCCTTGTATCTTTGTGAAACTGGAGTAATCCACTGAAGCAATCTGACAAATTCATCACCGTTTTTCATTCTGGGGTCTCCAGTGTGAGATGTGGATAGGGAGCTTTGCCATGCTTCTCCATCTGCTTGGCTTCCTGCACCAAGGAACCAGTGAAGCTAGCAGTGCTGTAAGCTCTCTGCCTATGGGAGGGACAGGAGAAGCTTACCTTTGTGCCTTCTTCAAACTAAGGTGGCCCTGGTTTCCAGAAGGCATAGGAGCTTTTCCCTATAGTTTGACTTCTGCTCATCTACAGGAGGACTTAAGCTGTAGGGAATGTGCACCAGCATTAATTCTCCCAGGAGCAACTTCTATTGAGTTGGAACTCGGTTATTTTTCTCCTGGAACCACCACTTTTGGTCTGGGATAAATAGTTTGTAAACTTGTGGTTTCTACTGGAAGAACAGTATTTCTCCTGGTAGAAATGTAATGCATATCTGACCTCAGTGGCATTTAGGTATTCCAGCTATAAATTGCTTCTGTTTTGCTAGAGACATATTATCCTTGAGTTTCTTTTAGTATTGTCACCGTTCTCCTTTTGTGATATACTTGCCAAACTAGCATTTCATGGCTGTATGAAATGTTAGTGTGTATGGGACATTAATCTCTTAGCAGTGGCATCCTTGCTTGGATAAGCAAAGGTCAAGAGTTCATGCTTATCTTCCCTATGTTTTCTTGAATTTTCTTTGCTTCCTGTGTACTGCAGATATTAGTGACATGTCCAGTGTTGAATAAAAACAAGAGGGATACAAAGATGTTAGCTAGGCTGTTGCCCTTATATTTAATGAAGAATTAGTGTGTAATAATGCAAATAATTAAAAGCATAAGCAATTTTCAGGACCTAGCAAAGATTATGCAGCTTCAAATTATGACATGGATTTGTAGGTTAAGGAACTGTTTAGAGTTGTTGCTTCTGGTTATTCAAACAACAACTGGGTTCTGACCTGGGACCTTTGCACCTCTCAAACAGAGAGACCCGAGTTCTGAGTCATCCTCAGGTTAATTTTAATGCATGCATTTTCCACTCCCCAGAAAAATGCCCTAATACCATGCTGTAGGATAGGCAGAGCTAAGTGCATTCTCCATCCTTCCTGTTGAAGCTGGTTCTTTTGTTGGAAAGGAATAAAGTTATTAGGCCAGAAATTATGAAGGAGAAATACTGGCTCTTGTAAGCTCATTGAGGCAGGAATTCTTCCAGAAAGAAAAGAAGTCATAGGTTCTGACTTCTCCCCTAATACTGTTTATGCATTTCCTCTAAAAAGACTAGTTAATTAAAAATAAATCATAGGGAGAAGGGGGAAGAACCCTCTTAGTACCAGTAGGGTACCAAGGACTCTATGCCCTACCTAGATTCCTTTTCTATGCAAGGGGCTTGTCCAATGCCATATGTAGAAAATCAAGATAAGTAATAACCATAAGGCCTTAAACCAAATATAAGACTGTCAAGAAAAGTTCAGATTGAGAGAAATTGGATTTGGGAGTGTAACTTTCATACATATTTAACTTTCATACTTTTTTAAAAACAAAGTGTTTCTAAATGAGAAACCTTTGCTAATTCTAAATGCATTGTTATATTGCCACTCATTTCTAAAACTATAATTAGGAACCCAGCCTGGGGTTGAATGTACCTGAAGGAACTCAGTGATCTGAAATATTGTAGTACTAATTCCAGGGTCTATGAGCCAAACATCAGAGGATCTCTAGCATCAGGGTCATCAGAAGCAAGATCTGCTTCAGAACAGCCTCCTTTAAGAGCCAATCTGTTCATCAGTCTCTAGACCCTGGGCACTTAGAAGTACCAGAAGCACTTAGATCTACTGTTTAAATCCAGTTACAACAAACTGGCATCCATCCATAGACTATGACTGACCAAGGAGTCAAATGGAGGGAAAGTAGTTCCATCAGTAGTACCGAACATGATACTTATTGGTAGGGCTGTGCAAAATTTTGCTGGCAGTTTTGTTTTGCTGTTGTTTCAACTCATTTTGAGCTTGAAACAGTGAAATTGAAATGAAACGGAGAGCTGTGAAACAGCCTCGAAACAAAGAGAGGCAAATCAAAACATTTCAAACTTTTCAAAACATTTTGAGTTTTGAAGCTCAAGCTAGGCTTGCCTGCAGATAAATAGAAACTAAAGTAAAGAGAGGGAGAGGGAAGAAGAGCAGGGACAGAGGGAAAGGAGTGCTCTCATTATTGACTGTGTAGCTGACCAGTGACTGTCATCCTCCCCTGAGATCCCTTCCAAGACCAGTGCTCTGGGGGAGGGATGGAAAAACTGCATAAAAGGCAGCATTGTTTGAACTGCCCTGGTTTCTGCTTTGGTGTCAGTTACTGAGCTCTGTGTTCCAGTTTTGCCTTCCAGCAGCAAGAGGTACAGGGCCCCAGAACCCAGAATCCCCCTGCACCTATCCCCTTGACAGCTGGCAGGCTTCGTGGCCACAGCAGGGCCTAGGAGGCCTGCAGTTTTCACCCAACTCTGCCCTAAAACAGATACAATCAGTTGTACAAGCACCCATGTCATGAGTTTTGCCTGTCAGCAGCCAGAGATCCAGGGCTCCAGGACCCAGAAGCCCCTGCACCTATCTCCTTGACAGCTGGGAGGTTTTGTGGCCTCAGCAGGGGCTATCATGCCTGCAGCTTTCACCCTGCTGCACCTTAACACAGACAGTGTCACCCATGTCATGAGTTTTACTTGCCCATAGCTTGAAGTGCAGTTTCCCCAAACCCCCTGCACCTATCTCCTTGAAACTTGGCAGGCTTTGTGGCCTCAGTAATGGCTACCATACCTGCAGTTTTGACCCCACTGTGGCTTAACATATACATGTGACATGAGTTTTGCTTTCAAGATTGAGGTGCAGTTCCCCACAAACTATCTCCTTGAAACTTGGCAGGCTTTATGCCCTCGTAAGGGGCTACCATTCCTGCAAGTTTTATCCAAATCAGGCCAGAAATGATAAAGTTATAGGCTGTTTCATGCTTCCCCATTTTAGCCTATGGGTAAAATGTCGAAACAGCGAAACTGTTTTGATGAAATGAAACAGAACAGTGGTTTCAAACTGAAATGAAATTTGAAATGAAATGCTGTTCCATCAAAACATCGAAATGCAAGTTGAAACAAAATGGTGCCATTTCGCACAGCCCTGCTTATTGATGAACCCTCCACAGAAGAATGTCTAGGACCTCTGAATGCTGGAAACTATAAGGGAAGAGGGCAAGGGGACAGACGATACTGTATAGGTTCTGCATAAGTACTCTTTTCCATCAAAACCATTCTCTACCACTGTGAGATACAGGGTACTAAGCTAAGGCATTTCTTATGTTTATAGAGAAACACTGAGACAGGCTGTGACAACTATACCTCGGCATGACCCAGAAACCAAACTGCATACAGACTTTGGTAATAGACTTAAATGATACTCTACACCAAGGCACAGAGTAGCAGCACCCAGTGACCATCAAGGGTCAACTCATTGTTTACAAGTGAAATTTAAAGTATTAATTTTAACTCCTAAAGAGCCAAATGGCTGGAACCTGATTATCTAAGAGTCTGACTGACTCTCTGCATGAAATGGAATTGCAATGACAGTCAGCAAATGTACTTGAGCTGCAGAAGCAGGAGGCATCTCAGCATGGAAAAATTACTCTCCACCAAGTTGAGCCATGAGACGAGTTTTATTTTTCTTTTACCCATCTTTACATGTCTTTTACACTTTGTAGAGACTGCTTTTAAATTATGTTAAATGGCATAAAAACTAAAGATTTTCCTAATATATAAAATATGTTATTAAAAATAGCATATAAATAATTCACCATAATGTATATTGGCATTATACAATAATATAGCAGTTTTGCCATGTGCATAAATTAAACAGCACTTGTATAATACTTGACTTATAGAGTGGCTACTGATTAGCTGAATATTTAAGACATGATAAGGGCACAGGACAGCAGCATCAAATATTACCCATTAGAATGATTAGGCAGCTTATGTATTGTCACATTGGCACTATGAAGATGGTAACTTTGTAGCATACAAAGTGCAGCATCTGCTATATTAATAGCAGATGCTGTTCTTTAGTACAGGCGTTTTTGCTACCAGGCACTCAGATGGATACACAGTTGCAACAAAAGCAACCACATACCAGTACCTGTAGTTCAATTAGCATGAAAACATTGGCTCCAAGGTGCCTTATGGAAAGATCTGTAAAAATATGCTCAGCAAAAGCATTTGAGAGTAAGGAACTTTGAGGAAGTTTAAGAATGCTAAATGAATATTAAAACTAGATTTAAATAGGCAGGAAAAAGAATTGCCTTCAGTCCTAAATAACCAGCAGGAAAAACAAAATCAAAGGGAAAAGTTATACATAAATAAATTGCATACATCAAGAGATAGCAAGGAAAGAAATGGAATTTTCCAGTTGACAAACATACAAAAGAAAGAGGCTAATTGTAAACAAGACTACTGTAAAATCAGTTTAATTGCTAGAGAATGATGAAAATCTGAAAGGGAAGTCAGGGAAGCTTGATACACAGAACATACTTCAGAACCTGAGTGATTATGATTATTCCCATTAAGGCATTTTCAAATAGCGCACAATAATGGAAAATAATGCAGGCACATCACAAACTGTTCAAGCCCTATCAAGCCCTTAAGCCAGTAGAAATATAATGTGGAAAAGAAGGTACACAGAAAATGGGATATAATTGTATAAGACAAATCACTGGTGAATCAGAAAATTGGAAAAAACTTGAAAATCTAAGTAAAGGCAGCAAAAATAGGGTAATCATTTATAATTATAATAAGAAATGAAATAGCATACCCACACTTACTTTTAATTTCTTTTTTTTTAAATAGTGGTAAATCTAACCAAAGAACAAGAATTGAATCTAGAGTTATAGCAAAAGAATAAGTGTAATCTAAAACAAATAAATAGAAACATTTTGCTATTGCATACATGACACTGACCATATTTTTCTTCTAATTACATAGAAATGGTTATTGCACTAAAGCAGATTCAAGCATTAACTCAGCATAGTGATATATGATCACCTCTTGGCCAAACTGCCCAGTTGTGGCCTTGGCTCCACCACGATCCGCTGGCTGGGAAATTGGCTTCATGGTCGGACCCAGAGGGTTGTGATTGATGGCAGTCACTCATTATGGTGCCCTGTGACCAGTGGGGTCCCTCAAGGCTCTGTCCTGGGACCCATACTGTTCAACATCTTCATTAACGATGTGGACATTGGAGTCAGGAGTGGACTGGCCAAGTTCGCCGATGACACCAAACTTTGGGGCAAAGCATCCACGCCAGAAGATAGGAGGGTGATCCAGGCTGACCTGGACAAGCTCAGCAAATGGGCAGATGAGAACCTGATGGTGTTTAACACCGAAAAATGCAAGGTTCTCCACCTTGGGAGGAAAAACCTGCAGCATCCTTATAGGCTCGGCAGTGCTACGTTGGTTAGCACTACAAAAGAAAGAGACTTGGGGGTCATCATTGACCACAAGATGAACATGAGCCGGCAATGCGATGCTGCGGCTAGTAAAGCGACCAAAATGCTGGCATGCATCCATAGATGCTTCTCGAGCAAATCCCGGGACGTCATTCTCCCCTTGTACTCGGCCTTGGTGAGGCCACAGCTGGAGTACTGTGTCCAGTTATGGGCTCCACAATTCAAAAAGGATGTGGAGAAGCTTGAGAGAGTCCAGAGGAGAGCCACGCGCATGATCAGAGGTCAGGAAAACAGATCTTACGATGACAGGCTGAGAGCCATGGGACTCTTTAGCCTGGAAAAGTGCAGGCTCAGGGGTGATCTGATGGCCACCTATAAGTTTATCAGGGGTGACCACCAGGATCTGGGGGAATGTCTGTTCACCAGAGCGCCCCAAGGGATGACTAGGTTGAACGGTCACAAACTCCTGCAAGACCGTTTCAGGCTGGACATAAGGAAGAATTTCTTTATTGTCCGAGCCCCCAAGGTCTGGAACGGTCTGCCAGCGGAGGTGGTTCAAGCACCTACATTGAACACCTTCAAGAGTAAATTGGATGCTTATCTTGCTGGGATCCTATGACCCCAGCTGACTTCCTGCCCTTTGGGCAGGGGGCTGGACTCGATGATCTCCCGAGGTCCCTTCCAGCCCTAATGTCTATGAAATCTATGAAAATCTATGAAGGCAATCAGGCTAAGTATAGACATTCAAAAAGCCTATGGGGGAAAGCATGATAACAGTCACTCTTTACTTAAAGTGCTATAAATTAGAGTGCATTCCAACTAAAGGGATGTGCCCTGTCCACTGCCGGGGGTTCAGTGCCTGCCTGTACTGGTCAAGGCCAGCTGGCAGGGGGTGTTAATACAGGCCTCCCAGGAGGCTGCCAGAGTGGCCCCTCCCGGACCTGCCTCCCCACCAGCTGCGGGCTGTCAGCAGTGGCTGAGGGGGAACAAAGGGGAGAATGGAGCCCCTCCTGCCATGAAGATCCAGCCTGCCCCTCCACCACCCCAGCCAGCAAGCTGTGGGTGGGCCCTCATGGCAGGAGGCTCCTTTCCCCAAGCTGCAGCCAGCAGAGTCACAAGTTTCATGTGCCACCTTTTGCTGCACTAGGACCCCTGGCAAATTGGGGGTGGGAGGAGTGGAAAAAGGAGTCCCACTGCTTTTCAGCTCCCCGCTTCCTGGTTTGGGCCTTGGTGGGGGCAGGGCTGGGCCCACACTACAGGGGCCTCCTTTTCCATGCTCCCATCCTAGAGTTCCCAGTGTGGCAAAAAGTGGTGCAGAGAACTTGCACTGTTGCTGCTGGCTGCATCTGGGGAATGGGAGCCCCCACCCCACAGCTTGCTAGTTGGGGTCTTGGGGGGGATGAGATGGGGGGCTCCCTCCCTGGCCCCGTGCCCAGCATGGGAAAACACCAGGTCAGCTGGCCCCTCCAGAAGTGCCTGGCTGTTACTGTCAATAGACTTGGGTGGGGGGAAAGAGAGCCCCCTACCTGTGGCCAGGACTGAGCCTAACTGCCCCAAAGAAACCAACTAGCAAGCTGTAGGGGGACCTCACAGTGGGGAGGGCTTCCTTTCCCCTGCCCCAGACTCTTGACAGGGGCAGCCAGCAGCTGCAGCAAAGCTGCCCAGCCATGTTTTGCTGTGCCAAGAACTGAGGTGGAGAGAGAAGGGAGCCCCTGTGCCATGCAGACCTGAGCTGACCCCCCCCCCCACAACCCTCTAACCAGTAAGCTATGGTGGGGACCCTTGCAGCTGAAGGGATCCTTCCCCCCCAACCACAGTTCTCAGAATAACAAGAAGCTGGAGCAGCCCCACTCTGCAGCTTCTGGTTGCAGCTGCCAGATCATGTGGGAAGGGGGGAGTGAACAGAGGCCCCCTGCCATGCAGACCCAACCCAATCCCCATCCCAAACCCCAAGCCAGCAAACTGTGAGGAGGCCATTATGGTGGGGAGAGGGGAGGGCTCCTTCCCAATTGCTGCTGACAGGTAGCACCTGGCAGGGGTGGGGTGGGGCTGGGGAGAGGGGCTGCTCCTGCAGCAGGTGCTGGAAGAGAAATTCAACTCCTTCTCCTAATGAAGCCTTTCTGTCTGGGCTGGGCTGAGCTGCATCGTAGGGCTGGAGCAGCTGCAGGGGCAGAAATGCCCTCCCTCCCTGCCACCAGGCTGCTTGTGGAGCTGTGATCAGAGGTTCTCACTGATTCAGGTCAGTGACAGATCAGGGGGTGGGGCCTGCCCAGCCACTCAGGCAGAGGAAATAAGTTTAGAGCACAGCCCTGTGCAATGCTGCCTGGGATGGTTGAGATCATGCTCCAAGTTAACTCTTAATGGGATCTGGCACAGGTGTTTGGTAAGATGCTCTAACTGAATGCACTTTAGGTTAGTATACAACCACCATTAATTTAGAGTGGGATCCACCGTTTTTAAAGCACTTTATGTGCTTTGAATGTCTGTTACATTATGGCTGTAAAGCACTTTGTGTGCTTAAAGCACATGAAGTGTAAATCTGCACTTGGCCTCTGATTCTGGAAGTAAGAAGCAATAATGTTGGATACACCTTCTTGTTCCGTATGCAGAGCCAAGAGTTAAAAAAGGGGCAGAAGTAATGTACAGTTTCCAAAATCAGTCCAAGTTTTCAAACAAGTGAGCCCTGCACACCTCAGATGATTCCTGGCTCTGAATCTTGAGTGAACAGAAGCATGTGATGTTTGGCCTTAATTCAGATACCTATACTCCAGAGAGTATTGGGAGTTCAGACCCATTCCTTCACTTGCCATTTTTTTAATAACAGAAAAAGAGATCTGTGCATAACCTCAAGAAATCATCTAGTCACCCCATCATCCAGTTCTTTTCAAAAACATTTCAGATAAACTCTATTTGTAGCTTCCTTCTCAGCATGTGGGGTTGTCAGGGGTTTTCTTGTGGATTGGTTATACCACATAGAGAGCTTAGAAAACCAATTAAGTTTCTTTGGAGCATCTACCTGAGGATAGAGTCAAGTATTATACCTAACTTTTAGTGCGCACACAGACACACACACAGACACACACACTCCAAAGCTCAAGTCATAAAAACCTAAAGTGAGTTTCTCAGATTTATTTTAAGTGACTTATTCAAAAATCAACAGTCAGTTGAAGAATAGAACTTACAGCCTCTTATTTGTACCACTAGATTATGTCTTGCATCTCCATTCATTATCTGAGAGTAAATTCATTTTAAATTAGACCTGATATTTCTTTTATACACCTCTCTATTTTATCCTGTTACTTAATGGACTTAAGCTTAAGACTATGATAGTCAAATCGCAAACACATCAGAAGCTGAAATGTGTGGATAGCCATTTAAAATATTGTATTATTATTACATTGACCAATACTTTTCTGAACCTTTTGGTCAGGAAGCTGAGCTGGCTATATGATAACCCCTAGTCTTTCATAAGAGTTTCAACATTTCCCAATTCACAAATATTCAAGGATGACATCACTAAAATGAATTTCTGCTTCTATTCTAGCTAAAATGAATGTATTCAGACTGATCTGTTCAGGGGCAGATCTAGGGGGAGATGCAATAGACCACCCAAACTTTAAGACCAGCTCCCTGGCAATGGCAGACAGATTTCTGTTTGGGGAGCAGTGACAGCATCATTTGACTTCATGGCTTGTCATAATCTACCTGATGCCTTCTGTACACTGCTATGGGTAGATTTTGGGTGGATCATAGCCAGGCATGTTTAGTCACACCAGCAGAGCTGACCACTTTCACTTTTGCTGCTGACTTTGGCAAAGTCCCTCCAGGCCCCTTGCCCAGGCTGCAGAAGAGCTAGTAGATGATACCAGGAGGCTGTAAGATGTAAAATAAGGAAACAAAGTTAAATAAATAAATTGCTACTTAGCTCTTTGCTGGCTTCTTGCAGCTTTTCTCAGGCTTCACCTTCTGGTCTCCTCTTATCTTTCAGAGGCTTTTAAGAGAGCCTACAGGACTTCTCCAAAACAAATAAATGAGGGACCTTGCCCTTGGCCTCTCCTGGTGGCTGCTTGACCCCTGGTAACTCCAGGCAGCCTTGCCAGTACAGCCACCCCACAAGGCTGCTTTCATTGTCTCTTATTCTTCTCCCTGCTGGCCGGCTCTTCCTTATTCACCATACCTATGTCAGCTCCCTTGCTGGGAGGCTAACTACATCCCTGGACCTGGATCCTCAGCCTTCAGTAAGCCCTTCCAAGTCTGGGGTGGGCGTTTAGAAGTGCTCCCAGATTGGGGGGCTCTTCAGGCTCCCCCATACCCATAGTAATGGGGACCAGCCCTGTTACACCTTCTAATCTCGTCATTCCTTAGGCGTTAATGACTCTGTCTCTTTCCTAATGGTATCCAATGATTCCAAGTCAAGCTATCATTTCTTCTGCAATTCTGCTGTCGGTTTGCTGTTCCTGGTAATATACTTCCTATTTCACAGCCCTGCAGATTGTTTTAAACTCTATCTAGAAACACTGACCCAGGTGTAGAAATATTAACTCAGGTGAACATTAACTCAGAAATAACTTTCAATGAAGCACTGGAAGTACTGTCAAGATGCTCAGGAAGGCTTGATTTTGTTTTATAAATATGAAAAAGATAAAAACAAGTATAATGAAAACAGAACTAAAGAACAACATATTTTGATTATTTTTGCCTAGGTTGTTGTGTTTATATACATATCTTACACAGAAGATTAATGTGAATTACAATAAAAGTTTTTCTGGGTTTTGCTTGTTAGTTTTGCTTCAGTCTTAAACTGAATAATAACTCCTAGGCCGCTAGCTATTAGTAAACCTTTCAGTTTCTCTTTAACTGCAGAAAAATGTATATTGTGTTACATGTGATCATGTTATCTTCAGCCCCATTTTCAAAATCCTAGATACTCCCTTGGATCTATTGCTTAGGATATGGCCAGCAACTTCAGCCAGCCATCTCTATTCAATGGCTTTCTCATAATGCTTCTAATCTTGAGATGGCTTTATATATTATTCCAGCTGGATTTCATGCAAACATTTGTATTGTATGTAACTGCTGTGTGGAAATCTGTTTTCTACCAACTGAGGAACATCTGTAGATTATGTCCTAGTTAATGTGAAGGGTCTTTGCTCATTTCTTTGTTTTAGACTATTTATACATCGCACGTTTTATTAGTCTCCCTGCTGTCTAACAAACTTCAGTCGATATAAAGTACTGCTGTGAAAATTTTCAACTGGATTAGACAAAGCAAGTATATAGGGTAGCCTCAGTTTTCACTTGCTTAAGGATATTTTTTCCCTGCACATCGTGCATATAATTCCCACAAATGTTAATGGGCTTTAAGATTGTGTACCGAGGGCAAACTAGACCTGTTATATTAGTTGCCAGTTAGATTCCATCGTGCTTCATAAAACACTAACTGGTGAAATGTAATTATTAAAACACGGTCCACACTGGAAGAGAACAAAACCTTTTAATTCCTGTTTGGAATAAAATGCATATGGGAGTTTATGCAGAAAAATTCCTGTAGAAAATGGTTTCTGTACTACTTGTATCAAAACACATGTAACAGCAATTAGTGATCCTTGATGGATTCACTGCTATAATACATATTGTGGACAGCAAAAGCTGTTATCAAAGTGAATAGGAACATTGATTTTTATAAGGTCAGCAATTTTTCAACAAACTGGCAAAGCAAGGATTATGACTTCAGACATCTTGGTACCTATTTAAATATCTAGAACTTTGAACATTTGTTGGTGTTTCTAGGGATAAAATAAATCATTTAGGAAGAGAAAAAGAAAAATGATCGCTTTATTACATGTATTTACTTCCCCTTTGATGTTCATGTCAGATTTGCTCATTTAAAAGAAAATAATTCTCCTACAGTCATTATAGTAATTCAGGTTCAAACAGCCAAAGAAACCAAGTTATAGCCTGTCTCCTTTGAAGATCTGCAGTTAGTTTTCTCTCACACAATTTGAATAAATCTTCTCAAACACAATGCTAAGACAGAAGGTGACAGAAAAGAAAGGGGGTAAATCACAATATAGATGTTAGAAATGGGGGTAGGCAGGGCTTCTTCAAGATGTCACACAATCCATTCTATATAGAAATGGATTTTTTTTTTCTGTGTGCTTTCTGGAGCTTTTTCCAAATCAATTTTAAGAATTTAATTTCCATCTCTTTCTATATATAATTAATGTATTAGGGAGGAAAGGGGAGATATCATCTTCTTAAGAATAGTATATAGAGCAGAGTTTCAAAAATATGCCCTCTCATTTCTGCCTGATGGAGATGCTCACCTGCTTTAGTTGCACTAGCTCCTGCCTTTGAAAGAGCCTATCCAATCAAAAAAGAAAAGATACAACAGGAAGAAAAGGTCTGCGACTAGGCAGACTAGAGGACATGATGCACTAAGACCAGTGTATCCAGTTTGTTTTACAACCACATTCAGGAATTGATAATGTAAGGCACTTCGCTCCTGACGCTTTGCTTTTCTTGAATAAGGTTGTACCGTTGCCTACAGGAGACTATTGGAGCATCCAGGAAGTGCATCGAGTGATGGGGGAGGTCAATTTGTGCCAGAGCTGTAATCATGGAGTAAGGACTTTCTGAGCAAAATCTACAGATAAGTGAGAAGGGGCAAACCCTGTCTCACTTGAATGATTGATTCCTTCCAGAGATTTTTACTAGCATTCTTGTGACTCTCTTAAAATTTAGCTTTACTTTGATGGAAAGAAAATGGTAGAATCAATTGTAAAATTCAGTTGATGCCAAGTTAATTAGTAATACAACTTATGAAGAAATAGATACTACAGAACCTCCCAGTACAGAGTAATGTTAGTAATAAGCCTGTTTCCAACATCTTACAGACCAAGAACATCCAAAAAAAAATGCAACTCCTGAACAATGAAAAATTGGAGGAATGTGTGACCTGCTCAGATTTTCTAAACAAATAAGAAAAAATTCAGCACTAACAAAAATAGGCTCGATGTGGATGAAATCATACTTATATTAAAATCTTTGTTTCAACAAGAAACCTCAATGTGGGTGGGTCAGGGGGTGGTGCAAGATAATAATTACCCCCCGACCTGATTTAATTGGTAGGTGACCATCACTTCTTGCCTTTCTCACAAGTTGTTGTTAAAACTTAATAACACAACAGGAGGTGATTCACCTTTTTATACTGTGTAATCAGTGAAGGAAAAGATATGACCAACTCTACAGTCTCAGTCTTATGTTCTCAGACCTGCCCCTTTATGGGGAGGGTTGCGCTTACTTGCCTCGGTGACTCTGAAGCGGGGCACCACTGAATTGAAGCTCCATCTTGCCTACGCTCCCTCCATATGCCACCATAACCTTTCCACAGGTTTAATAACAAAAATGTAGCGTAACAGAAAATGCAGAAACCATTTGCTCCTCTCACCTTTTTTCCAGACTTGTTACAGCTGGAAACCTCTGTTTTCCCTTTCTCTTTCTTCCTTCCAGTAAGTCACAACAGCTTTCTACTCTCTCACGTACTCCAAGCAACTATTCAGCTTGCTTCTTTGTCTACTATCATTCAGCTGTACTCTCTGGTAAGTTCATCTTATTGGGTGCATTCCCCACCTTCTCCAGGTTTTACTGTGGTCCAAGCTTTCCCCTGTACCTTTGGATTGTGAATGATCACTTCCTAGGGTCCTCAGGGTTTACCAGGTTGGGAAATTTCTCCCACCCAGCAAACAGTGGACTGCCAGTTCCTCTCCATCCCAGACATTCTCCCCTGGCATCCAGGCCCTGCACTGCAGGGAATGGATGAGATCATGGGAGGAAGCACAATTTCCTTTTCTCTCTGCTGTGCTACGTTCCCTCCATGCCAAGTTCTGCAACCCCTCACTCAAAGTCTTAGTGTCTGTTTCTTTTCATCCTAACTCTATCCTCACTCATGTGGTTTCACCAGCTCTTCCTAATGCTTACCTTACAAGAAATCAGTAATTACACCCTGGCCTGTATTCCACCTGGAATTTATAAGGCTGTAGAGCTAGGGCCCAACACATCAGGTGGGCTTATCTGACTTTGCCATCTGTAGCCTCTTTAGGGCCTTGTGATCCATAATTAACTTAAACTTCCTTCCTCAAAGGTAATAATGGAATAATAGAATACCCCATTTGAAGGCTGGGCATTCTCACTTGATGGTGGAATATCATCTTTCATGCCCTAGCAGCTTCTGACTGGCATATGCTATCAACAATTCTTCATCTTTGAATCTCTGTGTTAGTACAGATCCAAGGGCTACCCCTGAAGCATCCGTTTGCGGGGAAAAGGGTCTCTTAAAATCAGGTGTGAAGAGCACCAGCTCATTGCACAAGGCCACTTCAAGTTTTTCCAATGCCTCTTGTGCTTCTTCATTCCATACCACGGGTTTGGCTTCCCTTCATCAAGGCCATAATGGGGGCTATCAGCTTGTAGAAGGGAGGTATACATTTATTATAATAGTTTTCTAGTACTACAAAGGACTTCACTTGTGTCCTTGTACAGGAAATGTTGTATGTTCTTAATGTCTCTGCTTTGTCCACTAGGGGTTTTATTCTCTCTTACCCTACCACATATTCAAGATATTTTGTTTCTTCCAGTCCCAAGGTGGATTTACAGGAATTGGCCATTCTCAGTTTACCTAACACAACTTGCAGGTCTTCTCTATCTTGTTGCCTATTATTAGGGAATATAAGAACATCATCAATGTAGGCTGCAACCCTAGACCGGTATGTGGCAAGGGTCTGGTCCATAAAATGCTAAACTATAGCCACAGCTCCACTGAGACTAAATGGTATCTCTGAAATTTAAACAGACCCAACAGGGTCCCAGAGGCTGTTTTTCTCACAATCCTCAAGCGCCATGGGTATTTGCAGTAGCCTTTGGTTAACTCTAACGTAGAAATATATTTAGCCTAGACTATTTTCTGAATCATTTCTTCTACCCTAAGGATGGGGAAAGCATCAAATTGAACTATAGCTTTTACATTCCTAAAGTCTATACATAGTCACAGAGACTTGTCTCATTTTGGTACCAATACCAGTGGGCTGTACCACTGACTTCTTGATTCCTTTCATAAGCATTTGTTTCATAAGCAATTTCCCTTTTTATCTCTTTGTGAAGTCCCTGTGGCAACCACTGACAATGCACATACACTACCTGGCCCACCAGAGTCTCGATCCAATGTACTCTGACTGTAGCTAAGCCAGGCTTGCTACAAAACACATAGTCAAAAATTCATACTAGGTGTTATATCTGCTCCTTCTGTTCTTCTGTGTTCTCGTGGGTATGCTGGAATCCTCCTTAATCACTGATCCTTGTTCTCCTAAAGGCCCTAACTCTACAAAGTCTGGCTATAGAGACATCATCCAGACTTCTTGATCCTTCCAATTCTTGAGCAGGTTTATGTGATAGTCCTCATAGTCCACAGGACCCATTTTTCAAATGACTTCATAAGGACTGCCATCCAGAAATCAACTTGCTTCTCTGGTCTGGGAGCACCACAAGTAAGTTATCTCCAGGGATCCTGATTTTCTTTGATTTAAAAGAAAAATCCTCAATTTTCAGATTTAAAAGTGTACCCCAAATCCACCTTTTCCCATGATAGATGTACCTGCACATTAGTGGTGGTTCATTTTAATGATGGGAAAAGGTGAATTTTGGGTTACCGTTTTAATCTCAAAATTGGGGATTATTTTTATCAGACAAAATTAGGATCTCTGCTTATCTCCCATGGCTAAACCTCACTCTTGGGTTCTGCAATCATAACCTTCTTTTTGTCTGTTCTGGGTCTTTCTTAAATTGTCCTGTGTCAAGTGTTGTACTGTGTGTAGCCTTTCCTGCAATTTCACCATGTAATTTGGAACTGTGGTCACACCATTCACCTGGCTCTCCCAACTAGATTGTATTCTCTTCCACTCCAGATTTCAGTAACTACTCTATCTGCTACTGCTGTTCCTTCAGGATTCTCAGCATCTTTTCTTGCATTTGTTGCAAGGTATCCGTGGTCACTGAGGTGGACAGACTTCCCTCCATCTTGCTTGGGTTTGATTCCTGGCCAATGCACCAAATGTAGGCAAGTCAGGGGTTGCTGCAAGGTACTAGTTACCCCCTCACCTGATTTGGCTTGTTAGTGACCACCACCTCTTGCCTTGTTCACCTGCCACAACTTGTTCTTAAATCTTAATAATATAACAGAAGGCGATTCACCTTTTTATGCTGTATAATCAGCAGGGATCCTGTTTTTCTCTCCAAAGTTGACATTTTCCCATGATTAAAATGAAACACCACTAATATATAGATCTATATATAGTGGTGTTTAATTTTAACCACAGAAAAATGTGGATTTGGGGTTACTTTTTTAATCTGAGAATTGGGTTGTTTTTTTTTTAATCAGACAAAAAGCAGGATCCCTGCTCATGATGTACTCTGCTCTTATCATTCCAAAGTACCGCTACTGTTTCAATACTTGGTTAGGGGGGAGAGGAGAGGGAAACAGTTTTATTTTATCAAATGTAACCCATATTTCAACTACATTATTGTGGGGAGAGACTTTTTGTAAATAGGTACATTTTATATCTTATTTTGCAAAAAAAAATTAGCCTTGTGCCAAACTATATGGTATGAAATATTTTATATATAAAACACAGCTTATGACATTTCCTTTTTTCTAGTTCTTGTGCAAACCTTTCACCATAAGAGCAAATGCAGGCTTTGCCAATTGAAGTGCCTTGCTATATCTCATAGCACAGTGGTGTGAGTTAAATGGCAGAGGGAAAGAGCTGGGGAGGCTTGGTAATTTGAAAGCCAAAGGAAAGAAAAGGCTAATGCATTAAACACACTCAGATAAATAAAATACTTTAAATAACTCAGTTTTGCTTGCTGTGATACGTTGATGAAGTTGGACTATTCAGTCACAATGACAGGACTTTGGCTTCAATCTGTATCTCTTCACTTTATTCTTCTCCATCTGTTCAGCCCCGTGTCACTCCTAACAGCTTCCTGCATTTCCTTTACTCAGACAAGACTCCCTCCCACTCTTCCAGAAACACTGCAAATCACAATGCCTTCCGACTACAATGAGCACCTACTACTTGGTTTCTGTACAGTACTCTTTGTTTTGTGCTACACCATCTGGTGCCCTTAGAACATGAGTCCTTTGGGGTAGACAACTTGTTAGCTGTTTAGCACAGCTTTCTGAGCACTGCTCAGCACAGTTTACACTTAAAGCACTGTAAAAATTATCATGTAGGTACTGCCATAGGTGCCATAATGCCACTTAATAAATGATCAAGAACCTTCTTGTTGTTTTCTAATGCCCAAGGAAATACTAAGGTTCATAACAACAAAGGTAATCACAGTCCCTGCTGAATGAAACTTCTCTATCTCATTTCTCTCTACAGTATGAAATACTTCATGTAAAAATACATCAGGCCAATATTGGTATTGATTCTGGAAACAATATTCCTGAGACTGGCAAAAAGACCGTGTGCATCATCTTCCCTCCTTCCCACTCCAAACATACGTTGTCATTGTAGAAAAATAATATTTAGGATATTTATTGCCTATTGTGCATAAACACACTCTAAGTAGGCAACACAATTTTCAATTTTTCTTCCAGATAGTAGAAAGGCTTCCAAGACTGAATTCATTTATCTGAGTGCTTATTTCACTTTCTCCAGGCACATATCAAGATTGAATAGGAAATCTCTGTATCTTTGTGTACTTTTACAAAGAGTGAACACAGACTTAAAATGACAACAAAGTTCCAAATTGATATTCTCAGCATAATGCCTGTCAATATAAAAGCATCTCCATTTTTATACACTGAGAAGCAAAACAATAGCAAAGCGGAATAGTTAAGTAGGTGGCATAATCTAACATATAGCTCATGCTTTAAAAAGTATTCTTTGATCTTGATCAAAGCCAAAGGAAGATAGGTGACTGCCTATCTGTATACCAGCTACAGTGCCAGAGGCCTTTCTCCTGTAGCATCAGATTAGGACCTCTTAATTTGCAATAGTAAACAGTTATTCACTGCAAAGTCAATAGAACTACTCATATTAATAATTGCTCACCAATTACAGGGCAGATGATTCACAGTCCATCATTTAGTGAACAACAACACATTCTGTTACATTTCTCCAAACACGAGCTGTTTCCTAATTCTTATCAAGTGAGATTAGTGACTATTTTACCACCTCAAGTTTAGCTGATTGTTAATAACACCTATGGCTTATTTGCACAATTCAGGAGGCAAAGGGGAACCTTTAAAAGAACAGAAACAGAATATTAGCTGTTCAAGGAGTATTCCAAAACTTCAGCTAGTGAAGGAGTTTTATAACTACCCTAATCCCAGCACTAGCTATCAATGTAAAGATATTTAGGAGAGGGGGGTAGAATATATAGGGAAGAAGGTGGACAAAGGTGGAGGACACTTGGGTACAGTTACTTCTCAGAACCAGCGGAAGAGCTAAATAAAAATAGACCACAAACTATAAAACTCTTTAAACAGTTCTGGTATTAGAGAATTGACAGAACTCTGAGTAATCTCAGAATATGGAGTACAAAGATGAGTTAAAGCTACCTTCTCCTACCACCAAACATTATGCTAAACCTGGCAAAGATGAGAATGAGTTCCTATTACTTTGAGCTGGACATAAGACCTTCCAGTTGAGGTGTTCTTCTTAATTCAGATATTCTACACTAGGGGTGTCCAACCTTTTTGAATGTGGATCATGAACTTTTTATCACCCAGTGTGCCAGCAGGAGCATGCGCTCGCATGGCCTGTCCAGTCCGGCCATGGCCTGGGGCTGCAGGGGTCAAGGGGTGCTGCCTGACCCTGCTATGTCCTCCCTGCCACCTGGGTGGCCTCAAGGATGCTCCCACACCTGCGCTCCTGGGCTCAGCAGCCAGGGGGACATGCGGGGACACTACAGGGAGGTGAGAGACATGCAGGGACATCCCCCTCTCCCTCTCCTTCTCCCTCTGCCCCGGGGCAGCCTGGGCCCAAGCCTGACCAGCAGGGCACCCTCTCTCCTCAGGGCCTGCGACTCACCACCCCCAGCACCATGTCTGCAGGCATGGGGGGATGCGGGGAGATGGGAGCAGTGCCAGCTTCCCACCCCAACAGTCACAGTGGCAGCAGCATCTGCCATGGGCCCAGCCGCACATCCTTCCAGGCCAGCATCTGTGCCCCCCGCGCCCACCCGCTGCACTGCAACCTTCTCCAACCCATGTGGCCAGCAGGGACTGGCGCAGGGTGGGGACAGCATGCAAATGAGGAAGGGAGGGCCGGGGCTAGGAAGGGACACACTGAAATGAGGGGTAGGGGAGGAGCTGCACCTCATTGGCAACGTCAACCTGACATGGTGCATGTGGGAACCTTGTCCCTTCAACAGCCATTAGGAAGCTGCTGAGAGGCTAGAGGAGGGACAAGTGGGGAACAAAAGTAAACAGTGTTTACTTTCATTTCCCATTGCAGCACCTCGGGCCTCAGAAAATGGCTTGGCGGGCCTCATGGAGGCCTGTGGGCTGTATGTTGGACAAGCCTGTTCTACACCAAATACACACTATTCTAGAGTTAATTCAGCCCTGTCTTAGATCCAAGAGAAAGAAGAACTGGGATCCCCCCTTCCCCAGGCCTGACAATGGTTGGAAAATCCCCAAGACATTGTATTCTTATATGTCAATAAAATTACCTCCTGGAACACCTGTGAAAATAGTACCTTTTGTGCAGGCTCTTCTACTAGCAATTTAGCTAGACTCTCTTACCCTAGCTTCCCCAGTTTTGGGATCCCCAAAATCAAGGATACCTCTTCTTAAAGCATAATCAGGATGTTTACAGCATCGCCAGGCTGTGGCCTTGGCTTACCTAGCATAGTCACTCACCCTGGTCTGTCACCTCCTCAGCAGAGCATTCAGAGCAGACATATGTGGCCTGAGTGGCCAGCCAGGGTCAGCTGACTCCTCACCCCTTCCAATATAAACCTCTGACCTGGAAGATGAAGTGTCTGGGCAACAAAGTTTAATCCTGTTTTAGGCTGCTGCACCTTTGTCTTGTATTGCTACTGCCTTCCCAACAGACTCTGTGGATACCTGACCCAGCTTGTCTATGGACTAGCCTTACCCAAACCTGGTTCGGTTTCCTGAATACCTTACCCAGCTAGCTTCCTGACCCATACTCTGCCTGACCCTCTGCTTCTCTGACTCAGTTCATCAGATGGATGCTCTGGCTTCCTGACTTCCCTACTGACTCAGAAAATTCCCCAGGGACCTTAGCTGCTACTCCTAACCCTGAGTCAATCCCCAGACCTGACTGCCTACAGCCTGACATGGCAAGCATGTTCTGAAGATCACCGAGCTCTGAACGGAAGTGTTCCCAGAATATCTTGTTGCAATGTCCCAGCAATAAGCTCTCTCTTATCTATACCAGTAGTAGACTACAGCACAAAGATCTCTGCTCATCCATGCTATCAAAATAACAAAATGGATTCTCTTGTGTTAAAATTGATCTCTACATTAAGGCATATTAAGTGGATCTACCTTGAATTAAATCTTGTGGAAAAGTACAGTAGATTTCAAGCCACAGTTACTATGGCAAGTTTTACACTGGTGGTAGCCAGAGGTGTCCTCTATTTACAGTGAGGATGAAGTCACTCGGAAGAATATTAGGTCCTTTAACCATTCACTCCTTTACAAACATCAGCTTGATATGGTTGGTTCCCACAAAAGCCATTTGACTGTAGGTACTTAACAATGTACTTCAATAAAGAGTTTTCTACCACTCCCTTAACTTTGAATATTCACGTGGTCAAATGAAATGCAGGTCCCATAGTTCTGTCTGCCAGACTGAACAGACTGTACAAGTCTGGTACAAGCAGACTGTACAAGTCTGATAAAGAGTGTACAAAACTGTACAAATCAAATTACAAGCAACATTGTAATTCCTAAAAATTCATTTGTTGTGATATAGTTACACTAACAGAAGTAACTTTCATAAAATAAGTTAAAATCTTTGTATTTGTTACAAAATACACAGTTTATTTTTATTTAGAGAATACTCTGCAGGACAATTTTGTGCTGAACTCCCAAAGGATCCCAGGAAACTATATGAATAACAAATTATTGACTGTTCTGCCTGCTATATCTGTCAAAATAAAAAGCTCAAGAGTCGATTTTCTAGAAATGCATTAAAAAAGCATGAATTGGAGGTAAAAAAATCTTTGTATAATAAATCAGAAATAAATATATTTTAAGAAAAGAAACTTTTGAATTCAACATGCCATTCTTTCTTCATGTACCACTTTCCCAGGGACTTGACCTACATTATCAGTCTGACTTTTCCTTCCATGAAGGTCATTGTTAAGATAAGGACATCACAAAACTGAGACTTAGGGCATGTGTAGATGAAACAATATTTCATATTTACGTCGACCCAGCTGCATTTGTGTTTGCATGACCCAGGATTTCCCACCACTCTGAAGTCCATTTAGTGCCTTAAACTAACACTACTAAGAGATGTGTTAATTTGCTGTGCTCTCCAGTTACGCTACTCCAACGGTGGATTTGTTTGTGCAAACAGCCAGAGACTCCAAAGATTTCTAATTAATTCCCTTCACCATGAGAGGGCGCCGTGTTCCAGCCTTTAGCCAGTAGATGCTGCTGTGTGTTCTTTCTTACCCTCCTTCAATCCTCACTCTATGGGATGGGCCTGCAGAACTTGTGCAAATTGAGCTGATTCTCAGACAAAAGCCAGTGAAGAAAGCTCAACTTCTTTTGTGGCCAGCAATGATTCAAAATTTACTAGGGTGCAATGAAGAGGTGTAAGGCAGAGGTGGACAAGTGGGGTGAAGAGCCTACTTTCCAAACACCAGAGATCTTGGCCAGCAACCAAGAAGAAGACCTCCAGAATTCAGAAAAGAAACTCAAGCCTTGGCTTCCTTAGTGGAAGGCCCCTCCTGCAACTCAAGCGCTCTGCAGTAATGAATGAAATGTGCTTGCAGAACTTGTCCAGCTTGTGCTGATGCAGGACATGCCCAGTAACCAGGAGGAGAGCAAGAAGACTATGCAAAATGGGCCCACAGAACTTGTGCAAATTGCACTGTGCTCAGGCCAAAGCCAGTGAAGACGCCTCAGCTTCTGCCACTGCAGTGATCATAGCTCAGGAGCACAGCTTCCTTTGTGGTCAGCAATGATTCAGAAGTTACAAGGGTGCAATGGAGAGGTGCAGAGGTGGGCAAGTGAGGCAAAGAGCCCACAGGCCTGGGACTACTACCTGGACCCCAGGAGGGAATTTGCTGGAGGACTTGGTCAGCAACGAAGAACAAAGCCTCTGCATGGAGCCAGCAACAACATTCTCATTACAATTCCATAATATGCTCATTAGCAGACAGGGCCAACAACCAGGAGGAGGGCTAAAATAATAGAAAATGGATCTGCAGAACTTGCGCAAATCTTACTATACTCAAGCTGATGCTCAGGCCAAACCCTTTGAAGAAATCCTCCACAATTCAAGTAGTACACAGAAGAGAAGCCTCAGCAGTACTTGTTGCCCACAGTCAGAAGGAGGAAGTAATACAACTTCAGTAAGGGTAGTATGTAAAGCAGAAGGGTATATATCGCTTCTCCATGGGAATAGAGCGACCTACGGAGGAGTTTGAACCAGGAGGTGGGTATTTCCTCCCTACACATGGGGAAAAGGGCAGGAAAGGCACATAATCACCTCCTTAGTGTCTGCTCTCTCATTATAAGGAATCAAACTGTAATTATAAGTCTATATAACAAAAGAAAGTATCATACATTGGCTATATATATGTGGTGGAGGCCCAGGATGTGTGTGATGTGTGCAGATGTGTGATGTGGCCATCAGATCACCCCTGAGCCTGCGCTTTTCCAGGCTGAAGAGTCCCATGTCTCTCAGCCTATCATCGTAAGATCTGTTTTCCTGACCTCTGATCATGCGCTCTCCTCTGGACTCTCTCAAGCTTCTCCACATCCTTTTTGAATTGTGGAGCCCAAAACTGGATGCAGTACTCCACTGTGGCCTCACCAAGGCTGAGTACAAGGGGAGAATGACATCCCAGGATTTACTCGAGAAGCATCTATGGATGCAAGCCAGCGTTTTGGTCGCTTTATTAGCCGCAGCATCACATTGGAGGCTCATGTTCATCTTGTGGTCAATGATGACCCCCAAGTCTCTTTCTTCTGTAGTGCTATCCAACGTAGCACTGCCAAGCCTATAAGGATGCTGCAGGTTTTTCCTCCCAAGGTGGAGAACCTTGCATTTTTCGGTGTTAAACACCATCAGGTTCTTGTCCATCCATTTGCTGAGCTTGTCCAGGTCAGCCTGGATCACCCGCCTATCTTCTGGCATGGATGCTTTGCCCCAAAGTTTGGTGTCATCGGCAAACTTGGCCAGTCCACTCCTGACTCCAATGTCCACATCGTTAATGAAGATGTTGAACAGTATGGGTCCCAGGACAGAGCCTTGAGTGACCCCACTGGTCACAGGGCACCACAATGAGTGACTGCATCAATCAATTACAACCCTCTGGGTCCGACCACGGAGCCAATTTCCCAGCCAGCGGGTCGTGGTGGAGCCAAGGCCAGAACTGGCCAGTTTGGCGAAGAGGTGATCATGGGATACCAGATCAAAAGCTTTTTTGAAGTCAAGATATATGACATCAATCTCTTCTCCCTCGTCCAGGTGATAGGTCACCTGGTCATAGAAGGAAATGAGATTGGTCAAACAAGACCTACCCGCAACAAACCCGTGCTGGCTATCCCTTAGGATGTTAGCCTGGGTCAGTCCCTCAAGGATGGCCTCCTTAATAAACTTTTCTAAGATCTTCCCCAGGATAGAAGTCAGGCTAATGGGCCTGTAGTTAGCCGAATCCACTCTCCTCCCTTTCTTGAAGATTGGCACCACATTGGCCTTCTTCCAGTCTTCCGGCACTACACCAGAGCGCCAGGAGTTTTCAAAGATCCGTGCCAGGGGCTGGGCTATGACGCTCGCCAGCTTCTTGAGTACCCTGGGGTGCAGATTGTCAGGGCCGGCTGACTTGAAGGTATCCAGCTTCTCAAGGTGTTCCTTTACGAGGTCAGCATTTATGGAGGGTAGGGGATCCCCATCACCCAGATTTCCCTGTCCCATAGCAGGCATGGGCGTCCCATGGGACTGATGAAAGACTGACGCAAAGTACCTATTTAATAGGTTGGCTTTTTTCTGGGCGTCAGTTGTCAGTTGCCTCATCTGGTTTAGCAGGGGTCTAACGTTGCCCTTGCTTTTCCTCCGGCTCCCCACATATCTGAAAAAGGACTTTTTGTTGTCCTTGATGCTTGAAGCTAGTTGGAGTTCAGTTGCAGCCTTGGCTTTCCTGGTTTGCTCCCTGCAGAACCAGACCAGCGCAGAATAATCCTCCTTTATTAGCGGTGGCTAATAAACAAAGAAAAAAAGCAACCGTTGCCTCCCACCCAAGAGGAGGAAAGTAGACCTCCCACCCCCAACATGCAATGCACAATATGCCAAGAGGCACAGAAACAGACCCCGCAACAGTCGGGCACCACTGGTACTGCTCAAAATTTACAAGTACTCGCTTCAGAAACAGGTCCATATCTGCCACTGCCCATGCTAGCTGCAAAAATAGTTAAAGCAAATCATTAGTTTGGTGTCTATTACATTATGGGCTATTGAACCCATCATGCACCACCACCAAAAGAACATGGCAACCCACCTACAGCAATGCATAATTTTCTCCTCCTCCCCCCAGCATCCCAAATCCAACCAGCACAAACCCGGCCATTGGCTGGCAGTGGCAAAAGGCACATTACAAGAGAGTTACCATGTCCGGCATGTTCTTGGGTCTCAGTAACAGTACATGATGTATCAGCCACGTGGGTTTCTTCCTAACCCTCCACCTCTTCTGCTTCATTATCTGTGCTAGTCTGTGGACTGGAGGGACTCAATGGCACTAAGAGTATGGCAATGGATGGTTCTTCCTGTCACTCACAGTCATCAGGGAGTAGGGAGTGGTCTCCATACCGTACCCTCAGGAGGGGCTGCTGCCACCTCCTCCTCCTCCTCCGCCCAACCCAGGTGCTGAAAGTCTCCATACTCAGGTTGTCGCCCACATCCTTAGAGAGAATGATGGAGAGCTAGTCATAGAAGGGGGCAATTGTGTGACCTGCCCCAGAATGAGAGTTTGCATCTTTGGCTCTGTAAAACACTGATTTCAGGGACTTGATCTTGCACTGGACCTGGGTCCAGTCACGATGGTGCCCTCGTGCGTGCATGCCTTTTGTTATCTCAACATAAACAGGCTTATTTCTCCTACTTTCCAGCCTATGATCCTTTGCTCCAACCAAATGTCTATTAAGTCCTTCAGTTCTTCCCAGGTCCACGGGCATTAGAGGTATCATCCACATTGTACATAATAACTAAGTCAGGGTGGGAAAGAGAGGGGACAGAAGTGATCCATGTTTATTGGCCTGGAGCAGACTGTAGTTGATGAACAATCCTACTACCTTCCAAGGGTTTTTGGAAAAGGACCTATGTGTGAGATATCTTCCATTTCCTGGACAAAGTCAGTGCAGCTGGTTGAGAACTTGCTTATTTAATCTTTCAGGCAAAATACCTCATTTAGCTGTTTTGTCTTAGTAGCAGTCAATTTAGCCTGTTTTGGAAAGGGATTAAACAAATACTAAAGTTCATCCATATGTGGGATGGTGCCTAAGTATATACTTAAGTAGAGCACAAGTGGAAGTGCTATTGACTAAATAAGGATGCTTTCCTGAGTCAAAGTCCTCATTATAAAATCTTTTGAGCGGGGGATATTGGATTTGCCCATCATCCAGCAGAAGAGAACCTGTGGGTTCCATCGCAATAAAATTCTGTCCAATAATAAAAATAGTCCATTCAAAGTTTCAAGTAGTACCATTTTATACCAAGTTTATCAAATTTTTAAATAAACATTGTAACATGATGCCTTTTCAACTGTCTCTACTCTCTTTATGGGCTATCTACCAAAAGACTTCTTAACGGAGCAGTGGCTTTTACACTGGGGAATGGGAAGTTTAATGAATCATACATACTTTATTTGACAAATATCAATAACCATTCACAAGTCTCCTCTTGCATAAACTATGTGAAGATTCCCATGTAAATGGTGCATAGCTTCTTTATGATTCATGTTCTCTTTTTTAGTACAATGCTAAATCATTTTAAAAAGTGTGGCTTTACCTGCCAAGCTTAAGGTAAATTTCCATCAGTGATTAAATACATGTTTCATTCTCTATAATCCTTGTCAGCCATATGAATAGGATGTAATGAAACTCTTTATTTTATCTTATTATTAAAAACTCAAAATAGTCATACAAATGTGCTGAACAATATCTTTTTGGTAGATTGGCAGGCTAATTTATATATCCAAATTCATAAGCCAGAAACAGACTTATACTATGAAAGCTTTAAAATGCTGCAAAACGATTGTTATGATACCTAGCACAAGCACATGCTTAGAATAACAATTTTAAAGACTTTAAAAGGTTCTCTTCCTTTTTTAATAGATGCATATAGCTCCCAATAATGCTGTAACTTCAACTGACCTTGACAAAGATCAAAAAAGTAGTTTAGACCATTGAAGTCAAACCCCCTGAAACATCCTGGATGTCAAGAGGAAATTAAGTCAATTCTGGAATGTAGGAGTTTTTCTGCCTTTGTATTTTTGGCCAGTTCTATTGGGTAACATTCCAGGAGATCCCATCATGCTTGTTTAATGTTTGTAAAATTGGAGAAAGGCAGCAGCACTAACAATGAATTTTCACTAAGTTAGTGTATTCTCTATGGACATATCTCAACAAGCATGCATGTGCAGTTTTCAGTCCCTCAAAAGAGTATGAGGCTTTACACACCACATGTGGTGCATGTGCAAGCATTCATTGCACTGCTAATTAACAATGCAATTTTTTTTTTTTATACCAGCAGATCCCAGTGTCAAGAAAAACTGCCCCTAAAAAAGTGGTGCAGCACACATGGCAACAGCATGTACCACCAGAAACTGGAACCTGGCCAGCAAGAACCATACTCTGGCTGTCAGCCAGGCTCCAAGTGGCCAGCTCAGCACTGCTGGTGCCCCAGGAGGTCCCCAGAACCCCAGGTAAGGCAGTTGGGGCTAGCGTAGGTGCTGATTCCAGTCTCTGATACCTAGGTCACTTTGCTGCATGCCATTTACAGATGACAGCAAGCTGCAGGGAGTAGTAGGTATGCTGGAAGGTAGGGCTAGGATTCAGAGTGACTTAGAGAAATCCAAAGATTGGGCCAAAAAGGAATCGCATGAGGTTCAACAAAGATAAATGCAAAGTCCTGCACTTAGGATGGAACAATCCCAAGTACCAATAGAGTCTGAGAGCTGACTGGCTGGGCAGCACCTCTGCAGAAAAGGACCTGGGGGTTACAGTGAATAATAAGATGACTATGATCCAGCAGTGTGCTCTTGTTAGCAAAAAGGCTAACGGCATACTGGGCTACATCAGTAGGTGTGTTGCCAGTAGGGGAAGTGGTTATTCCCCTCTATTCAGTGCTGGTGAGACCACATCTGGAGTATTGTGTTTAGTTTTAGGACTCCCAATACAAGAAGTATGTGGACAAATTAGAGACAGTCCAACAGAGGGCAACAAAAATGGTGAGGGGGCTGGGGGACATGACTTATGAGGAAAGACTGAGGGATCTGGGCTTATTTAATCTAGAGAAGAAGAGACTGAAAGGGGACTTAATATCAGCCTTCAACTACCTGAAGGGGGTTTTAAAAGAGGATGCTAGACTGAAATGGTGGTAGATGACAGAACAAGGAGCAAGGGTCTCAAGTTGCAGCAAGGGAAGTTTAGGATAGATATTATGAAGAGTTTTCCCACTAGGTGGGTAGTAAAATAGAGGAAAAGGTTACCCAGAGAGGTGGTGGATGCTCCATCCTTGGAGGTTTTCACAACCCAGCTAGACAAAGCTTTGGCTGGGATGATCTGGTTGGGGATAGTTCTCCTTTGAGCAGGGGGTTGGATTAGATGGCCTTCTGAAGTCACTTCCAACTATAACTTTCTATGATTCTATGAAGAAGCATGCCTGGGGACAAATAGAAGTGGCATACATATGTCACTATTTGTCTCACAGGAAATGTGTGCCCCTACATGTGCATGGTCATTGGGATGGACCCCTGTGGGTAAGGAACCAATGCACCCTTGAATCCACCAAAACAGCTGAGCCAAGATCCAACTATTCATGAAATATAAGTGTGAGCTGAATGTCCCCTTCCTGCTACAAACACAAGAAGGGACCTGAGCATCAAATTACAACCCATGAATACTAAGGGAATTCAGATCCAGGTTCCTAGTTTGGCCCACTAGAATCCAAATTTCAGCTAAAAGTTTTGAATCTACATCCTGGTTTGATTTTTATTCCTTTGGGATATTATTCTCTTTTAAATTACAATTGTATTGGGTGTGGTCATAATAAAGTATTCAATCTTTGCACATTTGTGTCTACTTTTATACAACGTGAAATGTTACCTGGTATTGTTCCAATGAATCTCATGAACAGAGGGTTTGATTGAAGATTTAATAAAATTAACACTACTTCCTTACTTTCCTTTTTTCTTCTTAATCTTCTCTTCAAGATTAAACTCATCAGCACTTGACAAAAACTGCAAATAACAGCCAGATGCAGGAGTTGGTTTTATCTTTTTATGCAAGTATGTGGTGCTAATTAGTGCAAATTGATTAAACTTTAATTGCCTGATCCATGGCTAATTAATATTTATAAGATGAATGAGCAAGAAAACCAGACATTTATTAAAACACTTTAATGATTTTTCATATGTTTTGACAAAGCAAAGCAAATAGATGTTATGAGTTTAGATGTGCCAGACACAAGGACTATATTTCTTACCTGCTTCTAACTAGGAGTACAAGAAAACTAATCATTCCCTCCCCCTTCCCAGTCACTTTGGAGACTTTCTCCTGTATATACAATTGCATAGAAACGCTTGTTAATTTGTTGTTTGTACAATGTTCTGGTTTGCACTTTATGCCATATCTTGTTCAACAAACAGTGGGGTTCTGCTATGCCATGATTTATGCAAAATAAATTTCAAAGTGCATCAGATGGAAATAGTGTACAAGTATCTTCATCAAAACTGGCTGAAACTGACTGAAGAAGCAATGCTTTAGTTGGCTCTCTCTCTTAGGGTGTACACAGATGTTGCCCTGTACTGCCATAATTGTTTTATGGCGGTACAAGTTGTAAGGAAACAGACATCCTAGCCCCGTCATGCTCCAAGTGTCCCAGATGTTGCCGATAGTAATAGTTTGTGACACCTTAAAGGGGAGGAAATATATTTGTTTACTAAGCATCATGGTAATTGTCTTGCAGGAATCCCCTCCAGAAGATTCCCATGGCATAGCTATCTTTCTCATGGCATGCCTGCTGAGCTCCAACTTGGGGCATATGACTGTGACCAGGGGACCTCCATAGCAGTTCTGCCACTACCTTACCTTTTCCTTTATCTCTAGCAAGTCAGATTTCCTGCTACACATGCATTCTCAATAACCTCCCCTTTAGGAGTGCTCCTAATTTCAACCTAGCTTGAGTCCACTCTAGTCTTCCTAGCTAACTCCTGCTCACTAAAAAATAAGATGAACAGCTCCTAAAACCCTTTTGTTCTTCTGAATCTCCTCCTTGAAAAGCCACAAGTTATATATCCCAGAGGCCTGGTTCTGAGCCATGTACTCCCCTTGTCATGTAATCCCTTTGCTCATTCCCTTTACCTGGGGAGGTGAGATGAATTTGCCATTAAACTAAACCATTGCTCCTTTACGCCCAGCTTACCCAGTATCAATCCTGTATACATACACTCACAAGATAAAAGGGCTTATTTCCATTTTTTTTTAAACCTGCTATGGTACCAGCCCTGCATTTTTTCTGGGCAATTTAGTTCATGAGATTTATACCGCCTTCCTTTTTTGTTATAAAGAAATGTATAAATCAGTTAATTTTGTTTTAATACAGAGTGCTCTCCAAATGAATACATTTTGGAACAATGATTATATGTAAAATCACTGAACTGAAAACTGTTCCTTACTTTCTCAAGCCAGTTAGTAATTCATTTTAGACAATGCCATTTTGAACTCTTCTGCTCATACACCCACACATACCCTTTTCACTACATTTTAAAAAAATTGTTCTGTAGCAAGAATTCAGCAGAATGCCTTTACTGCGACCCTATTAAGCAACCCACAAAATCCCTCCTAAACGTATAAGTGTTTAAAAAATAACATGTTAAAATAATAAACTTCCTGTATGGTAACAAGTAAATTACCATAACAAGCATATTAAAAGAACATACTTATGGCTTTCAGCTGAAAAAATGTTCTCCAAATTACATGCTGTAATACAATGGAACATATGGAGTCCTTTTAAAATGAATGAATATGTCCTAGCCTGCAGCCTATCAATGATGATAAATCCAAAAACAGGAACTAAAATAATCCTTGGAGCATGTAGGTGGGTAATGCTAAATTGAAGAAGTTTCTATTGAACTGAATTATTCACTGGACACAATATAAGTACTGAGATGACAACTGAAATACAAAAAAGATAACATTTATGAAGTGCACACAAACAAAGGTTTAAGTAAACTTGCGAAGCAAGGTTTTCCCCTCTAATCCATGATATATTGATTTTCTACAAACATTCCAGCCCCCACTGACATTATTGTAGCTACTAGGTGTAGAACAAGCCCATATCTGAAAGTCACAATGAAATACAAGAAATGCACAGTGAGTCTCACACAGAACAATAATTATTAGGAATGAAGTAACTTCTGGACAAAATTAGAATGGACGTAAATCTGAGCCGCCAGCTCAAGCTCAAATAAATTAATGTAATAAAGGATTATAAAATACTTGACAAAGATCAGGCTTCTGGTATTCTCCCCTCTACCATGCTAACCATTATTGCATTGCTTCTTATGTTACCTTGCCCTCCTCCATCTATCTATACCTTTCTGTTGTATTCCACTTGGAACAATCTCCAGTAAAGGATATAGCTTCCATTAACAGGATTAGGCAGACTTTAGCCACCTAGATATAAAATAATGATAAACCCCACATACACATTTTACTTTCTTAATACTGGCTCAGCCTAAAACTCAGTAGGCACCTCCTTTTTGACCTGTAGGTACCAGTAGTTTTGCAATCAGCCTGAACTGTAGGTACCTGTAGTTTTGCAATCAGCAGAAAAATTTTGGCCTCTGGAATAGGAGAAGGTGGGGGAGGCAGTGGCTGAGTTTTTACTTCCTTTCTCAGGGACAGCTGCAGCTGTTTCCGCCACAGTGTGCTGCTGTAACAGTGCAGACTCCCCCGGGGCTGCCATTCTGGTTCCCCTTCTAAATTAGCACCCACCCACTAATTATGCAGCTGGTACCTAGCTCCTACCTAGGCTCCACTGGGATCCAGACAGTTGGAAGAGTAGCATTAAGCCCCGCTGACAGCAGTGCCTTTCTTCAGAATCCAGAACCTTGTGTTAGGGACTTAGTCTCCCCATCCACCCAGAATAAGGATCCTAGAGATGGCTGACTAGTAGAAAATACAAAGCATGGTGATAGTCTCAAACAATGTCCCTCTGCCAAGAGGAGACAATTTATTGAGGGCTATTGGCAGGTACTCCATATACTCAGGATCTTGAGTCCAGAATTCTCTCCTGAGATTACAGGCCAGACTATAATTAATCTCTAAGGTACCTAAAGAGAATTTGGATAGATTTAGACCTCTAAGTCACAAAAGAATCTAGATCAGTTGTGCTCAAGCTTCTCGCCCCACAGGTCAGATGAGTGGCACAGAACTAGCCTGTGAGCCAAATTAAGCCGTACACCCCAGGATTGGGCTTCACATGCCAAGATGGGCCCTGAGGTTCAGTGCTTCCTCCTCCATGACCCACACACCAGGATGGAGCTCTGGGGCCCAGTGCCACCCCCACCCAGACCCTTGCACCAGGAATGGGCCCTGGGACCTGGCACCATCCCTGTGTGCTAGGATTGGGCCTCAGGACCCATTGCCACCCTGGCTGGCTCCACCTACTGATATCAGGCCCTGGGATTCAGCGCTACTCTCACCCAGCCCTGTGCTTCTGGATTGGGCCTTGGGGTCTAACAGAGTTCCCATCTGGCCTGCATGCTGGGAGTGAGCACCTGATTTAGCATGCAGGGCCTGGTGCCATCACTTCCCTGCTCTCAAATTCTGCGGCCCATGAAGAGCCCCATGGACCAGATGAGACAGCTCCAGGGGCTAAATCTGGCCCCTGGGCTGGAGGCTAGGTACCCCTGGTCTAGATCAATCCCACTCAGTGGGCACATCTACACGTGCTCCTAACTGAGCATTTGGTACTGCACAGTATACCCACTGGTACTGAGTAGCCTCATCAGTGCAGTTATTTTTAGACCCTATGTCACCGTAGCAATGAATTATGTAGCTCATTGATACAGCGACATAGCATTGGCATCACAGTTTGTGCCCACTGAGGTGCCCAGTGGCTGCAAAACTAATTAGGTACTTAAATTGCATAGTTGTCTTATCTTGGCCTGAAAATATTGTTAGGTGCCCAGACTGACAACTGCATACTCTGAATCAGTCCAGACAAGTCACATAAACAACCTATTTGTACATAAATGCCTCTGCAGCCCTAAGTCAAATGCTTAAATTCTAAGGAGGAACTAGAATTCAGACACCCTCTAACATTTCTTGGTCAACTATAGGCATCTCCCCAGTGACCATCTAAGAGATTTGGTAGCCAGGCATCTGAATTTTAGGCATGTGATATCTAACAGGAAGCAGGATCAATCATAATTTGGGCTTAAATGTTAAAATTTCTCCTTCCAAAGAAGTAAGCAAGGCTCACTTTTGCTTTTAAGATAGGGCTAAAGAAGCTGGTGGAGCTGATAACACACTTTTATGTTACAGCCTAGTGCCATACTCACCCAAGAAAAAAGAGGCTGAGGTTCAATGCCCTCATCAGTCTGATAGACTGGATCCTAGATGCTGGATCCTACCCATATCTCTCACCTCTTTAGAAAGTACTTTAATAACCTAGTCATGAGGTAAGAGGTCATCCCTTTGCAGTTTTATCTGTTCTGTGTTCCTGTGCACAATTCTGGGCCCACAGGGAGGTGGGAACAAAAGTGTCCTCGACTCTGTAGCCCATGGTCAAGCACTCACTTTGAGGAAGACACGGGTGCTAGTCTTTGCTCCTGGGGCCATTTCTGTACATTCTGTAAAAGTACTGAAAAAAAAGTCCTGAATCCATTTCTCTGCACTACCAGAAAAGTTTCCTAACCACTAAGCTACAGAATCATGTTTTCTTTTGCTTTTCTCCAGTGGTCTGAATTTCTTGACCACATAATGGAACTGTTTTCTCACCCAGAATAGCCTATACACTGGTGTTCAGGCATTGTCCTAAGGGGTAGGAAATGTACATTGAAGTCCTGTCAGACTGAGGTGTGTATAAAACCCTGGGTACTATCAACAATCAAAAGGGCAAATAAGATGTTAAGTATTATTAAGAAAGGAATTGTAAACAAAATTGAAAGTGTCATCATGTTCCCTTGTAAATGTCATCCCTTTGTGTCATCATATCTCTTTGCATCCACAGCTTGAATACTGTGTCCAGTTCTGATCCCCACAATTCAAAAAGGATATAGGAGAACTAGGGGGCAAAAACTGTACTAATATGCTATTACGCAGTAGTATTAGGTTACTGCACAGTAAGCATCACAAAAAAAACCATGCACCAATGCTACTGTGCTGTAACTGTAGTGCTTGTAACTGTAGTACTAATTTAGTTAGTACGTCATTAAGCAAGTACTAAACTAGATGTGCAGTATCTACTGCACCTTAATAGATGCATCCTGTGTGACAGGATACTGGGCAACTTCAACTCATAGTCTGGCCCAGTAAATAGCAATTCTTATGTTCTTAATGCACTTATTACGAAGTTACTACATAATGTTTTGTAATAAGACTCCTCTTCTACCCTGGTTTAAGAAATAAAGTAGCTACAGCTGCATTTTGTGAGTGGCTTGATTCTGTCAGGGTGTGTCTGCAATGTATTAGATCTGGGAGCAGATTATTCATGAGTAAACTACTTGTGAGTAAAGAGTCCCAGGCAAGCATCTACTACACATGTAGGGAAGTGGGAGCAGATCTGCTGGTAATGGCAGAAAACTACTGTCACTTCCTGGGATCCTGCAATGGGTACCTGCCACCACCAGCTCCTGTGTGCTACTCCAGGGGCTGGCTGTGTACACCAGTCAGGCAGACTGCCATCTCCTGGTCAGATCTGGGACATTGTTCCCTGCCCCTGGGGGAATTCCTGCTGCTGCAGTGGGGACAATGTCTCCCTGCCCCTGAAGCAGGGAGCTCCCAGCCCCGGCTCCCTGATCAGGGAAAGGAACTTGGAAAGAGCTGCAGGGGAGGGGCAGGCCCCAGCCCCTTGTCTTGGCCCACCGGTGGGGCAGCCAGGTGGAGGGGGGGTCTCTGATAGCTTCCCAACTAATGGGTTGGGACAGGGGTCTGGGACCTGCCCCATCTCTTTAGTTCTTTCCAAGCCCTTCACCTTGATCATCCAATTGGGGTGAGGGGCTGGGACCTGCCCCTGACTGAGACAGTTCCCAGCCCCCACTCTATGATCACGGGGCAGGGGCTGGAGGGCCTGTTCCCTAGTCAGCTCTATAATCACAGAGCTGGGTGGGTAACAGGTTCACAAGTCCCCACCAGCAGAGAGCTCCTAGAACCAGCTCTGCGGTCATGGTGCTAGTGCTGGGAGATCCTTATCTTCCAACATCAGCCCTGTAACTGTGGAGCTGGCACTGGGAGATAAGGATCTCTCAGCACTGGCCCCACAACCATGGAGCTAGTGCTGGGAGATAAGGTTCTCCCAGCCCCCGTGCCCTCGCTCAATCACAATGGTGATGTGGAAGTTAGGAGATAAGGATCTCCCAGACCCTCTCACGATCACAGAGTGGAGGAGCTTGGAGCTCCCAGCTGCCAGGGCAGGGGTACATAGTCCCCACCCAAATTCTGGTGGTGAAGCTCCTGGGGGCAGGGAGCAATCTCCCACCCCCTGGTGGTCAATTGACCAGGAGTAGATTTGTTCCCAGTTAGGTGTCTGCACAAGTGCTACTGCACAGTTAGTAATCACAAGTAAATTTGCTATTTGCATTTGCAGGTAGGAAATTTACTCACAGTTAGTGAGGTTTACTGCACAGTAAGCACGTACATGTGTAGATGCACATGCTTCCTGCAAAGTAAACTAAACTAGTTTTCAGTAAAGAGTCTCATGTAGACACACCCTCCGTGTATGTTACGGCTGCTCAGGGCATGCTTACAGCACAATGTAACACCTGGCTCCTAGATCCTAATCAAGTTTAGGAAGAACCTACATGCCAGACAGTTCAAAATAGACCTGTTCCAAGCATGCACAGAAACAGAAGTGTGGGCACCCAAAGAACAAGTCAAATAGGAAGGATCAAGTGAGGTTTTGGATTAAAGTTTGGATTTAGGCATATGAAGTTGACCTAATTCCTGTTCTAGACTTCCATAACTATTATTGTACACTCTTTCAGGTAAAGGCTGCTCTTTGGTTCTGTCTTATGGTGTTTACACATTGTGGTCCTAGACCCTAAAAGTTCCCAGACACTATGATGATGATTATGATGATGACAATCTATCAGGACCAGGAAACCATCCAAATCTTAAAAGACAGTATGCTCTTGCAGGTGCTTTAATTTGAATCCTTGGCATAAAAGTTCAATAAGCATCCACACTTCGGGACATTTGTCTTCTAACATAATGTCTTAGCTAACATTTTTTGGTAATTTTACTATAATAAGTTTATATTATACCAGTCAATTTATCTAGACCATAGTTATATATAGACCAGTATAAAATCCAATTTTGTAGCATAAACAATGAAATTCCAGTTTTCTATTAACAGGGAGAATGGTTTTCATTTGTCTACAAAGCTCTGCACAATTATATGACAAACATAAGCAGGTATTTCCACTGAAAGTTAAATAAGAAAATATTTCCTCTTTCTTGGCTTTGAAAATCTCTTTATGTTGTATAATGTCAGTAATACTACTAAAATAATGAAAAAACCCAAACTACTTGTGTCTATGTCATCCATTAAAGTAATAATTAAGAAATGACAGTATTTCAGAATGTGAAGTATATACAGAGCATGGAGTCTTAGCATATATTAATCCCATTGGGTTTCATTTTTAGTGTGATGTGCCATTTTAGAATGTAATGAGTGCATCTATACTTGTGCTTTACTGAAGTTGATTAACTCCACAGTAAAGCATATCCATCTACATGTATTAGGGTGCAGTAGATTAATTATTACTGTCCCTGACAGTACTATTTTACAGTGCAGTTACTTACTGCACCAAAGCACACATAGATGGTGACCACAGCTGGCTGGGGGAAGAGGGTGTAAAAGTGTGAGTGTGGCCTGCTGCCCAGGCCCCACGCTTTAGCATCCTTGTGCCTCAGCCAGCCTCTTCACCATCCAATGCCAGCACCGAGAGCCTGGGGCTGACCCCTGAGCCCTCTGCCAGCCTGGGGCTGCTCCACACCAGCTCAAACTGTAGGTAACCTGGGCACAACATCTGCACCTATGCCCTGGACCACAGCAGTTTGAACATCTACACATTACATTAAGGTACTGTGATAAACTCCAGCACAGACACTCTGGTGTTTATCATGTCGTCTTAATGCTACACACAGATGAACCCATAATCTATGATTATGTACTCTATTGATGCATCTGGAAGAACTTACAGGTGCATTTAAAATAAATAAATTGAAAGAAAAAACTGTTGGACAGAGTTCTGTAAATGAACATTGTCTCAATCTTATTTATGTTTATTTAAACTCCTACTGAATTCTTTTTTTTTTTTCTAATTTCACTGTGAACACTTTTTAATTATTCCTGTTTCTACCATAATACTTTTGTGATAAGGATGAAACTGCAGTGATAGTATAACTGATTTAAATAGCACTGACTATTTTAAGACAAATAAGTAAAATCCGTACCTAAAAGAGTTTTGGGAAAGAAAGGAGGCCACTGAAAGTTTCTAGGACAAGGCAAAAAAAAAAGGAGGGGGGAATATTGCAGGCTAAAGTTGAAATGGGTTAAGTAAATCTATAGACTTTTCACATACAGTGAAAAAGTCAACACTAGTAATTTGCAGAAACAAACATTAGTAAGACAGAGGAAAAAAGTTCTGTTTTTCTCATTGCTTGAACCCAAGATGTTCTCTCAGACATTGTGGTACTGAGGAAAGATGGTGAAAATTAGCTTCAAGTTTTCACAAAAGTCTTCAGAAATTTCTATTCAAAGACTTACCTGTGAAATAAATGGCTAAAAATTAATCATAAAGGGAAGTCATACAGACACAAAAGTCAAGGAGTCAAATTATGTTTTCAGATTGACATAAATCTGAAGTAATTTCTTTACAGTGTTTTGCACAATTATCTACTGGCCTGGCTGTTATATCACTTGTTTTTAACATAACACACAGTGGGCATGTGTATCAAATTTAGGTATGAATAACTAAGCCTCATTAGTGAACACACTAATGAACATTAACACGGTGTGTGTCCCTTTACTTGGGAATACCCTTAGTCCCAAGTTGGTCCATTCACCTGTATTAATGCACCTTAGTCCATGCACATGTACACACATCTAAATCACCTTAATGAGCATTAGACTAATGTGCATTAAGTTTAGGCATGCATAAAAGCATGTGTAGACATGACCAGCAAGTTGCAATGCACATCTCTCTATTTGGAGTAAGGATCAAATGGGAAATCAAAAATAGCTCCCCAGTTCATACATATATACAAACAGATATACGTGTGGGTGTGTATTGCCCATCAAGAATGTGGCGGGGGAGTGATGGACAAACTGTGTCTGTCCCCACCCCTGCCTTGTCTAGTCCAGTTTCCCCCTTCCCCATCTCCACCCCTGCCACTTGGGGCTTGGTCCTGCTCTCCCCCTCCCCATCAGGATATATCCTAGGGCCATCTATTCCGTCACTGGGATATACAAGGCCAGGAAACTAATTTTCAAGTATCTTTCCAAAAGGATGCTGTTCATAAGCTGAATAACAAAATAGTAATAACATAGTTGGACACCAAAAATAAATGTTGTTTTTGGCTACAGATACAGTAGCTCCTAAACATCATGCCTCAGACCAAGTCAGCTTGCTATATAGATGACTTGCACCAGATTAAATGGAAAGGAGGAGGACAAAACCATAAGAAAATAAATATAACCTTGTGTTTCATAAAGTCATAAATATTTATGACTTTAGACCTGATGCTATGAAAGACACTTTAATTGTCATCCAAGTAATTTCAAATTATATCTATTTTTAGAAATTTTAAAAATAACTTTACATTGGGATGTATATGTTGTCTCTGGTTCCTTAGCAGCAGTTTAATTTTAAGTGTATGTTAGAAAAAAGGAGTAGTGGATAGGATCTGCTTAATTTTTTGACCTTCTCAGTCATTAAGGAACTTTGGGAAATTGAAAGAAATACGATTCATCATGTCTTATTTATGAAGAGGCTCAATTATCCGCGGCTGGACAGGATCTGCTGAGTCAAGTTGAGTTCCTTATTACTGAAAATAACCACATCACAGAGTCCAATTCATAAACATATCCTTGTCCTAATTAAAACCAGTTTGCTTATTTTCCCAAATCACTCCAACTGAACGCTGTTCTGGAACTTCATTTCTCTGATAGCTAGAAATCTCCTAATTTTGCGCTTAAATTCATTCATGGACAATATAGTTTTTGTGCAAAAATTCCCTTTCACGTAAATAATCCTCTTCCTCGCTAGTGTTTACATGTGATACATACACCATTCCCACCTTTGCTTTGCTAAGTTACAAGGCAAGTACCCTTATCCTTCTCTTGTAAAATAAACTCTCTATTCATCAGTCATCCTAGCAACTCTTTTCTAGGCTCGTTTGAACATCCAAATCAAGGTTACACCAGTGCTTTGTACAGTCGTAGTGGTAATGCTTTTCCTATTTCTCCTGGAAAAATGTTTGCCTAATATGTTCTAGGACTATGTTTTCCTTTTCCACAGCTGCAACACATTAGTGGTACAGTCATTCAGTGTTCAACTAACATACAGAGCTCTTTCTCCACCCCTCTTGTTTTCAACTGATGAGTCCCCTGTTAATGAAAGACATTCTTGTTATTAGTCTATGTGCCCTTTTGTTCTATTTTACATTGCTACATTTTGTCCCACTTATCTGATTGCAATTTTCTTCTTCTAGGATATTTCAGTTATCTTATGTATCACACTGAGACAACAGCAATGACATCGTGTTCTGAAACAAAGAAAAAATCAAATAATTTGAAATTTTCTGAAAAAAAATTTAAAATGGGACAGTCAAAACATTTATTTTTGGTGAAATTTAAAAATGTTTTTACCATTGCATTTTTAAAAAGACGATGTATAATTTATAATTGATTACAAACGTAAAATACAAATTTATATGAAAACTAATTCTCTGGTACAGCAACTCTAAACAATATGTCCTAATGAAAGTAAAATTTCATCTCTTTATTTAATTTTTTTCTAAAAAAACAATTACATCAACATCAAAATAGTCCCACAGAAAATGTTGGTTTTAAAACATCATAAAAAAGTTTGAAACCATTGCAATATTAACCATTCCCATGGGCCAATCTAGCATTTTGAAAACAGGGGTGGAGATGGTGTGGCACATCAACATATATAACATAATACAGATGTTTCTCCAAGAAGAAAACAGCTTTACTAATATGTACAATTTTGGGAGAAGGTGAGCAGCCCCTAGTGGTGAAAGAACAGGTTAGAGTCTACTTAGAAAAGCTGGACATGTACAAGTCCATGGTGCCAGATGCAATGCACCCAAGGTTGCTGAGGGAGTTGGCTGATGTGATTGCAGAGCCATTGGCCAGCATCTTTGAAAACTCATGGCAATCAGGAGAGGTACCGGATGCTTGGAAAAGGGAAAACATAGTGCCCATATTTAAGAAAAGGAAGAAGGAGGATCCAGGGAACTATAGACCAGCCAGCTTCACCTCAGTCTCTAAAAAAATCATGGAGCAAATCCTCAAAGAATTTATTACTAAGGCCTTGGAGAAGAAGAAGGTGATTAGGAACAGTCAGCATGGATTCACCTAGGGCAAGTTATGCCCGACCAACCTGATTTCCTTCTATGATGAAGTGACTGGCTCTGTGGATGCAAGGAGACCAGTGGTTGTGATATACCTTGATTTTAGCAAGGCTTTTGATATGGTTTTTCACAATATTCTCACTGTGGTAAAATGAAACTTTTAATGCAATTTCTTTTTACATAGCAAGACAACAAAGATACAATAAACTATTAGATTTAAAATTCCATTTTTCTTGCACAGCTGTTGACAGGCTTGTTATACCCATTTGGAGTAAGTAAGTAAAAGTGACCTCGGGAAGTTTACCACTCATCATTCTACCCATAGAAGGAAGAAGTCAGACCTAGCAAAACAACAGATTCCCCATTCTTTGCAAGAAAATCTTGAAGATCGTCAAATTTCTGCAGGCATCAGGAGCAGCCATCCCTAAATTTAAACTGGTATTGTTAATTTGACTCTATTGTCATATTGCATAATTCTGGAAGACAAGGAAAGTATCTTGTTAATGGCTTACTGCTCGGTAAGTGGTTTTTATGCTGATGTCTACACATGCAGGCATTGCAGCGCAGGAATGCTGTGTGTGGATTGACTTGGAAATAACAGTTAGTCCCAAGTCAATCCACGCACACAGGGTTACTGTGCAGTAAGGCATCTACACGTGTCTTACTGCTCAGTAACTACTTGGATCTAAATTTTCTACCTGCATCATGCAGGTAGAAAATTTACGCCCAAGTCAACCTAAGTTCCCATAGTTACTGCACAGTATGGATGCACATGTGTAGAGACATGTCTGTACTGTGCAGTAATTTTCAGTTACAGTGCAGTAAAGTAAGTTACTTGCAGAAACTGTGCACATGCACATGCTCCTACTGGGTGCGTCTACACATGAAATTAAGGCAAAGCAATAAAATGAAGGATTGTTTGAGCCACAGTAAATTGCTTTCTGTAAGTTGCTACATGTGTACCTGGAACAGCAGGAACTTGAGCGGGGCAGAGCAGACTTCAGTTGGCAGGGGATACAGAGGGCCAACCCTAGGCTCCAGGTGGCAGTGTTGGGTGGCTGAGAGGCTGGCTAGAGCATGAGGGTGCTGATGCTGCAGAGCCAGGTGCCAAGACATCGGGCAGGAGTCTGGCACCCTCCTGGTCACCATCTATTTTTGCATTCCAGCACAGTGAATTACTCTGCTGTAAATATTGTCCCCCACCAATACTATCTTATGGTGGAATGAATTAGTTTACTACGCCTTAATACTGGCTCATGTGTAGACAGTGACACTTTACTGTGGAGATACTTAGTCTATTCTTTAGTGAAGCACACATGTAAATGCACCCACTGTCACTCAGCAGTTCTAGTTAGCTCCTCCAAAGCATTGTGTAAATGCAGCTATACTGCTTTTAACTTAAGATGAATCCTACATACAGTAGTGAAATATAGACATGGCCTCAGAGGAAGTTAACTCCAACTCCCACCAAAGGCTTAGATTTTCATAACCTATAAGATAAAGCTTAATTAAAATAAACACATCTTTACTAAGACTACCTTATCAGCAGTCAAGAGATATTAAATCTGTATTACTAAAAACATTTTCCAGCTTACTAGGGTGGCTTTCCTCATTTTGTCTTCCAGAATCATTAATATGCTTTAAAAGAATCATGAACCAGTAGAAGACCAGTTTCCATCAGGTATGCTAACATACGTACTCCCCCCAGCGGTGATGCAAGCACCTACTCTGGATTCCTTCAAAAAACAGCTGGATTTATTTCTTGCTGGCAGTCACTTGATCCCAGCTCACTTCCCACCTACGGTGGTGGGGCTGGACCCGATGATCTCTTGAGGTCCCACCAACCCCTAATGTCTATGAAATCTAGGTTTATATAAACAGAATAATTTAATCGATGCTCATTTAGCTTTCTTGGTACCTATGTATAGAAGATTCAAATTTTGGCTTGATTTTAGAACCAGGTTTTCTTTGCACTGAGGATCAAAGATCCATAGAACTCATCACTGTCCCGGGGGGATGAACCAAACCCCAGTGTCTCCCTTCGGGCGATACACAGCCCTAGGATCTTTTAAAACACAGCCCAGAGCTCCCTGGGTGAGCCGGACAGCTTTTCCTTCCCCGTCATCTCCCCGGAGGGACAGATACCCGCTCATAGTCTCCCCCGCTGGATTTACAGCTTGGTGGTAGTTTAGATGATCCCACACATTGCTCAGCTCAGTTGCCTGGTGATTCCCACTGCTCCATGGGCAGTTTTTTATCCACTCAGTCTCCAGTTCACCTCCCGTGTATCCTGTTCGTGACGCCATGAAACCCCAGTGTCACAATGGGCTGGGGTGGCAGTTAGGCACAGAAACAGGCCGGGTTCTTTTGGCTATGGAGAACTGAGGCACGGGAAGCGTAGGAGTTTCTTAAACAAGGTGGAATTTATTTGACTTACGCTTAGGTGCGTAGGAAAATGATGTCTTCAGTTACAGTAATCACAAATACAACAAAGGGGTCTGTTGGCCCACGAGGCTCAGTCCGAAGACCTAGTCCCAGGGCTGGTCAACAGCTCATGAACTGGGAAACTGAACAAACAAAACTGTAACGCGTAGAAAGCTGTGGTGTGATGCCAGTCCCAATTGGTGGACGATCGGGTAGCCGGAGAGTAATGCCGAGGTCAGGATGCCAGAATGCTGAGGTGAAGTCGCAGTGGGATGGTCCAAATCATAGTCAGTAATCAGTGAAACTTAATCAGGAACCAGGAGATCAAAACCGCAATCGCTCTAATAGCACGAAGTGCCAATCGGGGAAGGAGATCAGTAGACCCAAGAGCCTGACTGCCAGACAGTCCCTGGAAACACCAGCTTCTGTCTCCAGTGACGCGATCTTCTCCCCCCCCAGAGGAGGGGCTCACTAGCCCTAAATATGAATTTCTCTAACCAATCAAATCAATTCTCCGACAGAATGTTCTAGCCAGATTATGTCATGTTTCAGGGAAACCGAGCATGCGTCAGATTGGGGCTTGATTGTTTCTGCACATGAGTAACACAGAAACTGGGTCATGCTTGATTGACAAGCCCAAAGGTCATGAAAAGGGCAGCTTTGACCCTGTATGGAGTTTTCCACTCTCAGCCAACAGGTTCTTGCATTGGCAGCACCCATACCTAGACTATTTCTTCAACAATCACCAGTCCAGTTTTGTGGGGACCAGTACCTAACAGTGAACTTGTGGATTGTCATTTTTAGTCTTCTCAAGGGACATAGAAAATTTTGTCCTATTATTAGCATCATTGAAAGAGAAGAAAAGAGGAGACAGAATTGAAAGGTCAAGAAAAATAAAGGGGTAGCTATCATAACCCTCTCCATCATATTTATGAATACAACCCCCACCCAATATAGATGAAAATAACCAGTCATGCTGCTAAACATCAAGAGTTCATACTCTCTCTTCCTGTTCCTCCTACAGCTTTATTTCCTTGATAGAATTCTCACTATCACATATTCAACAGTGTCTGTCTGAAAATAATCACCCTGGAAACAATAGAAAATTAAATGTTACTCTTTCCATTGTTAAATGTTATGGGGGCCAATTCTCTCTCAGTAGTACAGATGCAATTCTCTTTACAACCAATGAAGCATCGGGAATGCACTTGCACTGAAGTCAAAGGAAGAATTGGACCTTGATCTTTTAAAAGGCTCTTTAATAACTAGAATGCCTAATTCAAAACCTGTTATGTTCCACGGGTAAATCAATTACAGTGGTAAGTGACACTGCCACTAAACAATAAAAAAATGTAGCTGAGTTTTTATGTAGCAGCATATTTGTAGTGGGCAGAACAAAATGAACCAGTAATATTTTTTTCTCTTTTAAAGAAATGGAATCACACACATATAAATTATAGAACAAATGTTCAGGCTTTGAGAAACAGCTATCACTTTGGATACGCTGGATCTATTCATTTTTCTCAGAGATGTAACAATTAAATAGATCTATGAAGAACTGAGTATGAGGCCCTCGAGGTCATACTGGACGTGTTTTCTCAGTTTGCCCATGCTGTGCTAAAAAGCTGTTGTCTAAAGCAGTAGCAGCAAAAAAGAAAATACATTGGGGGGTGGGGGGGAGGGGGGAAACAGGCTCCTGTGAATTTATGAGAAGTGCATCACAAAGAAAAATATTTCAGCCATGCAATTCCATTCGGCCTTTTCAGCTGTGTGTCCATAGCAAGTCAACGGCTAAATTGAAAAATCAATTCCAATTTAAATTATTGGAATAAAGAACACCAGGAGTCAGAGATAAAATGGCTTTGTTCTCTGAGATCCTTTTTAATTGGAAAGTTATTTCTTCAGGGTATTCTAATGGTTCTGAGGGAAGATTGCAAAATAAAGTTGATCGGCTGGGGGAAGGTTAATAGCTAATGTGCTTTTTTTGCTGCACAGCAGCCTCTCGTCTTTATGACAGCCCCCATCATATGTGAAAAGACCCATGATTCTAAATCATTTGATACATGCAACTATTGTATTTTTCTTGGTTTTCCAGGAAATAATATTATAGATGTTACTTTGACCTATTCACAGTCTTTGCTTAGCATTCCAACCCGGCTTTTTTTGCTTACAAATGTATAAGGTCATTTATTTAAAACTTTCCTGATGTTGAAGGGTTCTAGTAAAAATTAAGGTCAAGCAAGAGGCCACAAGAAAGCTCTAAACAGGGCACTGGAAATCCTACACATGCAACAGAAGAAAAAAAACCATTCTCTTTATATTTAAAAATGATTAAAACCATAACCTTGGTACAGAGTCACAATAAGAGCTGTTGAAATCAAAGAAAAATTCTGAGCAAGACTCCAGGCAGGAAGTATCTTTGCCTTATATTGACAAAGGAGAGTGTGGGAAGAAAAGGAGATGACTAGACAATTGGGGAGAAATGTACAAATTAATAAACAGGCACATGCTTTAAACTGAAGTAGAACAGAAACGAGAGGAATCCCTGTCTTGTAAGCCTTAAAACCACAGCCTAGAAATGTCATAGCTTAGTTATAACATCACAATAACCTTTGCTCTGTTGGCAGAAAACTGTTTAGGGCAGCTGTAGATTAGAAGCCTTAAATGGGCATTTAATTTGAAATTAATAAAACAGTTATGGTATGTGTTAAGAAAAGTTACTGAGGTTTGCTTAGTATATTTAATTAGTGTAAAAGAGATAAATCTAGTTGCCATGTAATGAACTGAGAACTGCAGATACAGTAAATGTGTACTTACGTTCCTATTATTAATGCATTAAACTTGTAAGAATGTTTAGGAATTTAATTAGCATTTAATAAGATAGCTATAGCAAATTACAGTAGTTAGATGTTAAATGTAAATTAATATTTTTAGTATTTAATTGATATTAACTAATTAATTACTGTTTATTACACGGCAACTAGATTTATCTTTTATGGAGTTATTAAATCTAAATTAAAAGTGCTATTTTAAGTGGCCTCTACTCAATTAAAAAAAAATATTCTCTAGGATTTTCATGGTTTACCTTCATGCAAGAATTGGAGGTATCTGATGTTTAAAAATTAAGGACCAAAATTTGTCGACACACCATCTATGCCTGAGTTACATTACTCTTACAGATCTATTACATACAACACAATTACTCTCTTGAGTAAAGCTATCCCCAGGTCTGTTTGTTTAATTCTGCTCTTGAAGCAGAGAAAGGAATAATTTCAAATATGAACAAAGCTTGATTTATCCAAATCAAGAATGGATATTGGTCCATTTAAGACCAATTTCTTAAAAAGCTCATTATCCACTAGGCATTAAGATAAATGGCGTCACAAAAAGTCTAGCACAAAAGTCTGCTTTTGAAAATCAAGTTAGAATACTGCAAGGAGCATCGGTGTATTTAGCACTTCTAAAAATTAGGAACCTAAAAGGGAGCTGAGAATCATTGGAAATTAGGGTTGGAAAGGACCTCAGGAGGACTAGGTGACCTTCTGAGATCCCTTCCAACCCTAATGTTCTATGATTCTATACATTTCTGAACATCTCACCTGACTTATGGGTTCTGATCCCTGAAATGATGGTCCTTATGGGAACAGCCATATGTACATAATGATCAGAGATCCTGGTTTTCTCTGATAAAAAAATAATCCTCAATTTTTGGGTTAAAAAAAAGAACTCAAAATCCACATTTTTCCATGATTACAATGAAATTACACTAATCCATTGATACACACACACACACGTGTGTGTGTGTGTGTGTGTGTGTGTGTGTATAGTGTTTCATTTTGATCACTGCAGGATGGTTTCAAACTCATGTTATGAGCAATTGGTTTGGTTTAAATTATAAACTATGTTATTTCCACTAGTTTCATAAATAAAGGAAATCTCATAACTAGGAAACTCCTGATTTTTATATTTAAATTTCGTTGGATCTAATTTCCACGGTAATTCCTCATCCAAATCAGTGTTAGATTCTGGGATTACCAAGACGTAAATAGCAGAAAAGTGGCCAATTCCCCTAGATTTTTAGTGGGAGTCAGGCACCTCACTCTCCTTTGTGCTTTTGAAAAACCTTTCCATGTTTCATAGACCTATCAATGGTTACCAGACTTCTCTTAAATTTAAGCAAGTTATGTGCAAGGCTATACACTAGTTATTTTACTCTTTTCTCAGGCCAGTCCCCTAATTGTTTCTTTTTCTCTCTTCCAAATTTCCTTTCATTTGAGAAAATTCACCTGGAGTTTTTTTAATAAGACTGCTATTGGCACTTAACACCCACCCTTAGTTCACCACAACACATTATATAGCTAGTTTTCTGTCTCCATGAAAGTGATCGTATCCATAAAATATTAATTAATATTGGGTGGTTCATTGAGCATCCTATAGTCCTACTTCTGCCCTGGACACACTAAGAACTTTTAAATCAGTTTAAGACAGTCAGCAGTCAATAAATCCCTGTTTCTCAGATGGTTTAATCTGTACTCAAACCACTTTCTCTTTTGATACCCCACTATGTGTAGGCCCTTTAGCAGAATAAGATGAAGTGAGCTTGGGCTCATGAAACATCTCTGGTTTATTTAGTCTATAAGGTATAAATCCTCCCTGCCTTTAATCTGTACTGGTGGTTATCATGGAGCAAACTTATGTTGTAAACTCATATCCTAGCTTACCTCATGATAAATAGTTCATTGAAACATACCATCGTAAATCTCTTCCCCACGTAAATATTGGTAAACAAGATCATTTTCTTGGATAAACTAAGGCTGCTTACAGACATTAAAAAAAACCCCCAAAAGGTGCTTCACTAGAAGAAGCAGTGCATTAGTCCTACTTCGCTCCGCAGCGCCTGTATAGATCAGGTGCTTCAGTGGGGCTTTCTGGCTCTTTTATGTAATAGCTAATTCAATCCGAAAAAAATCAAAGCATTCTACTAAAGCCAAAAAATTTCCACTAAAGCTCCCGAAACTTAGAGAGATTGGGTGAGCTAAGTCCAACTAACACAATGCCTCTTTGGGGAAAGTGCAGGAGCATGCCAAACTTAAAGTAAAGCACTGTTTGGAGGGTGGGATTAATGTCTGTAAGCAGACCAGGATGGGTTGATTTATTTAGTTACCTACTATAAGCCTTGTTTTCCCCTAGACCTTGAATAATTCTTGTAGTTTTTTTTTCTGAATGCTTTTTTTCAAATTCCTTTATGAAGTTTGGACACCAGAACTAGACAAAGTATGCATCTAATGGGCTCTCTAATTCTGTAAACAGACACAATACTGCTTCTCTACTTATGTGCTATTCCCATTTATGTATCTACAGTAGCTATAAGTTATCACCACATTAGCTGCAATTGCACACTAAGAGCTTGTGTTTACTTGGTAGTCTACCATTTCCCCTGAGTTCTTTTCATTGTTGTTGCACTTCATGACATAGTCCTCACTCTTGTTCCCAGACAAATGACCTTGAATTTGGATATATTATAATATATTTTCTAATAAGTCCCATTTATCAGGTAATCCAGACTGGCCTGCATAAACAACTTGTCATTATTTACCAATCTGTACATTTATAAATTCTGTCTTCTATACATTTTACTTGATGATATTTTTTATTTCCTTCTATATCATAGATTAAGATACGGCAAAAAACCAGAACCCCACTAGAACCATTTATTAGATAACCATTCTCCAGTACTATATGTTTTTAGATTTGTCAGCCCTTAGCACAAGTTATGTTTCTTGTGCAATTAAGGTGTTAATCTTGCCAGAAATAGCAACTGACCACTCATTCACAGAATTTATGGCTCCATAAAATCACAAACCCGCCACAAAGATATTACTTGAAAAATGTGCCAAAACTTGAATATATACAGCTCAAGCCACTGAGTGGTCCTAATCAGTTTATTGGCAGCTGGCAGGGATGTCCCAGGGCTCAAATCTCAGGGTGGCCCCTCCTAAGTGATCTGAGATTGGCATAGGACCATCTTCATCAGCTGATCATTGGCTGGCAGAGATTGTCCCAGAACTGGAATCCCAGAGCAGTCCCTGCTGGATAAGGGGAGATCAGGACAGTCCTAGGGCTTGAACCCTGAGGCTGTCCTGATCAGTTGAATGTTGGCTGATAGGGACCACCTGAGGGCTGGTCACCATGAAGGTCCCTGCCAATTGACAGCATATCAGAGCCTCCACTCCCCAATGGGCTGTCCTTATGAGCTAATAATCCATTGGCAGAGACTACTCTAGACAGTCCCCTCTGATTGAGTCCCTGCCAGTGGGGCTTCCAGCTCCAATCAACTGATTGCTGGCATGCAGGCACCACCCAGGGGTCAAATCCCTGGAGCACTCACTGCCAGCTAAATGCAGGTCAGGACTGCCCCAGGACTCAGTCCCAGTCTACCTACTATCAGCTGACCCCAGCAAGGCTTGAATGGCCCTATGTACCCTGGAGGCAACTAACAATCAGCTAATTGTTGGGCACCCAAACTGTCAGTGCAGGGGAAGCCTTGGATCATGAATCCAGGCTCCTCCTGCATTAGCAATATTGCATGTTTGGGATCTGATCCCCAAACCCACAATCACATGCCCTCCCATGCACATGTAGCACAGCAAGAGGCACAATTGTTTGGATCAGGGATCAGATCACATCATGCCTTTGAGTGACCATCCATCAGCAGCCTCAGTTAATCAGTTTTTAATATATTTAACATAGGCTACATTGATATGATATATTGCTATTCTTCTAAAAACTGGATATTGAGCAGGTTTAATCTAATCCTTACAAAAGTCAAAGTGTATTATATCAACTGAGTTAGCTTTCTCAAGTAAATTTGCCTTTGTGGGCCTCCCTTCTGCTGATGGCACTCCTAAAAAACTCGAAACCAGTGCTGCTATACTGAAAAAACTGAACACACGTAGTTCTTCCCATTCCCCTTCTCTCATTGCACTTAATGCACTCCTGGACTGAGGCAATTAAGTAATGCCAATGCCTGTCTCCTTCCCACATCTTACTGCACTGCAGTAGCTACAATTCATTAGCTGTTCATCCATTGCAGTCTGCCATTGAGAAAAGAAGGGGGAGTCAGCTAGGGAGAAAGGCAATGCCTCCAACACATTTTTTAAGGGAAAAAGGAGAATTGATTTGACTGATGGGGTATTTCCCCATTAGTACTTCATTACCAATTGTCAGAATATGTTAGGCTGCTAATACATCAGCCCCCGCTTAGCCACACCACTGCCCCAACCTCTACCACCCAGGGTACAAAACTTCCTATATATCTTCTTTGTATCACTATCTTTTATAAATCTATTCATTGTTACCATACTTCAAATTTAAATGTCTGATTACTGTTAACACTTATTGGTATCACATTTTAAGGAGAGTATCTTCCTTTTATCTGCACCAGGAAAGTGTCCTTTACATACCCTACCTCAGGAATCTCTTTGATGATTCATGTTTACCTGAATTTGTCACCCACCAGATGGTTGCATAGTTAAAGTTTCCCATGAGTATGGTGCCTTGAGATTTCAAACTCCATGATTGTTGGTCCAAGAATTTTAAATTTTTGCTCTCTCCAAGTCTTCAAGGTCTATAGGAAATTCTACTTTAGTTTCACTTCTTATACTGCTGCTATACCTGTTTTGTTATTTGAATTGCCCTCACTGCTTTAGAAATATTTTAGACCCATGCAATCAAATGCAGAGGTTATGTAATTGATATTTTAAGTTACATATTGCTAAGTGGTTGCCATCTGTCAATATAAGACTTCTGAACATCCTTTTACTTGCAGGGTGACATTTGCTTGAGCAACAAGAATACACTATTTTAGATTTTAAAAATCCTCCATTTTCCAGTCAGACCATACATTTCATAGGTTTATAGTTAGTAGGGTCGGAAGGGACCTGAGCAGATCATCGTCTGACCCCCTGCCATGGGAGGAAAGAGTACTGAGGTCAAACAACCCCAGCAACGTGTACACCTAGCCTCCTCTTAAAGACCCCCAGGGGAAGAGCCAGCACCACTTCTCTTGGAAATTGGTTCCAGATCCTAGCCACCCTGACTGTGAAGTAGCGCCTCCTGAATCTACCCTCTGCCAGCTTGTGACCATTCTTCCTGGTCACTCCTGGTAGTGCTCAGGGGAACAGGGACTCCCCCAATGCCTGCTGGCCCCCCCTGACCAGTTTGTAACAGGCCACTATATCCCCCCTCAGCCCTCTCTCATGGAGGCTGAACAGGTTCAGGTCCCGTAGCCTGTCCTCGTAGGGCCTGCCCTGCTGCCCCCTAATCATGCAAGTGGCTTCCTCTAGACCCTCTCGATGCTGTCCACATCCCTCCTGAAGTGCAGCACCCAGAACTGGATGCAGTACCCCATCCAGCTGCAGCCTGCCCAGCTGCAGCCTGACCAGTGTTGCATAGGAAGTAGATTCTGTTTATCTATTTTTGGGGAAGATGATTTCTTCACCTCTTTCTCTTTTGCTTCCACTTTCTCACTTCTCGGTTAATCCAAAGCCTACAAAAGCTAGTAGAAAAATCTCTTATTAACTTTTGGATCTGGCCCTTGCTGGGAGTATGGGCCCTTTATCTGACAACTTTTATCTTGAGTTACCAGATAACAGACCCAGCTAGCAGCAGGTGCGTACATGCATGTGTGTGTGAGAGAGAAAAAATGGGAGTACATATTTCTATATTCCTTTGCATTCTGACTGTTTTAATTTGTCACTGTGTATACTTTTGATAATGCAGTGGACCAGCAGAGGCCCCAAAGGCCTTTTATTACTGGAGGGTTTTGAGGTTTGGTTCACATTTTGGGAGGAAGTTTTGGTCAGTTCCTATTTTCTGTCCTGGTTTGTGCTTCCCCACGCTAAGATACAAGAGCCCTGCAACAATGTCACAGCTATTGTTTGTATTGTGTTATAGAAAAGGAAAGAGAGAATGTAACTTCTCCTGTGAATAAGGTTTGCAAGTGGGTCCCCAATCCTATTATCACTGAAGTCAATAAGCATTTTTTTATTTATATCAGTGGGAATAAAATGACAATTTAAGTTGCATTGATGGGATTATCAGAAATTGGCCAGATTATTTTTTTTCAACTGCAAACAAAACACATATACATTAGTCTAGTTGCATAGGTAAAGAATGTTCACTAGTGTTTCTTATTTGTTTTATACTAATGCTTTTTATATTAATAAATGCTATGATGCTGTAGACTGCACATATTTCCCTCCTTTGTTTATAACTGTAAGTAAAAAAGCTTTTAAGAGAGTTTGCAAAACTTAAGTTGGAGTGAAATATTATCAAACATGTTAGAGCCGAAAAATGAAGACATTTAAAGTGATTTCTTTAATGGCTTTCTGGGTTACACCATCATGAATCCTCAGTATTGGATCCAGAGAGAATAATCTCGCTGGAACCATGCTCCAGTTACTGTGTACTTTTTAATACAATTTATTCAAGAATCTAAACCAATATGACACAAATGTATAGCACTCAGCCTAAAAAGTTCATCACCAGCTGCAAGTAAACTGACTCAGTATATTGTGGGTTTCCCCATGCAGTGTTTTTCCCTGTCTGTCTCCCTAAACCATTTCACACTGAATGGTTTCCTGTGTACTCTGTTACAGATTTATTCTTCTCTAGATGCATGCATGTAACTCCCCATTAATGTTAGTAGGAATGAGATTTACGTATGTGCATTGAGAGGAGAACAGACCCCATGGTATTTTATTCGCCTATACAAGATTATAGCCTCTGAGGATAGATTTGATTTTTTTGTTGTTAGCAGAAAAGCAGGCTGACAAGTAGCCTTTTGATTGATAATACACTGGGATTCATAATTTATATAATCTTACACTTGCTACTGAACATAAAGGTCACTTTAAAAAGGTATGAATTGTGTGTGCTGGGGCAGAGCATAAGCTGTAGGGTCAGTTTTTGGCACTTATTCTAAAAAAGAGAAACAGATAAAACTCCTACCAGTGCTGATCATATCGAAAATATAATGGCAAGCATTGTAATTAACAGCAAGTTTCCAGAACTTGACATTCTGAGCAAGTGTCATTCCCTAGGTTATTACAGAGGGAATTAGAGTGGCCTTTCACTGTCAAACTGATATATACTGCTAGAGCATTGCTGAAGAAAAAGTACCGTTCTTGATGTCTTTTCAAGATTTAAACATCTGCTGAATTCCATCTCTTTCTACCATCTTCCCAAAATAGATGCACATCTCAAAAGGTCTCTATTCTGCCCAGTGGATGGGTTTAGTATTTCATTATTGTTCTGCTTTTAACAATTTTAGCTCTGTGATAACTGTGTGAAATCTCGTTAGCACAATATTAGAAGGGTTTTTTAGGCTCAAATGTTTTCATTCATGGCTTGGTGAAATGTATCCTTGCGATAAATTTCTGTGTGATCATTCATTTAAAGAATCTTGATGATAAATTAATATGAACCTTTCATACTGAAAAGTAAAGATTTTCCATTCAAGTAAAAATTAATCATGTAATAAACTAGATAGTGTGTATGCAAAGCACTGCTCCCTACTGGATAGCAGCTAAATTACCTAGGTCTATGTATGTATACTCATATTGTAATTAGCTAATAAATGTAGTCTGAAAGGGGCCTACATTCAGCCCCCACCATGAATTTCAGCAACCTAAAACTGAAGTAGAATAGTTCAACCATAATGTCCTCATGGACTTATCACAAAAGCAGTAATTATTATTATGATCAGCAAGATAGTAGAGTTTAAATTCTTACTTAAGTCCTTATCCAAAGTCCATAAAAGTCTTTCTGTTGACCCTGGATACCTTGAATCAAAACCCTAAAGAGCACTTTAACGTGTTTCACCCCTCTTTGAGTTCAATAATTTCCACTTACATGTTCATAATAAATCTGAGTCAATTCATGATTTCTAATTTATGACAACTGGATTCCTCCAAGAGGCTGCAGCCTCAGCTGATTTAGCTAGGATCTTTTTTTTAGTTATAGTATCATAGGTAGGTAGGGTTTGAAAGGACCTCACAAGTCCATCCCCCTGCACAATGCAGAATCATCCCTGACTAAACCTTCCCAGTGTCTGTTGAACCTGCACCTAAAATCTTCTAAGGATGGAGAGTTCACAATTTCTCTAGGTAACCTGTTCCAGTGCTTGACCACCCTTATAGACAGAAAGTTCCTCCAAAGTCTCTAACCTAAGTTTCCCCAGCTGAAGTTTGAGGCTATTGCTCTCTCATTCTGTAGTCTTCTTTCGGATATTTGAAGACTGCTCAGTTTTCTCTTCTCCCAAAAGAAAAACAAAATAATCTTCTCTCAAAATAACAGGCTCAGTAATACTGAAAGTCTGAAAATACTATCTAACCCATTAGAAAATCAGTTATAGAGCTACATGAGCCAATGCATAGCAAGAAATAGCTTGCTCCAAGGAATCCCATTGTTCAGCCTGCTTGAATTTCATTGCCTGGCCTAGTATCTCTTACCTAACTGAAACAGTATAGATGTCGTACAGATACAAATACTGAAAACAAGACACCCATCTCTATAAGCAGTGAAAGCAATCAGGACCAAAAACTGTGTGTTTGGAAATTATAACCATAGAGTAGACATTTCATTCAAGTTAGGTATATGATTGGAGGGACAACAGTCACATATTAATAAAACCAGGGGAAAAGTTGTCTTAAGGTGTAGAAATGTGAATGTCCGTGGCAATTAATTTTAAGCCCTGTTGAACAGCTGCCAGAAGCTTTTTTGGAATCACCCTGTCATATGCAAAACTGAGAGTCATAATAGTAACCACTTTAGAAATAGCCAAGGATTTTGTAATGGTACCAGTATAGGCCCTGCTTAATGGGTTGGAAAGAATCCTGGGTTATTACTTCACTGCCCTTTGCAGAATTTCTTAGATCTTTTGAAGCAACAGGTACTAATTCAGAGGCAGAATGTTGGACAAAAATAATAGCTGGTCCAAACCAATATGGCAGTCTATAACAAGGGACCCCTTCCCTCTGTTACTTGGAGTAAGCATAGCTTTCAAGGAAGGAGCTGTACTACCTGCACCTGTGGATAAGTAAGCCTCAGGGCTCAGGTTGCTGGCAGGAGAACACCTGGCTGCTAAACAGAGGATGAACAGCATCTAAGCTCTATTAACAGCAAGGCATGTCAGGTGACCAAAAGAGGGAGGAGAAAGGGCCATAATAAGCCTGAGCCTGGAGCCTAAGGCTCAGACTCTCACTATAGGAGATCTGCAAACAGGCTGCACAGGAGGGGCTGTGTGCTGGTTTATGTTATACTGTAGGACTGGGAGTGGCTTGGAGGTTGTAGGCAGGCATTACTACCATTGCTGGAGAGCCAGGCTGTATATAGAGGATCTGAGCCCATAGCAAATAGACTGTGGGCATGGGCCCAGGCAACAAAAGGGGTGGAAGTAGAAGGAGGGCCTGAAGCCCCAAGGACTGAAGGCACAAACCCAAAGCCTGGGAGGGAGAAACTGTGCCTGTGAGGACAAGGTGGAGGATAAGGGACCCAGAGCTTATGAAGACAAGGCTGGAGCAGGGTCCCAGGAGCCTAGGGTCCTGGGACAATGGACCTCAGGTGAAAAAGCCTAGCCAGAGTAAAGTGGGACAAGGCCAGGGGGCTACAGCCCAGACAGGGACCTAAGATATGGAGCAAAACCCCTAACTGCTAAAGGCAGCCTCCAGGTTCAAGTATAACATCAAAGTGTGGCAGGCAAGACCACAGAGTGACCCTAAGAAGCAGGTGGGGGCAAGTAAGGTGGGTCCTAGGTGGCTGCTAGGGAGTGACTGCTGCCCCAGGGCCGGACTTACTACCCAATCCCAATGTTAATACATGCATACTTAAAATTGGGGGTGGAGGTGGGATCATGAAACTTGTACAGAGGTGCATAATCTCTTCTTGCAAATTCATTGCATTAGGCTTAAGTCTTCTTAGTGCCCTCTCCAAACAACAAAAATGAATAACCCCCTGGAAAAAGCTTTGTGTGTATTAAGCAATATTTACCAAAACTTGTCCTTTTTTCTTTTTAACAACAGTGATGTTTAATGGTGCTCACAGGAACTGAATTTTACTAAAGTAAAATAAATAAATGAAGCAAAAATAGAGAAGGGAACCATAAACTACAATAGCTTTAAATAATCTAATTCCTTAAATGGTCTTATTTTCCAGGCAGAATATCAAAGAACATTATTTTTATCCACCTCCCTAAATATTCATTAATCATTGAATAAAGCAGCTAAATAGAGTACTATTTATAAGTATTTGTCATTTGGGATGTACATCCTCGTATAATAACATTTTTTGCCTGCCACTGCATGTTCAGGGGAGGATGCAATTGATTCAGGAAGCACCAGGGGGATTTTTCATGGAAGTGCAAATGTAACACCATATTTTATGGTGGAGGATAGTTTATGAGAGAGAGCTTTCTATGCCTTAGTGGTGGAATGAGAGCCAGCTTTTAACACTAGAGTTGCTGATCTTCAGGGTTGTTTTGGACAGTAAATCCACAAGTACATATGTCGTTAAAATGTTAAGTCTGATAGTGTAATAATGAAAGAAAAATATGTACCAAGATTTTAAGAATAACTTTACCTTTTCTAGAACATAAAATGCTGCCACCATCATCCAGTGTCAAAATGGTATGGATATACCACATGACCTAAGGGGAAGGGCAGAAAATAATAACATAAATGGCATTATAAAGATCATTATATGAGGTTTATTTAATGCAAATTACTTTAAAGAATTCTAGTAATTGATTACATGTATGCTTGAATAATTTTGAAAAATGATTTAAGCTGGGGGATACAATCTTAACTATAAGATGTTCTATTTGAAAACTAATTCATACCTTTAATCTCCTTTGTAAACCTCTCTCTCAGAAATACAGGACGGATCATGTTAATTCAGCACAACAGCTGATATTTGCCATCTGGTAAATAAGGACAAATTTTCTGCCGATGGCAGCAAAGGAAAATTGATAATACAACAAAGTTTAATGTAAAATAAAGCCCACATACTGAAAAACAATATATACATTCAAAACACATTGTAGTTCAGCTAAGAATACTAACATTAGCATATCTTATTTGAATTCCAGATAACATATTCCAGCTGAAAAAATTCTGTATATATATGAATAAGTATAATATATATGAATAAGTAAGGTGAAAGACAGGAAATTCATAGTTTAAGCAAATGTGGAAGATCTGATAGAAACAAAGAAAATTAGGGTTGAAAGGGACCTCAGGAGATCATCTAGTCCAATCCCCTGCTCAGAGCAGCACCAGCCCCAACTAGGTCAGGCAAGATCTCTCTTTCCTTTTCTATAACACAATACAAACAATAGCTGTGACATTGTTGCAGGGCTCTTGTATCTTAGCGTGGGGAAGCACAAACCAGGACAGAAAATAGGAACTGACCAAAACTTCCTCCCAAAATGTGAACCAAACCTCAAAACCCTCCAGTAATAAAAGGCCTTTGGGGCCTCTGCTGGTCCACTGCATTATCAAAAGTATACACAGTGACAAATTAAAACAGTCAGAATGCAAAGGAATATAGAAATATGTACTCCCATTTTTTCTCTCTCACACACACATGCATGTACGCACCTGCTGCTAGCTGGGTCTGTTATCTGGTGCTTTTTAGCCACGTGCTTCCAGTGTCTCATGCTCTATTGCCCTGGCTCGGAGGTTTTTATCTGGACCACACCCTGTCCTGTAGGATTCCACATGACATCTTTCTTCTCTTTTTTTTTTAAGAAGTTAACTCTGATTACCTAAAATCCTAATAAAAACAAGGCAGTCTATCATTTCTGTGCAACTTAGCTGGTCAGATCAAGGACTTTTGGGAGCCTCGGCCAATGGAAATGGTCCAAAAGAGCTTTGGTAAGAGAGGCACAACTTCTGTAAGATTTCCTTACTTTGCCTTTACCCTATTAATATCCCATTACAGGTTCTTCCACCCTACACACCGATATTCCAGTAAAAAACTTGTCATTGTTTCAGTTATATCCTGAGTATTAGCTGAAATCATCTCACTTAAATATCTCCATTTCATCACAAGCAAGCCCCAAAATTTTACACCTAAAAAGAGTAACATGCAACCTTTAGGAACCAGGCTGTTCCTTCATTATCTTCATAACAATGGTTACCAACAAATAACTTCAGAGATTTATGTTGGTAGTTGTAATTTTCTTCCATTTTCTATAAGATGTAAGTGCCTTTTCACTAAAAATAAGCTCCAAGGGAATAAATAAGATCAGCAGTAGGATACTATGTTACAAACTGAGCATGCATCCCAGTGTCATTATGATACAATAAATATAATTATAACATAAAATCCACAAGATGAACCCAGACTCTAGAAAGAGCACTCACTCGTGATGTCCATCCACAAGCACCAGATAAACTTTAAATTGTGTAAAGTATGTATTTGCCCAGACAAATGGAAACAGATGAAAAGATCAAATAAATGATAAACAGCATGTCCCATCAGAAAGCAGGCTAGTCCACAACAGTAACTGTGCAGATTAAATTGTTACTTAACAGCAACGTCATGTGGATCTTTCTTTCACTGGTCACGGTCAGAATGGGTCTCCCCAAGGAAACCGAAAGCCCTTCCTTGCTTTCACTACTTATTCCAACAAGAAACTGAGTGGAAAATGCAATGACATCAATGGTCTATAAAAGTTTGACCTTCAAGTTGATGGATTTAGAGCAATAAAAGGCTTCAACAGCAGCTGATGTATAAACATAAAAGGAGTTGTAAGGACAACCCACCTGGTGTACAATGAATAAGGAATTTAATATTGTGTCTCCAAATTCTTCAGAACCTGCTGTTCCAGCAGACTGGGCACTCCTGATTACTCTTTCAGACCCTAAATAAGATGTGGATAGGGGCAGGGAATGAGGGACCTTAAACAGATATAAAATAAGGATGAGGGTTAGCTGCTAAAAATGTGATAGAGGGTAAGCTGCACCAAACTTTTAGTTTAGTACTAAAAAAGAAAGACAAATGTTATTAACCATGATCAGGAATTTTTTTCAATTAAATCTGCCTCTCACTCTTACAGTTTGGATGAAACTCTGTTACTCTGAGTGAAACTGAAGCAACAAAAAAATATTAAACTAAATTAGTACTCTGGTTAAGGCACAGTTCATCCAAATATAAACTGTCACTCTGTTCATAACACACAATGAAGAGTTGGTAAAAGGGCCCTATAGTACAAAGCTTACCCAAATGGGGCAGCAGGCTGTTTGCTCGGTAATGTTTGAGTGGATAAAGAAACTGCTGACTTACAAAATAAGTCCACAGAAAACAGACCCCTGTAAACTATAGATTCCATTGCTGGACTGGGGCTGATATCTGAAAAAGGATTGACCTCCAAGGTATTTCATGAAGAATATTTGCCACCATGACTGCCTGAGAACTATAAGACTGATCCGACCTTCAAGAGGGTCCCTGAGGTTAGATTTAATTGAAATGTCTCATTTATAAATAATTGAAAAACACTGTAGTATTCTAACACCCCCAAAAATATTGTGCTAGATTGTGCTAGTTTCACAGATTCTGTGGCATTGTAGCCTACTATTACATCTGAAAGCATCATGGGATAAATGTTCATTGTGTAAAGTTTAATTAAAATTTATGGAGGCATCTGTTTGAAAATGCAGAAATCAGCTTTTATGAATGCATTTTGGATAACCACATACATAGAACAAGTTTAGGGTATAACTTCCTGATTTATACATGCAAAGACAATTTTTGTCCACTATGTATTTGGCTCCATCTTTCTTTGATATTGACAAATTTCAATGGCTTTTTGCATTCTGAGGAGGATAATTTTCCACTAAGATAAGAGCATGTTTTCTTGTACCTTTACTCTACCTATATTGGCACTTACATAACCTCCATCTCCACAGTATTTGAGGGCCTAATGACTCCTCATTCTGTCAGGTTTGCACTTAGAGCTTTTATTGCCACTTTTCACAAAGGTGTTTGAACTGTGGCAGGTAGGACAATTTGGAGACAGATCTCATTTCAGAGTATTCATAAGGGAATAGCTAGTAAAGAAGAGCAGTGCTTGATGAAACAGGAGACACAAGAGGTTTTTTTTTTCTGTTGGCTACAGAAAAGTTGAGATTTTCCACTTTACACTTGAAGTATTAAAGGAGACTCTTAGATCTGATCCAAAGTCTCTGATCTATGAAAAGTGGGTTTTGATGTAAAAAACTGCATATGTATACAGTTCAGAAACATACTAGGAGGACACACTGTATCTGTGGTATATGTGCTTGGAAAACATCTGCTCTTGCCTGGAAATCAGAAAGGAACTTGAGGACAGACAGATATTCATTTTATGAATGATCATATTTATTTCTAGCATGCATGTCATTGGATTCTCTTTTTTTCTTTGATACTTAAAAGATATATTCAATATGATCAGGCAAGCAGGTAAGCAGGTAAGCAGCATAGTATCCCCTGCACTATACCTTTGTTCTTCCACTACAGTTATTTTCTTTAAAAGCAATTTTAATTTTGTTAGGGACATAGTAAGGATCTTAGTTCTACTGCCTTGGCCAGCAAGACAGTGTAATAACATTTTGCTTAACGTATTTTACTAAAAATGTGACTTGCATAAGATGTGCCTTATGTATCTGATTTTAAATTATTTGTGGTGGTAAAATAGGATCTTAAACTGTGTAATGGTGGACTTGACATTTTGATGTAAAGAAAAAAACAACATTTTAATCTTCACCTTCCGCTGCTTTAAAGCACAGGTTATTAGGAAAGTAATGTGTCACTATTCCTTCCCCTCAAGACTTGAAATTTAAGAGAATTTTCTTGGCCGGCACTTCCAAGGTACAATCTCATCACTGTGGTTTTGAACTGCTAAACATTATCATCTAGGCCCTTCCAATTGGATTGGTCAGAGAAAGGGGCCTGAAATACAGATACAGTAAGTGTGTTACACAATCACATTTACTTTCAGCCAGAGATTACAAAATGTGAAATCGAGCCCCAGTACATTATTCTTCCAGGCCAGACATCAGGACTGCCCAAAAAGATGATATATAGATTCAAAGAGATCTCTACTATAGTTATATCCATAATGAAGATTGAAGTAGCACACTGAAAGTGAAACATAAGTAGAAGTAAAAAGATGTGATGTTCCACACTGATGCTCAGAAAAAATGAAATATCTGTGGTGAATGAACATATTCTTTTGCCACCACATATTTGAGAAAAATTGTACATGGTTCATTCTCAAATCATGTGATTTGAACAAATAGGTAAATGCTAAGTAGAGAAAATTTTCCAGTCATCTTGTCTAGTAAGACAACACTGGTGCTTAACCTAAGTGGTATCCTTTTGCAGTATTGTGATTTCTTTATTACCATTTTTAACCCTGTTCTACTACCCCTTAGGTTGCACTGCATTGTGGATACATTCAGCCTGAGCCAGGAAAGTCACTTTTTTCATCATCAAATAACAATATGACACATCACCTTAAAATGTGCAAAAACTTTTTTTTTTGTTCTAAGCCATGATCATGTAGGAAAAAGGGGATATATTTAATGCCCAAACATGATTGTCCCATTCTGTTGTTTTCTTTTTGATCATTATCATTTCTACCATTGAATACATTTAAAAATATACACAGAGACAGTCGGGTCTAGAAATTAAATTATTCAAGGTCCTGCTTTATAACATGAGTCAAGGAATTTTCAAAATTAATTCTAAGAAATGGATGTTTGTTTGGTTTATATATTTTATCTATGTTTGGATTGAAAATATGTTACTTGATTCAGTGTGTCCAAGTTGGACTGACCAAAAACTATGCTTCATTGGTTGATCTTGTTCTAAAAGTAAACCTTCCTTATTGGGTTCTAGCTTTCTACATGACTCTTCATTAGCTCCAGATGTTACAGCTGAACCACAGTAACATCAATCACAGGCTAAATCTGAGAGACAAACATTAATGCTTTCTCACAACTCTGCATGATAGCCTGCTTATTTCCTGTAATAACCAGTTTTTCTCTACAGGTTACTATTACATTTAAAAACCTCAGTTAAACAAAGGTGTCTTGAGGCAGGCTTTGGCTTCCTTGACAACGACACCCACATCACAACGAGAGACATGCTTGGGTGGGGTGGGCTCCACCCTTCCCCTAAAGGTAAGTGTGTGTTCTCTTCTAGGTTGGTGAATCTCCTCCCACAGGCTTTAAACTAGGCTCATCAGGGGAACGGGAAGACGAGGGAGGAGGAAGCCTTGGACCACTAAACCAAGCAGCACTCACAAGTAGAGCCCAGCCTAGACTGACGAGCAGAACATATACACAGGTAAGCAACAGGGGCCAGAGCAATACTGTGATTAGGGGGCCAGTGCACACATCCACAAGAGACCTCAAATGCCTCTACACAAACGCTCGTAATATGGGAAACAAGCAGGAGGAACTTACCTTCCAGCTAGCTGACATCAACCCAGACGTAGTGGGGGTCCCTGAAATGTGGTGGGACCCAATGTATGACTGGGCGGTGAATATCTGGGCGGTGAATATCAAGGGCTATAGGCTGTACAGGAGGGACAGGACAGGGAGGAAAGGTGGGGGGTGGTGCTCCACATTAAGGAGGAATACACGTCCTCACCAGGTAACACAAAGTCAGAGGAGGGGCACACAGAAGTGCTCTGAGTTAGAATACAAAGCAGTTGAGGGGAAAGAGACCTAATGGTGGGGGTCTACTACAGACCACCCAACCAAGGGGAAGAGCTAAACCAGGAATTCTTAGGTCACAGAGGTAGTTAGGTCAAAGGACGTGGTCATCATGGGTGACCTGAACTTTCCAGATGCTAGACCTGAGAAGGAAGAACCATCACCATACCTACAGGCTGGGGAACTTCCTTCTCATTAGTGTAGAGGCAGAAAAGGATCTTGGAGTCATCACTGATGCCAAGATGAATACAGGCAGGCAGTGTGGGGATGCAGTCAGGAAGGCCAACCACACCTCGCCGTGCATCCAGAGATGCATCTCAAGCAGGTCCAGGGAGGTGATACTCCCCCTCTATGCAGCACTGGTCAGGCCGCAACTGGAGTACTGCATCCAGTTCAGGGCGCTGCACTTCAGGAGGGATGTGGACAACATGGAGAGGGTCCAGAGGAAGGCCACTCGCATGACCAGGGGACAGCAGGGCAGGCCCTACGAGGAGAGGCTACGGGACGTGAACCTGTTCACCCTCCAGAAGAGAAGGCTGAGGGGGGATCTAGTGGCCTGTCGCAAAATAGTCAGAGGGGACCAGCAGGCATTGGGGGAGTCTGCGTTTCCCCCAGCACTACCAGGAGTTACTCGAAATAGTGGTCACAAGCTGGCAGAAGGTAAATTCAGATTAGACATCAGGAGGCGCTACTTCACAGTCAGGGCAGCTAGGATCTGAAACCAACTTCCAAGCGAAGTGGTGCCGCCTCCTACTCTGGGGGTCTTTAAGACAAGGCTTGACAATCACCTTGCTGGGGTTGTTTGACCCCAGTACTCATTCCTGCCATGGCAGGGGGTCAGACTTGATGATCTGCTCAGGTCCCTTCCAACCCTACTAACTATGAAACTATGAAACCAAGCATTGCTAGGGATGATCTAAGGAATAATTATGTCTGTGTTCTATGAGTATTTCTTATACCTCTGGGCTTTTCTGGTTTCCTCATGGGTCCTGAAAGGATTTTCCCCCCACTCCTTCTGCTACGCGTCAGGGGTTTTGGGGGCTTTCATTTGTTTGTGTGTTGGTTTTTCTTTCCTTCTTCTGAAGCATTGAGTGTTGTCTGCAGCCAAGGCTGGGGATTTTGACTGGGGTGTGCCAGTGCTCCTGATGAGGCTAAATACCTGGGTGTTCTCACCTAGAGGACCTTGCTCCTCTGGCCAGGGTCACACTGATCATCACATTTGGGGTAGGAACAGAATTTTACCCCATGGTCAGATTGGTAAGAAATGTGTGTGGTGTGGTGGAGGGAGGGAGGTTATTGGCTATTGTTTGGACAGGACAGGCTATATAGCTCCAAGAGGAAAGAGTCTGTTCTCTTAGAGGTTGGCTGTTCTCCTACACAGGGCTTTAAACTAGGTTCATCAGGATGTTGTTGACAGGGTGAGGCCAGGGATGACGAACCGTGAGCCAGGCACTGGAACAGTCCAGATAAGTACCAAGGCCCCCACTAAGCTTCAGGATGGGGAAGTACTAAGGGCATCTATTGGGGAGCTTAGATGTATCTATACTAGTGCTAGGAGTATAAGGAACAAGCAGGAGGAACTTGCACTCCTGCTTGCAAATAAATAATTTGACCTGGTTGGGCTTAACAAAAACCTGGTGGGACCCTGGTGGGACTGGGCAGTGAGCATTGAGGGCTACAGGCTGTAAAAACAGGATAAAGTGGGGAAAAAAGGGAGGGAGATGTTGCTCTCTATGTTAAGGAGTAATATACATCTTCTGTAGGTAAGCTGGGCCTAGAAGAAGGGCAAATTGAGGTACTATGGGTCACATTACAGGGGGGTCAGGGAGAAAAGGCAGTGGGGGTCTATTACAGACCCTGACACCAGGGAGATGAGTTGGACCTAGAATTCTCAAGACAACTTTCAGAGACGGCGCGCTCAAAGGACCTCATTATCATAGGTGACCTGAAGTCCCCAGACATCTGCTGGGAGGAACAGGAAGCCAGGTCTGCCCATTCACGTAAGTTTCTGACCTGCTTACAGGACCACCACATAACACAGGAGGTAAACATTCCCACTAGGGGAAATGCCTTACTAGACTTGATGCTGGCCACAAAGAATGACTTGGTGCAGGATCTGCAGGTACTAGAGGATAGTGACCATCTATTGATAGAGTTCACTATCCAGCGAAAGGTGGGAAAGATAACTAGTACTGCTGAAGTGCTAGACTTCAGGAAGAGCAACTTCAACAAGCTCAGGAGATTAGTTAGATAAGGGACTGATAGGCAAAAGCATTGGAGAGATGGGAGTCCAGGAAGGGTGGGTGTTTCTCAAGGGACTGCAGGCACCATCCCAGTATACAGAAAGGAGGGCAAAAGAGCAAAGAAACCCTCTTGGTTGAACAGGAAAATCCAGGAGAGCCTAGATGGGCAAAGAGAGGCCTACAGGCTGTGGAGACAGAGGGCAGCCACCAAGCCTGTAAGCTTGGCTCAAGCTTGCAGGGAAGCAGTGAGGACAGCCAAAGCGGAAATGGAGCTTAGGCTCGCAGCAAAAGTTAAAGATAGCAGAAAGTAATTCCTTAAATACATAGGAAGCAAAAAGAAAATGCAGGGTAACTTAGGGCCCTTCAAGATAGACTAGGGCAGTTGGTAACATAGGACAGCCAAAGTGGAGCTTCTAAATGATTTCTTTGCATCTGTGTTCCTGGACACAGATACAAGCATGCATCCTAATGGTACTTTAGGTAAGTGTGAGATAGATACCAAGCCACCAACTGTTAGCACTGACCTAAAGGGGCACTTGGAGGGGTTGGATGTATTTAAGTCAACAGGCTCTGATAGTCTTCACCCTGGAATACTTAGGGAGTTAGCTGGAGTCATAGCAGAACCAGTGGCGCAACTGGTTTAGCACACTCATGGCACTCAGGAGAGGTCCCGGAGGACTGGAAAAGGGCCGATGTGGTCCCTATTTTCAAGGAGGGGAGGAAGGAGGAACCAGGTAACTATAGGGTGGTTAGCCTCACCTCTATCCTTGGCAAGACCTTTGAGAAAATTATTAAAGATCACATTTGTCGGGGACCTGTGGGTAAAATAATGCTAAGGGGCAACCAGCATGTGTTCATAGAGGGCAGATTATGCCTGACTAACCTCATTTGTTTTATGACCAGGTAACAAAATGGTTGGATGAAGAAATAGAGGTAGATGTTATTTACTTAGATTTTAAAAAGGCCTTTGACACAGTGTTGCATGCAATTCTTATAAATAAACTAAACAGCCACAATGGAGATTATTATACAGTCCGGTGGGTGGAAAAATGGCTTATGAGATGCACCCAGAGAGTGGTGATGGATGGGTCAGTTATTACCTGGACTGGAGAAATGTGGGCAGTGGCGTCCCCCAAGACTCTGTCTGGGGACCGGTGCTGCTCAATATCTTCATTAGTGACTTGGATAAGGGAGTAGAAAGCACCCCGTCCACATTTGCAGATGACTCCAAACTATGGAGTGAGGTAAACAAACTAAACAGCAGGGAGAAAATTCAGGTGGATTTGGGCAGGCTGGGGAAGTGGGCCAAACAGAATAGGATGCAGTTTAACAAAGATAAATGCCCTGTGTTGCAACTAGGGAGGAAGAATCATCAACACACCTATAGCAAGGGAGGTAACATTCTAAGTAGCACCACTGCAGAAAGGGATCTCAGAGTCATAGTCAACTCCAAAATGAACATGAGTCGCCAATGTGATTGCACCTGTCTGGCCTCGAATATCTGGTCACGTGCTCTCGGGCCCGGATGTTCGGTGGTGTTCATCCCGATGTTCTGCCAAGTGGGTGTCTCCCTCCGGTATAGACTTTCCCCAATCTCTCCTGCCACAACTTCAGATCTTGTTCCAGTGGTGGGTGTCTGACCACCAGGGGTCTCTCAACTACAGGATGTCTGTTTGGTGATCTTCTGCAAGGCTCCACCTCCCTTTTACCTCACCCTTACACTGCCTTGACGGGTTCCAAATGTCCTTCAGCCAGTTCCCTGACTGTTGAGGCCCCACGTACATTTGCAGAGACAGTCTTATTGGCCTGCCAGGCCTAACGCCCAATCTACACTCCGCCTCTCACAGTTGCCTATCCTCCTCTGAGGCTGTAAACCCCCTTTAGGTTTAAACAACACTCGGGCTCCACACACCCTGCACCACAACCCCTCTACCAGTGGGAAACATAAAATACAAACAACAACAACAAAAGTTGAAACATTAAGAGAGGCCTTCTGCCCTCTTATCACGTGTTCCCTTGACCTACACACCAATACCAGGCCCCAGGTACCCAAGGCCCCTATTTGGCCCTAAAATGGGTCAGGGCTAGGCTGCATGCTACTCCATCCTTCTCTTCACTCTTTGCCCTGTGTGTTCACTGGACCCACGGTGGTCCTTCTCTGTACGTCTGCCCCACATCCCCCCGTAGAGGCGGTTCTATGCCACTGGGGCCTGTATTCCGCAGCCCCTCATGCTGTTTCCTCTCCCACCTGGGGCACCTCCTCCAGCCCTCCAGAGCCCTCAATTTTCCCACCTGGTCTAGCATCTTGGTATATGCTGGACCCTCTGGTTCCTCAGTGGTAAACCATGGCATCGAGCTCCTCCTCCTCCTCTCTGCCTTCCAATCTGGGTCCCCAGTCCAGAAGAGATGCCTCTGATCCCTCACTCCCTGTGCTGCCACTGGCAGCATCTTTCCCATGGCAGGCTTTGCTGCATCCTCCCGTGCTGGGAGAGGCAACTTCCCACACTTTTCCCCCTTATAGGGGCTCAGAGAGAAACTTCCCTGCTGGCACTCCTGTGGGTCTCTCCCTTCCTTCCTTGTTGGTGGCTCCTTTTATCTCTGGCAGCTGGCTCCTGCAGCTGACAACATCAGCCAGCTGCAACTGCAGAAAGACATGGCTAATGAGCCACCCAGGTCCCGCTCCCGCTCTGGCTTCGCCACAGACCCCGGTGCAGGTAAGAAGTTTTCATTTTCTTTTCTTTTACTTTTGTTTTCTTTGGAGGGTTCCTGACCCCAGGGTTCCCCCTTGGCTCTTTGGGGTCTTCCCTGCTGTTCCTTCCCATGACAGTGATGAATTAATAAGTAAAGCTAACTGCACTCTTTCTTGCGTAAGTAGGTGCATCACAAACAGGTCCAGGGAGGTGATATTTTCCCTCTATGTGGCATTGGTCAGGCCGCAGCTGGAGTACAACATCTAGTTTTGGGCACCACACTTCAGGAGGGATATAGATAACCTGGAAAGGGTTCATAGGAGGGCCACCCATATGGGTATCTTTCCCACCTGTCATGGAATGGTGAACTCTATCTAAAGGCCTACAGGAAAAACCCTATGAGTACCAATTGAGGTGATCTTGTGACTGTCTACAAACTCATCGAGAGGGATAGCAGGAAATAGGGGATACAATACTTACCATTGGGGTAACTAGAAACAATGGCAAAAAACTAAAGGAAAGCAAATTTAGAATGGACATGAAGAAAAAATTCTTTACAGTGAGGGTTGCCAAAATATGGAATACACTTCCAAGGGAGATGGTGCTATCCTCTTCCTTGGAGGTATTTAAGAGGATGGACAAACACCTGGCTAGGGTCATCTGACCCCAGTATTCTTTCCTGCCTGGGGTAAAGGGTCAGACTCAATGATCTAATAGGTCCCTTCTGACCCTGAAATCTATTCAATCTATGTTTCTATGATTCCATGATTTTATGATTCTGTCATATCTATGTTCCACTTTTCATATGTGCAACAGAAGGAAGAATAAGAAATATTTTTAAAATCTCATGACCATAAAATGAATATGATGCAAATCAGCATAGCCTGATTACAGCTAATGGGACTACTCTAGTTTTCACCACCTAAAAAATTGGTCATTTTTTAACTATGTACACAAACACATATGCATGTACACACATACACACACACACGCATGCATGCATTTGATTATTTACAGTAATGACTAGTCTGCAATATGGTGTTTTTTCTTCTTTTTTAGCTATAAGGACAAATAAAATATATAAGATATTAGTATTTTTCTAAACCTAGTATCACTATATGAAATTAAAAGACAATTAACTTTTTAGAAGTTTTGCTGTTTGATTGCCTATGACTAAACCTTTCTTTTCTTTTAAAACCAGGCAATTTCATGTTACCCTTGTCACTTTCATTTTCAAATTTGCATGATGAAGTATTTGGGTTGCAAGCTCAAAAGAGAAAAATTATTTAAAATAAAATTATTACACTCCATTTTTAAAAGTAAAATTAATTAAAACAATGTTCCTGGAATGACATTTAAAATTTTTAACTGTGCTAAATTTCATTTCACTTTCCTCAAGTGTTCTTTTTATCATATTACCCAGAACATCTATTTTTATTTTTGAGAGCTTTCATAGTTTCATACTTTCTAGGGTCAGAAGGGACCTAAGCAGATCATCAAGTCCGACCCCCTGCCATGGCAGGAAAGAGTGCTGGGGTCAAACGACCCCAGCAAGGTGTACATCTAGCCTCTTCTTAAAGATCCCCAGGGTAGGAGACAGCACGACTTCTCTTGGAAGCTGGTTCCAGATCCTAGCCGCCCTGACGGTGAAGTAGCACCTCCTGATGTCTAGCCTAAATCTACCCTCTGCCAGCTTGTGACCCTTTTTCCTGGTCACTCCTGGTAGTGCTTGGGGGAACAGGGACTTCCCCAGTGCCTGCTGATCCCCCTGACTAGTTTGTAACAGGCCACTAGATCCCCCCTCAGCCTTCTCTTGTGGAGGCTAAACAGGTTCAGGTCCCATAGCCTCTCCTCATAGGGCCTGCCCTGTTGCCCCCTGGTCATGTGAGTGGGCCTCCTCTGGACCCTCTCCATGTTGTCCACTTCCCTCGTGAAGTGCAGCACTCAGAACTGGATGCAGTACTCCAGTTGCGGCCTGACCAGTGCCATATAGAGGGGGAGTATCACCTCCTTGGACCTGCTTGAGATGCATCTGTGGATGCATGAAAAGGTACAGTTGGCCTTCCTGACTGCATTCCCACACTGCCAGCCCATGTTCATCTTGGAGTCAATGATGACTCCAAGATCCCTTTCCGCCTCTGTAATGACAAGAATGGAGTTCCCCAACCTGTAGGTATGGTGCTGGTTGTTCTTCCCCAGGTGCATCACTTTGCACTCGTCAGTGTTGAATCCCATCCTATTCTCATCTGCCCACCCCTTTAACCTGTCTAGGCTGCAGCCTATTCCTCCCTTCTAGCATTCCTACAGCTTTGACTATATATATAGTCTACACACACACACACACACACACACACACACTATTTATTTCAAGTTTATCAGGGTCCAACATTTTCTTCTCTTCCTGACCTACTCTTCCCTCATAATAAAAAAAAAAGGCTATTGAAATTAACAATTATATTTATTTGCAATGATACTGCTTTACCAGTAGATATCTCCATACTATTTTGAGGGTTCTTGAAACCAGGATCTCTAATTATAAAGATGTTGTATATTTCCTCATTAAGATATGTAGTGGTCAAGAGTTTTTGCACATATATAGAAAATATTACAGACTAGTCATTTCTTGTAATCTCAACTATCAAATTAATTTATCACTCCTCTCCCAAAAAAGGAAGGGACATTGATTTACTGCACATGCCTATAGTTTGGCACCAGTGTGTTTATATATTATCACTTAAACCAAGACAGAAAGCAAATATACCATTCATTCAAGTAAGTTTATTGATTGGTGATCAAAACCCTACAGTAACAAATCACACAATCCAGAGATGAAAGAACTCAAAGAAGCATTTTAACTCTGGAAAATGGCCAGAGAGTTATGGGACTGCAGCAAGTGGCACAAAAAGGAAAGCAAGAAGGTCAAAATGCAAAATATGTCCAATTCATTTATGCAAATGTGAGAAGTTTGGGGAATAAACAAGATGAGCTGGAAGCTGCAGCCTGTGAAAAGAACTATGATCTGATTAGCATCACAGAGACCTGGTGGGACAGCTCTTATGACTGGAATGTCAAAATCAAAGGTTACACTCTGTTTCAGAAGGACAGGGTTAGGAGAAAAGGTGATGGTGTTGCCTTTTACTTCAAACATGCATACACTTGTTTCCTGGTTTTGGAAGAAGAAGAAAGCAAAGCAGAATGCATTTGTGAAAATCAAAGGTGAAAAGTGCAGCATGAGCATAATGGTGGGAATTTATTATAGGCCACCAAATCAGTAAGAGGAAATAGATGAGAAACTCTTAAAGTAGGTGACAAATCTATGCAAAAGCTATAGGATGATCCTGATAGGAGACATCAACTTTCCAGACATCTGTTGGAAGAAGAATGATGTTATACACCTACGGCACTAAAGGATCAATCAAGACTTAACACAGAATACACAACATAACCAGTAAACTTAACTAAAATCTAATTTGTATTAATACATTAAGTGTTATCTTGAAAATTTCTATGAATAGAGAAAGAAAAACATTTAATCAGATGGTTTTACCCAATCCCAGATGTTACTCCACCACAAGGTGTGAAGGCCAGTCAGCATTCCAGAAGTGGCTGTCTGTGTGCAGTCTTTTTGGCTGTTGTTCATTCCAGATATTGTTTGGTGATGACACACACTTAGCTTCCTTGTTGTCCTCCCCCTCATGCTTGTTCTTTAACTTCACTCCTCTGATAACTCTTTATTTCTGAGTACCGTTGATTGATTTCCCTGTTGTCATCACACTGTTCATGTTCTTATCCTGTCAGCATATTCCTTTGTTCCAACAAACCCATCCCATGCACAGATCTTAATTTGTTCTTTTACCCATGTCTTAATGTGGGCAGACCCTGGACTTCTAATTTGGTCTGTCCATCAAAACCAGAAATTCCAAGGGCTCTGCAGTTGGGCACTGTCCAATTGGTCCCTCTCTTATCACCTTTCATTAATATATCCAATCATTTCATTCCTCTGATTCAGTCACTTAGGGCCAAGTTCAGTTAATTTGAGCTAGTAACAAGACTGACATTCTACACATGTAAGGTGACAAGGCTAGAATATAAGTTTCCTGTAAAAAAAACAAGCTCAAGGCTACAGCTGACAGTGCAGATACAAAATGCAAAAGAAAAGTTCAAATAATACTATAATTCACTTCTCAAGCAGGTGCAACTAAAGCTAAATGTGACAAGCTACCCTAACAATGCAGCCAAACATGAAATATCACATTGGTTCCTAACTTGTGTGGAGTGTAGAGGACAACGTTCTGTTCCAGGAAGTGGAGGATACATCTTGGATCAACTGTCTTGGATCTTGTCCTGACCAAAAGGGAAGAACTGGTGGAGAATTTGAAGGGGCTGGGTAATTTTGGAGGAAACAATCACAATATGTTTGAACTCCAAACCATGGGATAGGGAAAGCACAAGGTCAGAAAAATTAGGATGCTAGATTTCAAAAATGCAGATTTCATTCAACTCAAGTAATTAATAGGCATGGTGTCATGGGAAGATAGACTGAAGGATAAAGGCACTGAAGAGTGCCACTGAAGGGCACAGTATTGGAAGCTTAACAAAAATTGTTCCAACACAATGAAAGCACAAAAAGAATGGCAAGAGACCAATGTGGCTGCACAAGGGGCTTCAAGAATGCCTCTAATGCAAAAGTAAAGCATACAGACAGTGACAGAATGAGCAGGTCACCAAGGAGCTGTGCCAGCAAACAGACAGAACCTGCAGGGATTCTGAAATGAGGATGGCAAAGATAAAGAATGAGCTGCACCTGGCAAAGGAGGTTAAAGACCAGAAGAAGAGATTGTGTAAGCATGTTGCACTGGACTGCAAGTCACCCTACAGTTTTTCAACTGTCAAAGACCAACTGGTGAATCCAAAATTATGGGCATTGGTGTTGGATATTAGGTTATGCCCCATTGTGGCTTTACACTTGACACAGTGGGGCAAGTGGACAAGTGTCAATATATTTGACACTTTAAAAAAAAAAATCTTAGAAATGCTGTTGAAGTTTAACTAGTCTATTGAAAACATGAAATGGAAAAGAAAAAGTGGGAAATACTAATATTCTAAAGATTATTTCAAACAGTATGAAAAAGATTCTGATAAATGTTCCAAATGAACTCTGGTTGTGAACAAATTTTAATGGGACTAAGTTTAGGTTTGGGACCAAAAAATCCAAGGACTGTAATCAAAAGTAGGAAGGAGAGTGCTACAAAGAGGAAAGAAAGAGTGAAAAGAAAGATCAATTCCTAAGTCATAATTGCAGCCCATCTTGAGACACAGATAGACATTACAGTCTAGTACAGACTTTACACTTTTACTGTTATTAGTAATTGGAAACTGGTCTATACCCATAACAGAACAGAAGTTTGGCACACATGCACTGGTTGAATCTGGTCTTCCCTCCCTTCCCTGCTTCCCTCCCTTTCCGTTTCCTCCCCCCTCAAAAGGGTGAATGTGTGTTCTGTTCACTACTGCTCTATACTATACCACTTACAGAAAACTGTGTAACTTAGATCTATTCCATTCCACCTCAGGCTTTTTTAATGTCTGTACCTAGCCTACATCTCCAGCATATCTAAAGACAAATACCGAGAAGACACTCAGGTAAGAAAATGGAACAAAAAGAGTGACAGAAGTAGAAGTCTTAAACAATCAAAAGGGAAAGAGAGGTCCAAATAGAGATGCTAGAGGAGAAAGAGGAAGATCAAGTGCAGTGAACTGAAACACCCTCCTTTTTCTTTAAAATATCTTAGAACAACTCTGTAGACATTGGAAAATAACTACCAGATGCTGTCCTTTATTACTTCTTTGTTTGACACTTTCAGGAGCACCAGTTAACAGCTTTTTGATAGAATACTGCTTGAATTCAGATTGTTTCAGTAAAGCATTTTGTATTTTAAAAATGCTACTGAATGAATAACCCAATATGGCTGAGGCACTGGTTAATGACAGGAAACGTTAAGTATAACTCCAAAAATTGAAATGTGTTTATTAATTAACACAACAAAAGCCATATGTAATCATTTGCCAGATTATAAAATGTTTCATAATTTGAAATATTATGATAAATTATTTCTTGTGAGCAGAAATCTCTTTCCACATACTGCCTAATCTTTGCATTATTAAATTAAGCTTTCTTTTTCCACATTTTGGCTTATCTATCTAAATCAAAATATCGTGAAAGCCAAGATGTAGATAACCAGCTGAAATTCAACTGAAAAATTAATAAATGTTGCCATAACTAAATTATCTGAATAACCAATATGCAACCAAGTTGAATGTGACACTCTCGAAAATCAAACTACTTGCTTAAGTGTATAAATATAAATTTAAGAACGTAATTTTAAGGTACGTATTTTTTTTAAAATGGGCATTCTACATGAGTTTGTATATGAGAATATTTTGCTTTTAAGATCTCAAAGCAATCTCCATGAGTTTGGGAACTATTAGTATACCTGTTTCATAGAGAGGTTAAGTGACTTACCCAAAATGACAGTAACAGTGAGCTAGTAGCAAACTGAAAAAAAACATAGTAGTTGTAAGTCTTGATCTGTCACATTCATCATTGTAGCACACTGCTAAAATATTATGAAGTGCAGTTCAGCTAAACTATTTCAAATCTCAGAAACCAATTGGGTTCAGGTCTGGGTGAAAGGTCAGGGTTTTTCTTTCTTTCATTTTCTTTTTGAACTGATTTACCCATGCTTAATTGAAAAGTAGGTTGATAAAACTTCTAATCTGAAATGTGCATAACATGTAAAGGAGTAAGAATATGTGGCATATATTTTGTTGTTCTTGCCAAAAAAATCTTTTCACATATGGCTTTGGCTAACAGACAATAAATTTATTACTACAAGGAATTACAAATGTTGCTGGACACTGTTAGCACACCAAGATGAATCAAAATATATGAGAGATGAGGATAATAACACATTTCATCTGATATTTCACAATAGTTATCTTCCATCAGAGGAAACTGTGAAGCTTGATTGAACAAAAGATAAAGTTAATACTACCTAATAAGAACAGACCATTATAGATCAGTGAAACTGCAAAACAGAATTATATGACAAGGGGCAAGCCACATTATCTAAATTAACATTTTTCTAGCATGAACAAGAAGGGCCACTGTAGGAAAACGAGAGCTAAATAGTGTGGCCTGCATTTAGTCAACCTGAAGTAATTATTAATTTATGGTTGTCTGTGATTTTAATGAAAATGAAAGCTGAGAGGAAAGAATTGAGAGAGATAATGTGCCGTGAAATTGAGTTTCATTTATTTGGGGGCCACCTTTTTTTCTTTTCTTTCTTTTTTTTCTTCTCATTTTTGTTGTTGTTGAAGCTAATGCAAAATGGCCTTAATAAAGTTTCACCAAAGGTTATGTAACTGCATAGTTAAATACTTGCATTCTTTGGAAAGCCATTATTAAAAATACCACAGACTAAATTACCTGGTTTACCCTACTGCCTTCTGGTATGACCATAGATGCTTTTTTTTTTCCATCTGTAGAATTGCCACCTTTAAAGGGCAGCATTGTCTAGTAGCATTTTTGTATCACCTGCTAACAACATTTACTTAATAATATTCTATCCCTTTGAAAATCAATAGTGACATTTCTTTGCATTCTGTAAGTCAAGTATATGGACAAAGCCAAATTAGGAACGCAGATATCTAAAATAAAATAACTGCCTATTGGCTTAAATGTTTTGGAAGGGGAGAGGTTCCCCAGTAAAAATATTTCTCACTTGTAGCTGTATAACATGGGAGAAGGAGACTGAAAAGGATACAAGTGACCTCGATTTTTAAAAAATATGGTGTCATTGGGTGAAAGCACTGTGATATGCCAAAACCTTTGACTGACTGTGAATAGGATGCAGTACAACAAGGACAAGTGCAGAGTGCTGCACCTAGAGTGCAAAAATATCGAGCACACCTACTGGCTGGGGGCTGACCCTTTCAGCAGGACAGAAGCAAAAAGGAATCATAGTGGACTCCAAGATGAACATGAGTTGTCAGTATGAAGAAATCACCAGCAAAGCTAACCGCACTTTATTATACATCAGCAGATGCATGACAAAGAGATCCAAGGTGGTGATATTTCCCCTCTAGGCAGCATTGTTCAGACTGCAGTTGGAGTACTGCATCCAGTTTTGGGAGCCATACTTCAATAAGGATGTTGATAGACTTGAGAGGGTCCAAAGGGGGGCCACTTGTATGGTTAGGGGTTTACAGGACAAGCCCTATGAGGAGAAACTGAGGGACCTGGACCTCTTCAGCCTCCGCAACAGAAGGCTGAGAGGTGATCTTGTGGCCACCTAGAAATTCATTAGCGGGACACAGCAAGGTATCGGAGATGCTCTATGCACCAAGGGGTAACAAGGAACGATGATCACAAACTGACAAGAGCAGATTTAGGATCGATATCAGGGAAAACTTCTTCACGATAAGGGTGGCCAAAATTTGGAATGGGATTTCAAGGGAGGTGGTTCTCCCCGCTACCTTGGGGGTTTTAAGACAAGGCTGGATAGGCATCTGGCTGGGGTTATCTGACCCTAGCACTCTTTCCTGCCTAGGAAGGGGGTCAGATCCAATAATATGTTGAGGTCCCTTTTGACCCTAGCATCTATGACAGAAGTAACCCTTAGCAGAGATGACTCAAGCAGGGTGCGGGGCCCAGGGCAAATCTGCCCATGTGGGACCCTGCTGCTGCTCTGATCCTACAGGCCCCAGACCTGAAGAAGCTGGTGCCACTATTGGCAATGGCAGTGTTGGCAGTGGGGGGTTAGTGAGTGGTTGGATGTGGAGCCACCACGCCGGCCAGTTTCATGCCCCCACTACTCTGTCCAGCTCCGCAGGGCCATGCAAAGCATGGGGCCCATTTGACTGTGTAGTTATTGACACCACAGTCCCCCAGTTTTTTCATGAGAATGGGGTGAGAGACAGTGTCGAAGGCCTTCCTAAAGTCCAGAAAGACTACATCCACTGCTATATATTAACTTGGTAAGAGAACTAGCTGCTGAAATCACTACTGCAATTTCTATCTTTGATAGCAGAACTTCTGGTGAGGTAAAAAAACCCCTCCTGTTGCTTTCAAACTCTTCTTCATTTTGGACATACTCATTTTGTTGAATGAATGTAGCTACCCATCCTTCCAATAAAAATAAAGTCAGCCTGTTTCCATTATTGTCTTTTGATTTCTCATTAGTTGCAGTGCTTCCTGACAAATAGTGACTTGTATTTCCTTCCATCTGCTAGTGAATTGAATAAAACATGAACTGTACATCATCCAGGCCAAATGTCCAATTCAGCAGTGCACTTAGCACCCTGATTGCAACTGACTTCAATGCATGCTAAACTTCTATTTCTTATACTGTCACATCAACTTTATTGGCTCTTGTTGCATCCCTCTTCCTGTTTACCACAAATTTATTTTTATGCTTTTATTTTTACCCTAAATACATTAACTGTAAATGTCTGTTCCATATTCTGCATTGCTAACTCACTTGCGGCCTGTTTATTGTAATCTGCTCTATAACTATTTTATTTTTTATATTTTTTCTCAAGTTTGTATTATTTCCCAATTAGCTCTAGGTTATAATCTTTTTTCAACATAAAATCTGTATTTCATTTTAATTAATAGTAGTGTAAGAATGATGTTGTAGCCATGATGGTTCAGAACTTGAGAGGCAAGGATTTCTTAGGGTGAATGTGTAATCTGCCTCCCACATATTAATTGATATTAATTTTAATCCATTTCTAGTGATGTGGGATCAGCTCCCTTGAGTGTGGTGGACTTGCAGCAGCATAAAAGTGCATATTAATGCATCCATTGCACTTGAAGATACCTCAAACATTTAAAACTGTACTCTGAAAATATTTCATTTTCTTCCATTGCTTTTCTCTTGAGCTTTTAATCACTTGCAAATGTCCTTAATACACCTTTTACTTATTCACACCTCTTGATTCTACTAATGACTTCCCTTCATCTCTGCCCCAGCTCAACCTTAATTACCCTATCAATAATAACATTTACTTCTCTTATATTTAGTATGATTAGCAAACTGTTGTTTGTTTTTTTTAATTTCTGAACTTTGTTGTTCTGCTTGTCAGCTGTGATGTATGTGAAGTTTATACACTCAACTACTGTAACACTATGTACCAAGTGAGAAGCTGTATAGACCAATAGTAATCTGATGCTGTTCATTTCATTTCTATTTTAGAAAATTGAATCAAAATGCTGAAAAAATGTGATTTTTTACCTCTATCAAATGTGTAACAGCTATCTTATCCCAGTTCTCTACCAGCAACTAAGACCTCTCAGATGTCTCTCCACAGTGCAGTGGTCCTCTCTTTTTCAGCTCTGCAAAAGACATCTTGCATAGATGTCCTGGAAACTTCACAGTTCTACCCACAGGTTATACTGATAAGTAGAAGAATGAAAAAGTCTGCCTCCTGGATACCAAAGCCCATATGAATACCTGATCAAATATATCAGCTCAGGAGAATTTCACCCAGGAAGGCAAATAGCTTTTTTATTATCTCAAATGGCAACTTTGTGCATTTTACATGGCAACCATACACGCATTTTACATGGCAACCATATTTTGTTCTTGGGAGATGCATAGTTCTGTCTAGCAATGACAAACCTCTTATGAGACTTCTGAGGACAATCCAACACCATGCTGGCACAGGTTGTGGGATGGTTGGAGATATGTGGATCCTCTTTTGCCACAGCTTTTGAAAATGAGATCTTACAGTATCTCAGTGAAGGCAGTAAAGCAATGAGCTAACTTGCCAACACCACTAAGACTAAGGGAACTCTTTCTCAAGAAAGTTCATGCTTACCTTCTTAATCTACTGAAGTGCAAAGCAAGAACAAGCAAACGTGTGGGATAATAGGATTGAATGCACATTTGACAAATTGTGGACAACAACAAGCTGAATTGAGCGGCAGGCACTCTGAAAGGCAGGGATAGGATCCAGAATGAGCTGGATAAACTGTAAAAAATAACCAAATGAAATTTAGCAAGGACAAGTTCACAGCATCCCACTCACCTGGGATGAGATAAATGCATGCACAAATATAGACTGGGGAATGACTGAGCAGACTAGAATACTGCAGAGAAGAAATTGGAGGTCACAAGCCGAATATGGTCTAAGCGTGTGCTCTTGTTGCAAAAATAATTAAATAAAAGCCAACAGCACACTGAGTTATATTACCAGGAGTATCACCTGCCAATCAAGAAAAGTGATTCTTCTACTCCATTCAGCATTAGTGAGGCCTTACGTGGATACTGTGTAGTTTTGCATCCTATGGTTACAGAAAGATGTGAATATATTTGAAATGCAGACCAACAAAAATGATTAGAGCCTGGGAAGCATGGTTTATCAGGAATGGCTTCAAGAATAAGGGTTATTTAATCTGGAAAAGAGAGGACTGAGAGGGGATTTAATAAGAGACTTCAAATACCTGATGGTTGATTATCAGGGATCCTGGTTTTCTCTGATTAAAAAAACAAATCCCCTATTTTTAGGTTTAAAAAAGCAACCCAAATCCACATTTTTCTGTGATTAGAATGAAACACCACTATATATCATTCTAATCACCATAAGAGGAGGATGCCACCGTGTGCAAGCCCAGCCACTGCCACCCCCAGCACCCCAACTCGGCATTCAGTCACCACCATCAGGGAAGTGAAAACCATTGTGGTTTTTGCCTCCCCACTGGTCAGCAGCAAGTGGTGGGGCCACCAGTGGTCCTCCACCAATCAGCAGCAAGGAGACAAAAACCACAGCATATTTAAAACCATGGTTTTTGCTTTCCTGGAAATCAGCGGCAAACAGCCCAGTTGGTGTGGTCCCTCAAATCAGGGTGGTGGGAGCAAGCAGTGAAATGAAAAAAATTAGAGGAGCCACAGTGTGGGGTATTTCTTTCATGATTTATGGAGCTTTATTATAGAATCATAAAAAACATAGACAAGTAAGGCTGGAAGTCCAACCCCCTCCCTGAGGCAGGAAAGGCCTTGTGTCCCATAAAGTATTCAAGAACAAACATAAGAAATAACTAACCATATGCTGAAATACAGACAGATATATGCAAATAACAAACAAAAGGAAATAACTGAATAATAATCTGATTTTACCCTGCATCCTGCTCCTAAAAATGCAGCTTCTACTGAACTTGACAGATTAGAAAATGTTCCAGGCTCTGACCCTCATGTCAGAGACACCTACAAATACACCTTCCAACCTACTTCACTCAGCCTACTGGCTGAGGCCCATAGTCCAGGAAAACTAAAGAAAAACAGTTGTTCTCAAGGCATTGCTTAAGTATGGTTTCTTGACTGTCTACTTACATACATTATTCATTGGATTTTTGGGCAACCCATACTTTGCATAAAAATTCTTGCCCCATAAGGGTGTGTGTATTTACCTGACTAGAAGTCACTTCTGTTCCAGTTGTGACCTTGGGAATCCTTTCAGACAGATTCTAATACATGGTCTGTCCCTTAATTTCCCCGCCATGAGAAATGTCCTTCCTTGCATAGTCTATTCCCAGATAATATTCATGCTAAGGTCCCTCTTTAAAAAAAGTTGCCGTTGTCTGGAAGGCTCATACATCTTGGACTGTATCCATAAGGTTCTATTTCCCTGGCTATTTGACACACTCACGTCAGATGATTATTTTCAGCCATTTAGGCTTTTAGCTTCTCAAACGTGTGAAACAAACATATACTTTAAGGAATCACACTTGAAAATCATTATCATATTATGTAACCATGGCCCTATTATAACACATAAAGAAATATATTTTATATTAAATACCATAATGCATATAGACATAAAGATGATGTGGCTGAACACAGGTAACACTACTTACCTGTTGAGACTTCAGATGCCATGTTAGAAAGCTCAAGAAAATGTGCATGACATCTCACAAACACCTTAAAATATTATGGGGTTCATGACACTGTTATTGCTATAAATTATATATTTTAAAGGACAAAAAGTTATTTTCAGTGTATCTCAGGACCTGAAAGGACTATTTAAATGGGTCATGTCTACTCCCACCAAAGTAAAATGAGTCAGAATTGGTCCCTTACATTACATGTTTAACACAATTGACAAGAATTTTTCAATAAATGATTTATGCTACAAAAAGCTCACTTGTTAAAACAAAGACTTTTTGCAGAATCAGATTGGTTTAAAAATTATCTCTGCTCAAAATTTTGTTAAATGTCTCAAAAATTGTGAACTATTTAATTCTGACATTTAACTAGCAAAAATCTGGTTTTCTGTTTCTAAATATTTTTAGTTGAAAATTTAGGGTATTTGTAGCAAATTGAAAAATAATGGGAAAATTCTAAATGAACATTTCAATATTATTAAAAGATGATGGATTTCCATGGATCAGTTTGGGAAGGGGAGAGCACTGCAATTTATGCAAATTAACTTTTTGCCTTGTTTGGGCTATGAAGACATTCAAAATGGAAAAACTATTAAACTATATCCTGCTGAGTTCTATTATTTGACTACTGTACCATTATTAATCTATGCATGTTTATTATACATAACCAGTATTGTAAAAATATACGCAAGATCCTCAGCTGTTGCTTATCGGCTTTGCTACATGGACTTCAATATTTTACTTGGGCCAAGACAGGATCTAACTTCAGGTATGCTGTCTACTCATTTTCCAGAGAACCCAGAAGGAGTCAAAAGTCTGACTTGTCTGTGTGCGTTTTAATTTGTTATGCTATGTTCTCAGTGTAATTTTGTGAAAGCAAGTAATGGGCCATCAAATCAAATAAGGTTCATCTTCAATGTTCTGTATGTTACTATGATTACTATAATATGAGTTGATGGCCTATACTGTCTCCAAAATCCATACTTAGAGAAGGTGGAAATATAGGTTCTTTCTTTTAATCTATACCATCAACTTTGCAAACGGTAGCATCAATCTTTCTGTATTAAACTGTAAAAATCTTTCTTTTCTTATAGTTTAGTTGGAAGCTGATACAGACAGAAGCTGATACAGACAGTGTAGTAAATTGATTCTGTAATGTACCCTTTCTGAACCATTTATGCAATAGTAATTGACATGTCCTCCAAATAATTCTCTTTATAAAAAAAAGTTATGTGCAAGAACCAACTGAGGAAAGGATTTATATGTGACTGTTGTGTTTAACCACTGCAGTTTGCATACTGAATAGTCATAATATTGAATATTCACTAAAAATAGATACCAAGCACAACAAACAAGAAGTTGTTCACACAAACATGTGTTTAAATATTTCATAAAATAAATACTTGATAATATCTCTACACCTTGACAAGAGAGTAAAGGATAAATTAATCCAGTAAACTAGGAATTATTCACTGAACTCTTGTTATCTGTCATTTTTTCATAGATTCATAGACTCATAGATTGTTAGGGGCTTGAAGGGACCTTGCAGATCATCAGGTCCAGAATGCCCCACCACTACTGTAAGCAGGAAGACAACTGGGGTCAAGTGACCCCAGTGAGGTGACTGTCTAGTCTCCTCTTGAAAATCTCCAGGGCAGGTGACTGCACCACCTCTGGAGGGAGTTTATTCCACGGTCTGGACACCCTGACTGTGAAGGAGTTTTTCCTGGTATTAAGCCTGAAGTTGGAGTTGGTCCTGGTCTTCCCCAGGGGTCCCCTAGCAAACAGTTGTTCACTGAGCTCCTGATGCACTCCTCTGATATAGCAGTAAGCCACTATCAAGTCCCCTCTCAGGCTTCTCTTTTTTAGGCTAAAGAGGCCCAGGTCCCTCACAGTTTCCTTGTATTGCTTGCCTTGCAAGTCCCTGATCATACAGGTGGCTCTTTTCTGGAACCTCTCAAATTTTTCCAGTCCTTATTGAAGTGCAGAGCCCAGAACTGGATGCAGTACTCAAACTGTGGTCTCACCAGTGCTGAGTACAGCAGGAGTATCACTTCCTTAGTTTTACATGAGATGCATCAGTTGATGCATGCCAGCATGTTGTTTGCCCTGCTGACCACCGCCTTGCACTGACAGCTCATATTCATGTGATCGTCAATCATTACCCCTAGGCTTCTTTCATGGTGCAAGTTAAGCTGTCACCCCCGAGCCTGTCTGTATGTTGAGGGTTGTTTGCCCCCAGATGAAGCATCTTACACTTGGAACTGTTAAACTTCATCTGGTCCCGGTCTGCTCAAGTCTTGACACTGTCCAGGTCTGCCTGTATCTGCATGCTATTTTCTAGTGTGATCCCACTAACCCATAACCTGGTGTTGTCCATGAATCTGGCCAGCGAGCTTTTCATTTACCCATCCAAATCATTGATAAAGATGTTGAAAAGCACTAGTCCAAGCATGGACCCCTGAGGGACACCATTGGCCACTTTGCACCAGGATGACACAGATCTGATCATGAGAACTCTCTGGGTCCTACCCTGTAGCCAGCTTCCCACCCACTGAACCATCGAGCAGCTGAGCCCACAATCTTCCAATTTTCCCACAAGGATATCGTGGGATACTAGATCAAAAGCCTTTTGGAAGTCTAGGTATTTAATGTCTACCATGTTTCCCATGTCCAGGTGGTGAGAGACTTGGTCATAGAAAAAAATGAGATTGATGAGACAAGATCTACCCACAACAAAGCCATGCTGGCTGTCGGTCAGAATCTTACCTTCTGTGAGCGTATCACATAGATTATTTAATGAGCTTTTCCAGGATTCTCCCTGGGATGGAGGTTAGGCTGACTGGGCTATAGTTGCCCAGGTCCTCCTGCTTCCCCTTCTTGAAAATGGGCACAATGTTGGTCCTCTTCTAGTTGGCATTGCACCCACTCAGCAGCCACAGTGGGGACACTATCAGCTCCGGCATATCCCCTATGAGCCTTATCGCACATGACTTTCCTCATGGTCTGATGAAATACTGAAGCAAAGTGGGCATTCAGGAGTTCAGTTTTTTCCTGAATGTTGGTTACCAGCTGCCCTGAGGTGTTAAGCAGGGGTCCCACACTTCCATTTATTTTCCTCCTACTGCCTACATACCTAAAGAAGGACTTATTATGATCCTTGTCTCCCATAGCTAACCTAAACTCTGTTGCCACCTTGGCTTTCCTGATAATTTCCCTGCAAGTGCTGGCTGCTGTTGTATAGGCTTCCTTAAGGACCATCCGTAGCTTCCACTGTGCATACACCTCTTTTTTCTTTTTTAGGAGGACTGCAATGTCCCTAGCAAGCCAGGAGGGTTTGTCAGCCCTTCTTCTGCCTTTTCTCTTTGCAGGAATGGTTTTCTTTTGTGCTTTAAGGATTGTATCCTTGAACAATGACCACTCTTCATGTACCCCATGTGCCATGACTTCAATCCTGCTGGTTGATTTATCAACCTTTCAGCAGACAATGAACCTGATAATTTCATGGTCATTGTCACTCAGGTTACCCTCAATGTTCAAACTACACACCAGACCAAGTCTAGGAGAGTGTTACCTCTGGTTGACCCTTGCACTTCCTGGGTCAGGAACAGCTCCTCAATCACAGTCAGGAAACTGTGAATGATCCAACCTAGCCAAGTTTTCCTCTCAATCTATGTCCAGGTAATTAAAGTCACCCATGACAACCAGATACTTTAACTAACAGTTATTCGCTGGTGGCCCTCATTACGAATATTATGAATTATAAATGCATGGATAACTAATATAGTTTTGCAATAACTGGTTGGTCCTACTAAATTCCCCATTCATCTTGGGTACGGCACAAAGGTGGAAATGAAGGTTTGAATCCTATTTCTATGATTTTGTTTACCTTATTTTTACTAACCATATTTCTTTCTATAGTGTGGTATGAACAGGGTTACAGATGAAATAGCTATACTTTTGAAACTGAACATTTGAATAGAATTGTTTCTCATTGGAGGGCATGGCCTTATTGCAGAAAAAATGTTTTAATTTGACCATATTAGGATTAGCATATCCCACTGCATCATTAGAATGACTTCAGAATCTGGGGTCAGTTTGTCAGGTGATGTAAATTATTACTGTTCAACTGACTACACTGGAGTTCTATATGAACATCCCCATATGAGAATCTGGACTTTTTAACTAGATCATATAAAAGTATTTAGATTCTCACACTGTGGCTATCAAAACTGTCTATGCACATGAGCATGAATGTTATACATATATATTCACTAATAAAGGGCTGGCAACCTACAGTCTGTGGAGCCATTTGATCCGATCCATGGAAATGGGGAGTTGGTGGCATTCAGCAGCAGGGTCCTTCAGCAGAAGTCACTTTTCCTTGATGCTGTGGGGAAGACTGTCACCTGCAGGTGCTTCCACCTTGCTGCCATGGGGAAATAAAGCAATGGTGTCTGGGTCCTAGCACCTACCCACCTGACCAGCTCTGACCTAAATTGGGTCAATACATCCTGTAATCTAACAGGTCACCCACCGATTGCTGTAATAATACATGTGCACTAAGCAATGAACCCTGTTTGTTCTTCAGAACAAAACTCTCTCTGTCTTGAAAAATAGTAGGTACACTGTAAGCTGGCAAAACAGGTAATCAATTTCAGATGTTGCTCCTCTTAACTGGTGCCAGACAATTTTTTTAAACAACAATAGCTGTATATCATCATTATTAGAAAAAAGAAAGATGACCGTTATGTTAACTTAAGTTCATTTCTTTGTTGGACGTTCATGTAGTGATTACAAATACCATTTGTGTGCAATCTGTCACTAAAATATGCTATATGAACATTTTTTCCTTGAAAAGCTTATCTAGTAACAACTTAATTTCACATTATTACCAAACTTTACAGAGAGTGCAAAGACATCAAAGTTCTCTTGTTTCTCCAATTTATGGAAAATACCCTTCATTCCAGTAACTGTTATGCCAATAGTGTCCAAAGACCCATTTAGTTATGATTTCACATAAATGTGGCAAGTTACTTTCCATAAAATATTTTCTCTGACTTTTGGCACATGGTTCTGATTTAGAAATTCTGTTACTAGCTAGTGCCGTATCCCTGACAAATTACTGCTGTTTGTGATACCACAAGTTCTTTCGTTTCTCTGAAATCACTAGACAAAACCTCTTACAACATTTGATAAATAACAGATCTTCCAGCTTTGGAGGATTTTCCCTTGTTTCTTCAATTCAGCTAACACATTTTTTTCAAACCACAACAAAAAATCTCAATGCTTGTTCTGTAAAAGTACACGTTGTGAATACTTTTGCCTCTCAGAGTGACTAAAAGTCAGTTTCCAATTAGGCAGAATGAGTATTAGCCAAAAGTTAGTACTATGTAGTTTTCTCAATTTTAAATCAAACAGATGTCATAAAACTCAGGCCTCAAGAATCCTTATGTGCAATATCCATACAGTGCTTTCAAACACCAAATTCTTCTCTTATATGTCTTGCAAAACCCTTCTAAATCCCATTTATTTACACAGTAGAAGAAGGTGACATGTTGGTCCAGGGCATACTGTTTATTTTTGCACCCTGCAATCATTTTAATTCTTCTCACAAAAGGCTTTAACCTACCATTAGCCAGGTCTGAACGCTCATGTAGGTTCTTGGCCAGAGTGCAGGACCTCCATCTAACCCAGGAGGTGCACAGCCCCACCAGGGGAGACATCTTGTTGGACCTAGTGCTGGCCACGGGTGATGACCTGGTGAGGGGGCTGCGGGTGCTTGACCACCTGGGCGACAGCAATCATCGCCTACTGGAATTCACCATCCAGCGCAAGGTGGCAAAGGTGTGCAGTAAGGCAGCGGCCCTAGATTTTAGGAGGCCAAACTTCAACAAGCTAAGGAGGATAGTTGGTGAAGCACTGAGGTCCCAGAGGGGAGGGGAGCCAGGTGTCCAAGGAGAGTGGCCGCTCCTTAAGGAGACGATCCTCCAAGCCCAAAGGAAGGTAATCCCAACGAGGATCAAAGGGAGTAGGAGAGCACACCAAAAGCATCCGGGAATGTCTCCTTGCTAAAAAGGAGGCTTACACCCAATGGAAAGAAGGGGTCATCACCAGGGAGGACTATTCTGTAGTTGCTTGGGGATGTAGGGGGGTAGCTAGGAAGGCCAAGGCAGAGATGAAACTGGGACTAGCTTCCCAGATTAAGGACAATAAGAAGTCCTTTTTTAAATACATAGGGGGTAAAAAGAAGGTCCCGGGTAATGTGGGGCCCTTGCAGGACTCATTGGAAAATTTGGTCATCACACCAGACAGCAAAGCTAACATGTTTGATGATTTCTTTGCCTCTGTCTTCCTAAGTAGGGACCAGAACAGCCACCTCCCTGCTGGGCCCCCCTCGGGTCCCAGGGGAGGCACACCTGGGCCACGGGTTAGTGAGGATTTAGTTAGGGAGCTTCTGGAGTGGTTGGACGTATTCAAGTCAGCCGGTCCGGATGATCTCCGCCCTAGAGTTCTAAAGGAACTGGCCAAGGTCATTGCAAGTGCCCTGGCACAACTTTACGAGCACTCGTGGTGCTCTGGTGAGGTACTGGAGGACTGGAAGAGGGCCATCGTGGTTCCCATCTTCAAAAATGGCAGGAAGGAGGACCCAGGAAACTATAGGCTGGTTAGTCTTACCTCGATCCTAGGCAAGCTGTTTGAGAAAATTATGCTGGCACACATCCAGGAGGGGCCAGCAGGGGACTGCATGCTTAGGGGCAACCAACACAGGTTCATCAGTGGCAGGTCCTGTCAGACCAACCTGGTGGCCTTTTACGATCAAATCACCAGATCATTAGATGCAGGGGTAGCAGTGGATATAGTCTTCCTGGACTTCCAGAAGGCTTTTGACACTGTCTCTCACCCCGTTCTCATTAAGAAACTGGAGGGCTGTGGTGTAGACACCCACACAGTCAAATGGGTCACCAACTGGCTGAAGTGCCACACCCCGAGGGTGGTAGTGGATGGGTCCTTCTCAACCTGGAAGGACGTGGGCAGTGGGGTTTTGCAGGGCTCAGTCCTCAGGCCCACACTGTTCAACATCTTCATCAGTGATTTGGACGAGGGGGTAAAAAGCACCCTGTTCAAATTTGCTGATGACACTAAGATGTGGGGGGACCTGGGCACACTGGAAGAATGCAACAAGCTACAATCAGACCTAAACAGGTTACAAGGGTGGGCGGATGAGAATAGGATGGGTTTCAACACAGACAAGTGCAAGGTGATGCACCTCGGGAGGAACAACCGGCTCCATACCTACAGGTTAGGGAACTCCCCTCTTGTCAGCACGGAGGCGGAAAAGGATCTTGGGGTCATCAATGACTCCAAGATGAACATGGGCCGGCAGTGTGGGGAGGCAGTTAGGAAGGCCAACCGCACCTTGTCATGCATCCACAGATGCATCTCGAGCATGTCCAAAGAGGTGATCCTCCCTCTCTATGCAGAACTGGTCAGGCCGCAGTTGGAGTACTGTGTCCAGTTCTGGGTGCCACTCTTCAAGAGGGATGACAACAGCATGGAGAGGGTCCAGAGGAGGGCCACTCGTATGATCAAGGGACAACAGGGCAGGCCCTATGAGGACAGGCTACGGGACCTGAACCTGTTCAGCCTCCAGAAGAGAAGGCTGAGGGGGGATCTTGTGGCCTGTTATAAACTAGTCAGGGGGGATCATCAGGCACTGGGGGAGTCACTGTTCCCCTGAGCACCACCAGGAGTGACCAGGAAGAATGGTCACAGGCTGGCAGAGGGTAGGTTTAGGTTAGATATCAAGAGGCACTACTTCACAGTCAGGGCGGCTAGGGTCTGGAACCAACTTCCAAAAGAAGTGGTGCAGGCTCCTACCCTGGGGGTCTTTAAGAGGAGGTTAGATGAACATCTTGCTGGGGTCGTTTGACCCCAGTATTCTTTCCTGCCATGGCAGGGGGTCGGACTGGATGATCTGTTCAGGTGCCTTCCGACCCTAGAAACTATGAAACTATATCTGTTTAAACGTCAGGGTCTCTCCTTTGTCTAGTTTATCTCCAGGAAAAAAAGAAAGCATATGAGCAAGGAAGTACATTTTCACTACACTCCTATTTATCTACCTCTGATCCAAAAAATTACCAAGTAGCTGGATGAGTAGTACTATAATCTTTCTTGGTTCGCTTTCATTTTTCTTCAAAACACTTCTGGGATTGTCTTGTACCGTTATCATTGCAAGCACAGCTTGTCTCTCAATCCCCATGAGTATCATTGGTCCTTTCACAGTTGAAAATGACTATTCAAGGTGCAGTAATAGAAAACTATAGTGCCTACTTCTCTCTGCAAGTTTCTGACATGGTGGGCATGATTCTACATGGTGTTCTGCCTTTTATTACTTGCTGAACCTGCACAAAGTGTATCATTTCGCCAATAAAGTAGGTGTTTTTTTTACCATAGGTGTAAATCATAAAGGCTAGGTACAGACATTGCACTTTTTCCAGTTTAGGTGGTTGGAAACTGGTCTATACAGAAGCAAAGTTTGGGGCACATAGACTGCTTTAAAAATGGCAGATCCCAGTCTAAGACAGACCTGGATTGATGTAGTATCAGACTTATTTTATTTAGGTTTGACTGGTGCTTCAAATGTCAGTGCCAGGTCTGCTCATAAATCAAGGTAGGTCACTTTCCCCTGGCATCCCAGGGGCCTTTTGTGGGGGGCCACTAACCTGCCCTCACATGGATCTTTGGCTTGGCTTCTCCAGCCAAGTGGCCAGCAAGCCCTGCCCCAGAGCTCTCTAGATGTCAGCCAGGAAGGACAAAGGTGAGGGAGGGGGAAAGCAATGCCAGCAGTTCACCCTACATTCCTGGTGTAATTTATTGCATAAAATTATTGCAACATAAATGTGTGAAAACAGGAAGAGCCACTCTGCTAACTGATTTGAACTTTCAAAACTGCAGACTATATGAAAACTACAGATTCTGCAGACCCTGGGAGATGAGAGACAAACGAGTAAGGAACTGGAAGTGGCAGAAAGTGCAGGAGCAGCAGCCAAATGTGGGGAAAAGCTGCAGCAGAAGACATATACAGCAGCATAGAGTAGTACAGCTGGAGACTTCAGAGTAAAGGAACCAGGACGGTTGGACTATAGAAGCAGAACATGGATGCGGGAATGGCAGCTGAGCACACTTAGGACTGGAGGCTGCTTTGGGGCACCTCCAGAGGTGTGGGAGGGTATCAGGTTCTTTGAGTGAAGATACCACAATGTTATTGCTTATATGTTATTTAGCCATTAAGTGTGTTAACTTAAATATTAAAGTTTATCTTTTTGTATTTGTTTATTATTCTCTATCCCATTGGTTTGTGACCCTGATCCCCATGTGACCCTGGCTGTGGGGGTACCTGCAAAGCCACAAACCCAGATCTCTGGAGGTGCTCACAGCCTGGAACTGCCTGCCCTCCTAGAGTAAGGGAGGTTCCCCACACAGGAAGGCAGCTGGTGTCCCTGGACTTTTGGTTAGATACCACACAATTTACAACTATGTACATGTCGCGGGGCACTCCTGCGCCCCGCTCCTAAGGAGAGACCAGGAAGAGGAGAGGCCTGAAGCAACACAGATGGGGGTTGCTGGGGCAACCAGGCAGGTCATGTGGCCCAGAGAGGGGCAGGGCCAGGCCCTTATAAACAGCTAGGCCAAAGCCTAGGGAGCAGTTCCCTTCTGGCTGCCGCAGAAGCAGGAGCTCTGTGGCTGAGCTGAGCGGCCAGAGTCGGGGGTTGCAGCCTTACCCCTAACAGGCTGCAATGATGCAGGGAACAAGATCGCCCTGATGAGAGGTAGGACGGAGCGTTGGCTTTACGAGCAGGTAGGCTCTTCGTTGATTTTGTTACAGCTGTTCGGGCTTGGCTTTAAGTTACAGTTTACACCGGAGGACCGGGTGAGGCTGTAGGGGAGCGAGGAGGCCTCAGCGGGGCTCCCCAGCAGTTTGGGGGCTCCGGGTGCCCAGTAGGGGCACGGTGCCAGGGGGCCAGGCACGGCTACGGCCACCTGAGCCCCAAGCCCGGAGAGGGCGCAGTGCGGTGAGCACGGTGCACTTTGCCCAGTGGGGCAAAAGACCCAAGAAAGGGTCAAGGGGGCCAGGCACGGCTACGGCCACCTGAGCCCCAAGCGCGTGAGGCGTGCAGCGCGGGGAGCGCGGTACACAGGCCCCAGAGAGGGCGAGGCCCGGAGAGGGCGCAGATACGGCCCGGAGAGGGCGGAGCGCCGAGAGCGCGATACAGGCCCCAGAGAGGGCGAGGCCCGGAGAGGGCGCGGCGCGAGGAGCGCGATACAGGCCCCAGAGAGGGCGAGGCCCGGAGAGGGCGCGGCGCGAGGAGCGCGATACAGGCCCCAGAGAGGGCGAGGCCCGGAGAGGGCGCGGCGCGAGGAGCGCGATACAGGCCCCAGAGAGGGCGAGGCCCGGAGAGGGCGCAGTGCGGTGAGCACGGTGCACTTTGCCCAGTGGGGCAAAAGACCCAAGAGAGCCCCAAGCGGGGGCCAGGCACGGCTAAGGCCACCTGAGCCCCAAGCGGGGGCCAGGCACGGCTAAGGCCACCTGAGCCCCAGGCCCGGAGAGGGCGCAGAGCGAGGGAGCGCGATACAGGCCCCAGAGAGAGGGCGGAGCGCCGAGAGCGCGGTACAGGCCCCAGAGAGAGGGCGAGGCCCGGAGAGGGCGCAGAACAGGAAGGGGACCAGACAACGTCCCCCGGGACAGCTGCGAGGCTTGGGGCGTGCTAAAGGGGAGGTTTTGGAGGCACGCATTTGCCCATAAGGCTGGGGGAGAGGACCCCACTTTGGAGCGGTAGTGATACCATTGCGGCGCCGTTAGGTGCGAGTAGGCAGCCTCCCATACTGAACCAATAAGATCTAAGACGTGGCGGGCGAGTAGAGGGTGTCAGATCACCCTAATTGGCACGGCAAAGGGGCGCTCGCGAGCTCACGGCCGCTCGCGGGTCCACCCGTGACAGTACACTTTATTTACAAAGGGTTAAAGAAAAGGAAACTTATTAATAAACAACTGTTAAACTATCAAGACCTTATTCACACCATCAGTCAATAATGTTGTACACGATGATGGCCTCAGATGATATGTGTACATGGGTAGCCTGGACTGAATGCCCAGGAAGACAGAGCTGCTTCTGTGCTCCTCCTGCAGGAAGCGTGGGTGGGTCCTTTCTGTGAGGGTTTCACAAGGCATGTCCCAGGGGTTTCCATGCTGCAGACAGGTGCTGCCTCACCAAAATTCCTGTAAAATAGTTTACCCTGCCCAGGCCCTCATCCCCTAACACACACAGAGCAGGATCTGGGCTGGGACTCTGGCAATCCCCTGCCCACACCCACATACCCCTGCTTGCCAGGCAGTCAAAGTCCACCCCCGCCCTTGAGTCTTAACTATTTCACAGGGGCTCTGCCCTGTGTGAGCAGGACTAATGTCCCCAAGTTCTGCCTCCCACCAAAGCTATCGGGAAGCTGGATCAATCTCTGTCCAGCCCCCCTCCCCTCTAGTGAACCTCATAACACACAGGGGCTTGCAAAAGAGTCCGCCTCACTGGGGGGGGGGGTCTCCAGAAGGGCCAAGTGGTCCTCCAAGCTGCTGGGCAGGGCTCCCAGGGGAAAAGGAGCAAGAGAGGTGCTGTGGCTGGGCTTGCTACCCTCCATCCCACAGCACAGCCTACATTTTTGCCAGGCTCTGGCAGCTCTGAAGATGGGATGCTGAACCCAAGCTCTACCTCAGCCTCTGTGCTTCTGTCACACCTCTCCCTTTTCCCCAAAACATCTGCCTCCAGAATGGGCTTCATCTGCCCTTATCACATGATCTCTGGGGAGCTATTTTCCCCTTTCCAAAATGGCTGCCTCAGAGAGGGGTTCATTTGCCTGTATCAAATGGTCTCCTAGGAGCCTTGCTGTCCCATGCTGCTGCCTGGCTCAGTTCACCATGGGACCTTGTTTCATAGTTTCATAGTAGCTAGGGTCAGCAGGGACCTGAACAGATCATCTAGCCTGACCCCCTGCCTTGAAAACTGCATTGAAAAAAGACAATTATGATCTCATTTAAATCAGGTTTATACTGTTATAATATTTTATTGCCTTATTATGAGTGGTTCCTTGTCTATTCCAGAATTAAATCAGAATCCCCCACTTCAGCCACATAGACCCTCAGCAATATCAGAGAACAACTTTCTGACAGTCCTTTCCTAGAATCAATGATTCCTCTTTGACAGTAAATGAGTTGTCAGATTTCAACAAGATTTCAAATAGAATCTAAACTTTCTAGAAAGTTAAATCTCAAATCCCAGGTTGATGCAGACAAATTATAGGAGATATTTTCTCTTGTCAATATTTCAGAATGCATTGACAGTGTTCACCCAGGCTAGAGACAGACATTCAAAAATCCTGAGCCTGAATTGATCCAGTCTTTGCAGGTTAGTCTAACCTGGCTAGGCTAATCAGTTTTGTAACCAGACAGACATCCCAGAAATGCAGGCGCATGCCGCAGTGACTCAGGCCAGAAGCCGGGAGGCTCTAGAGCAGCCCTCCCTTTCTACCACAGCATGGAGGTGAGGGGGGTGTGGCCAGGCTCTGGCAGGATGCTGTGATTAGCCTAGCAGGGAATTGATGACAGTGTTTATCCCCCAATTAAGAAAACAACAAAGGGACATTACCAGCTACTTGTTGATTCTGCCTGTTGATTCAGCATGGACCTTAGCCAGTATGTGGTCTGCTAGCTAATACATAGATACCTCCTCAGCAAGGCAGAGGGAGGGGGCAATTCCTACGTAGCAGGAAGTGGTGAGGGGTGGGGGGAAGCAGCCTGCAGTCTCTAGAGCTCTGGCCAGGGAGCAGAGGGGAAGGGCCAGCTGTGCTGTGGAGCAGAGAGCCCCGCCCAGCCCAGAGAGCATGCCGGGATGCTGGGGGAGTCTGGTTTATCTTAAACCAGCAAGGCACCTGGGACAGCCATTGCATAAACTAGTTTGAGCCAAATCAGTTAAGTCTATGTCTACGTTCAACCAAGTTTATCTCAAACCGGTTTCAGCCATTTTCAAACTGGTTAATGTGCACTGAACATCTGTTCTGTTACAGGTTTAAACCAGTTTCTCATCACTTAAACCAGTGTATGTGTAATGTCTGTCCCTAGCCCCCAGAACTAAATACACTTTGCTATTATATGATGATCTCATACTGCATTTATATCACACAGGATCTGTGTAACACACACACACATACTCAAACACAAAATTGGTATTGAACATATACTGCACTGTCTTGCTTACAGTGAATATCATCATCTGATACATACTTACATGTGTGCTAAATGACTGAAATCCCAAAGGAATCCGAATAGATACTCTAAAAGATGTTCCTTGACAGATTATTTCTGATAGTGTTTAGAAAAAATTCCACAAATCACATTTGTAATGAGAACGTACTGTGCAATGAGAAGGTTACATAAGGCAGTACCATATTAAGCATCAAAATATGGTAGGAGGCTTGAGCAGACTTTGCCATAATATCAGGTTAGTGCCTCACTGATAGGGCCCTATCAAATTCATGGAAGAAGTGGTATGTGCTGCCATTCCTTTAATCTTGCAGGTTGCCCTGTGTGCCTCCCCAACATTGATTGATGGAGAGACCCCACTTGCAGCTCACTCCTAATCAGTAAGGAACTGAAAACTGTGGTTTTAAACATGGTGCTGTGTTTGCCTCCCCACCAGTCACAGCAAGCAGCAGGCCTGCCAGTGCCTCTTAGCCAATAAGCAGCAGGGTCCCAAATCTAGAGAAGCTGACTTCTATGTTTTATTGGATTACACAAGTGAAATAGCAGCACTTCTATAGCACCTGTTATATGTCACTGAAGTGAAAGCTATGCCACACATTTTGGTTTCGGCTACTATAGGCCAGCTTGAATGTGGAAGATAAGGCATTTTTTTCAATGACACACATTTTGACCCACTTTTAACCTCATCTCTCACTTTAAATTAGCAATGTCCAGACTTGTGCCCTCACCCCTTAACTGTGATTCCACAACAGTTGCCGTTGAGATACAGGAGTCCCTAGCCTATTAGCTCCATGCCAGCTGCTTGTGAATTAAATAAATGTTTATGTTAAATACTAGGTGTCAATTGATGTAAAATTGCAGAGATCCACTGAATTCAATGAACGTATGTTGATTTATGCTTGCTAAGGATCTGGCCCCTTTCCTAGCTATCCTGATTTGGTGGAAAGTCAGAACTTTAAGTAACTGAAAATGCAGATCGTTGCTGAGCTTGTGCATGGGAAGGAAAGTGAGGTTTCCGTTTTGCTTTGCTGTGTTCTGCTTTGATGGCTCAGAGAAACATAATCATATCTATGTAACGCAGGGAGGTACTATTAGACAAGAAGCTATGAGAAGGCATAGTGTTTTATCTCTTAGAGGCAGTATAAAATGAAAACTCTCTGGAGACCTAGATACGCTCCATTTACCTAGTTTTACTCTAGGAGAGGGAGCATTCTTAATGTTTGGAAAGCCACCAACATCTAGCAGTTACCAATGTAAATAAATAATAAAATAAAATGGCAAAATATTAAGGGGGGAAAGGAGACTTTTAAAAGCTAGGTACCTCTAGGGAACTTTTTGAGTTTGACTTGCTTTGCTTTCTCTAGTCAAAAGAAAGAAATTAACTGTTTAAATATTTAATTAATGTTGCAATCAATAGTAAGAACACTTCACATTCCCTTCCAGTTCAGAAGGGGTTTGTGCTTTAACGTGATTATAAAAGCTGTCTTTGTTTATACCAGTGGGGACTGTGCCACAAATAGCACCCATACTCTCCCCAAGTACCACCCCAATTTCCTTTCACTGGCTGCTCTGCTGCTCTGCTTTCTGCTCCCTTCTCTATCTGCTGCTGTGCTGCCTGTCTTCTCCCTGAGCAGAGGTTGCCCATTCCACTTGTAGTGTCCATGCCTCTGATTTATACAACCAGTGCTAACATTTATATCTTGGGTATTCGTCTCTGAATTACCTGTGGTGGAGAAGAAGCAGCTGTATTTTTCTCTACTAAGAAAAATTAAATTTGAACATAAAGTCAGATTTGGAAAGGTACTTTGGTACCACGTACAGATAGGAAGCTAGTGGGATTTTGTAGCTCCCATTGATTTTTTTTCTGTAGGTACCAATTTGTATCTTTCTGCACCTAAAGTCTTTGGAAGATGTGACTCATTGTCCATTAAGGCCTACATTGAAGAGGGGAAGGGGGATATGTCAGGTAATGTACTGGATGAACTATATATTTAGTAGGAAAAGATTTTAGACAAGCTTATAGGCACAACTGGTCTACAGAAAATATGATTTCTGTGTTTCCTGTTAATTTTTCCTGGAGTGGAAAGGAAGATTGTAGACCTTTGAGTTATGGTAGCATACAAAATAACCCATAAAGATCTGACTGAGCAAGGAACAAAAAAAAGTTATTTTAATGATTTCTAATGTTGTAAATTATCGGGTCACTCCTGCAAGTTGTTGATAATTGTTTTCCTTGTACACCAGCCATTAAGTTCTTTTAAAGTGTTTAAAATGAGAAATAATATATACATGTATGCATATGTGTGTGTTTATATATATGTGTGTGTGTGTGGATGTGTATATATATTATATATGTGTGTGTGTGTGTGTGTGTGTGTGTGTATGTGTATGTACACATACTCTTCCCTCATTCTTCAGTAACATCCTAGCCTCTCACTGTGATAAAAATTACTCAGTGTATTTAGTTTTAAATGTGTCCTTTCTTGAAATTTTGAAGTACTGGTCTGAAGCAAATGGGTATAGCTTCTTTTATATCAATTAATAATAGTGAAGCTACATATGATCTGCTACAGCTATAAAATATTCTTTAAAAAATAAAAAATAAAATACATGAAACTATGAGCAACACAATTTAAAAACACTAACCAATTAATTTCTCCAGTTGTCCTCATGTAATACATTAATTCCTTAATTGATCCAAAGTCCTTAACACTACAATAACTAAGATGCATATAATGTACCTGAGGCTACTGTTTGCATTTGGAGCTCTGATTTTGCTGACAGTTATGGTGGGTGGATGGAACTGCATCAGGACAACTGCTTAGGTCTAGATTGTGCAAATATTACTCACAGTGATTTCAAATGCCTAGAGCAAGAGGGCTTTCATCCTCACTGGGCCCATGTTGTTAATACTATAATGAATAAGAATACAATTTCATAGATTTCATAGACATTAGGGCTGGAAGGGACTTCAGGAGATCATCGAGTCCAGCCCCCTGCCCAAAGGGCAGGAAGTCAGCTGGGGTCATAGGATCCCAGCAAGATAAGCATCCAATTTCCTCTTGAAGGTGCTCAATGTAGGTGCTTGAACCACCTCCGCTGGCAGACTGTTCCAGACCTTGGGGGCTCGGACAATAAAGAAATTCTTCCTTATGTCCAGCCTGAAACGGTCTTGCAGGAGTTTGTGATCATTTGACCTTGTCATCCCTTGGGGCGCTCTGGTGAACAGACGGTCCCCCAGATCCTGGAGGTAAAAATTATTTAGTGTAAGTACTAAAGTTATATTTAGATGGATCTAACTATGGTTAGGTCAGTCTAAAAGCCTAATCATACAGGTGTCCAGGGTGGATAAATTGAGCAAAAAATGGTGTTCCTGATCTAACCGTTTGTTACACATTATAGTTTAAGCTTCTTGTATTTTGATTAGCGTTAGTGTTAGCTCAGGTTTGGAGCAGTCAACACATTAGGGCAAGCAGAGTCCTTGAGGACTGAAAGGTAAGAATCTCACCCTGCTTCTCTCCCATTTTGGGATCCCCACTGTCCTCTGTCCCTCAGATCTCCTTCTGCCCTCCCCACCCCCTGAGGCTCCCTTTAACTCCTCCCCTAGCTCTCGCAGCTCACCACAACCCCTGTGTTCCTTGGTTTACTTGTGGATTTGTAGCCCAGAGAGTAGCAGCAGCAGTAGCAGCAGGTTCCCCTTCTCTATCTGCTCCCCCAGGACAGTGTTGGCATCCACAAGTAATCTGGGTGCTGCAGAGTGGGGTGAGCAGGGAACCGGGGTGCTGGGGGAGGGCCAAGGGACAGTGGGCCCAATCTGGGGGGGAGGCAGGGTGGGCAACAGGTCAACCAAGACTGGTAACTCCTCCCTTCCCCTTTCCCCTCACACTCCTCACCACCCCAGGGGCATGCCTGTTGCCCCTCAACCCTTGTGGCTCACCTGCACTCCCCATTTTCCTGGCTTATTTGTGGCTGCCAATGCTGTCTTAGGGGAGCAGGCAGGGAAGGTGAACATGAATGGAGACTGGATGAAGTGAACAAGTATACACACCCTAGTAACAAATATATATATATATATATATATATATATATATATATATATATATATATATATATATATATATATATATATATATATATATATATATATATATATATATATATATATATATATATAAAATACACACACACACACACACACACACACATATATATGTATATGTATATATGTATATATATATGTATATATATATATATACATATATTATATATATTAATATTTTTAAATCACTTTAAAATGAATTAATGTCACTCTTCATCCAACCTGGGAATCTGCAAAAAGGGAGAAAACAGGTGAAGTCAAGGCCTTATGGACTCCACATCCTGGTAGCCAGGGAGAATGTACTTGCTAGATCATCATCCATGAGACCTTGATGGAAGTTCTTATCTTCCAGGGTGGGTGGCTAATGCTGTGATCCTCAAGCATCTTCTCTAATAAATGCCTGAGCAGAATTAAACAGTCTAAACTAAGGAAGATATAGCACTTACCAAAAAATAAACTCCCTGGTAACCAGTTGTAGGATATTTCTGATGGACGTATAAATTGGCCCATCAGTGCTCCTAAGAGGAGAAAAAGAATGTGAAACCACGTTGTCATTTTCCCTCATCTGTATTGTCAGTCATTACTAAAGAGTGAAAATGTTAGTGGGATACCTACAAACTGCTTATTCACACCTCAGAACAATGTAATCTGAGTATGTGAGGCTCCTCTATTTCTCCTTCTCTTCTCCATAAATCCTTAAAAATAAGTGATTTTCTCTGGTTACTTTACTGAAAATAAAACCAGCCTTAAATGGCAAATAAATATTTCCATGATGCTTCAAGGGCTTCTGATAGCATAAGTGACCCCTGAATTTATCTTAATATCAACTGGTATGCCATCATCTTCTCCTATGGCCTTAAACATCTTGACTTATATTTACAATATTTTTTTCTCATGTGATCATTTTACCTTTCCTAATAATCTTTTCTGATTTATGTGACCAAATATAACTCCATCTATTTCCAAAGTTGTGGGAATGTGTGTGTATACAATGTCCCCAGTGCACAGAGCTCATCTGTCATTTTCATTTCAATCCAGTGTCTGCAGCAAGCATACCTTCCTGTAAATGAATTCAGTCAGCACCTCAAGAAAGGCATCCTAGTCAAAGGCTTCTGCATTGTATTTTAAAGTCATTGCTTTACTTACAGCATCATGTAAGAAGACAGCTCTATATTCCTCAACTCCATTCTTTACTTTCTACCCAGTATCAATTGAAGATTACTTCGGTACCTCAACATAGTCAGCATTCTTTCAAGAAGCCATTTAAGAGAACAGCTAAAGACTGAATGACCACATTTCATTGCATATGGGTAATTCATGCTTAAAAGGATAAATTATGTTTTAGTGTTTGTGGTCCATAATTTTATTCTGCCCTATCAAAACATTTGCAACTTATCACCACATCCTTTTCTGTACAAGTAATAAATTCTTTGACTTCTAAAAACTTGATGTAAACTACAAATAAGCTTCGCTTTAGGACCTAGGGTTACAATTATTCTGTCTAATTATTATGCAATAATAATAATCATTATTATGAATATTATTATACCTGAGTGATACTTTTCCAGGAGAATAGAAGAAATGTTATGTCCAATAGCAATTTTTGTAATCTTTAAATTAAATAAATAATTTGAATAAAAAGTACTATATTATATCAGACATTCCCACTTGACCTCAGACCTATGTTATTTGCAGATTGTTTCAAGAGTGTCAACTAGAATTATATTTACTCATGCCAATGTAATAATTACTCATATAATTTTAATCAATTCAGTTTGATGAAAAAGTTTTTATCAACTTTAAAAATCAGCAAAGTGTCCCATTTCTATTATTTCAAGTTTGAGAAGTAAGGTGCACACAGCAAGGTTGGCATGTTTATGCACATCAGTGGCTTGAATCATGTAGGTATATCCTGTCTCCTCTTGTTAAATGGATCTTTGTGAGTTGCCCTTCTCCACACCTGTTCCCATCTGAATTCATCTTTCTTCAATGGATGACCAGAAGCATGCAAAATACACCACATAATCCAGTAATGCCTCATAAAATGGGAGTAGGAGTTCTCTACTGGAAATATCTTGCTTTAAACAGCATAGGGTTGCATTTGCTTTCTTCAAAACCACATCACAGTCTCATAATCAATGTATTATTGATGAATAAACTCAGATCTTTCTCTTGCTTTGTAGTTTCAACCTGAATTTTTTCTTATTAGTTTCTAAATACATGACCTTTATCTTTGCACTATTAAATTTCATCCCATTTCTATTGTTTCAGACCTCAGTATCATCCAGTTCTTCCTGAATAATATCCCGTTCTGGATTGATCTTGCCTCCCAACTTTCACCTGTATATTTCATTGGCATGCTGCTTCTTTTTGTGCCATGTTTATAAGTGAAAATATTTCTTAAGATTGATCTCAACACTGACTTTTGCAGAATTCCACAATAAGCTCCCTCCAGCCCAATTGTTCCTCTTTCAACACAAGAGACAGCACCAAATGAGAGTGTTGACTTGTCAACAGTGATTCAGAGAGAATTGTCAGTGTCACTTCACTTCCCACAGTGCACTGCTGTCCTTAAAGAATTCTAACACTCCCATAACACGTGGTAATATGTTACAATGAACATACTGTTTGGTATGACTGACAGCAGAGGCAAATCTTGACTAAATCCCATAGCTGATCCGAAGTACATTCAATCTGATCTATAATCTTCTGCTATTATACTCTCAGGGCTTTTTTGACCAGCTGTAATTCTGAATTTTATCCATCCAGGCAATAAAAATGAGGTTGTCATTCTAGTGCACTTGTATTGCAAATCCTACAAGACTCTACACACTTACATTTAGAATTCACACAAAACCAATAAATAAACTGGCCAATTATATTTTCTCACAGATACAATTAATTGACATAAAACCTAGTGAAGATTTAAAAAAAATAAATATCAAACTGCTCCTTCAAACTGTAGATCTGGAGACACCAGTAATAACAATGGGTGGGTGAGCGGGGGACAAGCATTGGATGCTGCCTAAGAGGGAAGCATCATAATGAAGCTAGGGGGCACCTCACCCTCTTGTCCCCTCCCAGTTAACCCTGCCCCTTCCCTGCAGTGGCTCTGGCAGTAAGGAGGGCAAAGAAGCAGCCATAGCATGCAGCATATAAGGCTCTCAGGCTTTGCTGCTAGGGAGATGTCACCTCCTTTTTTGCTACTGAAAACCAGTGTATTTGGGCCACTTGACATGTACGTGGGTGGCAAAAAAAGGAAGTGACATCTCCCCTCCAGGTCTTTTCTGTCAGACTTAAGTAGCTATTAATAGTAGTAGTAAGTGAACTCCATTTCTGTGCATGCCAGATAAAAACATAATTCAGTTGACAATGCTGGTCCCACTTGTTTTGCCTGTAGTTTACATTATGACAGCCATGGGCTATCTGCATATATGGTAAACCACTTCAGGGCACAGGAACTGTTCATCCCCACTGTTTGCTTTGCAATGTAATTGTACTTTCTTTAACTGCATACTTGGTGAAACTAATTAGAAGACATTAATTTAGAAGTTTCTAAAGAAGCCCTGAACTGACTAGGTCCTCTTCATTTCAAAGCTACTGTTAGGGTGCAAAAAGACATCACCCTTGTGCCACCCGAAAAGTTCTTATGGCAGCACCACTTGCAAGCAAACATATATTCTTGCCCCTTGTTGTGCACCAATTTTCCCAAAAGGCTTGTGTGAGCACACCTAATCACAGCTTGTGACACCTTAAAAGGGAGGACATCTGTTTACTTATTGAACCCATGTAAATTCCCCTGTGCAGGGATTACCTGGGCATACATCTGCAAGTGAGGGAACCCATGGTGTTCCCCCCTTACAGACATATGACTCACAACAGGGCACACCCCTGGAGACATTATCCCACAGGATCAGGCACCTGATACTCCATTCACATTTTATGCTGCCATGCCCTGACCAAGGTCAAGTGTCTGCAAAGTGTCAGGGGAATCCCTGGGTGAGTACATAGCCTTTTCTTCATCATAGATTTAGAAGAGACCTTGGTCATCTAGCCCAAACCCTACTCAAAGCAGGACTATCCCCAACTAGATCATTCCAGCCAGGGCTTTGTTGAGCCAGGTCTTAAAAACCTCTAAGGATGGAAATTTCACCACCTCTCTAGTGGTGCTTCACCACCTTCCTAGTGAGAGAGTTCTTCATAATATCCAACCTAAATGTCCCTTGTTGCAACTTGAAACCATTGCAATGGTCCCAGTCCCAATGTTTTGCATTAATGGAGTACCCTGTATTGTTATTGTAGTCAGAAATTTCTGACCTCTGTGTGGCAGTGGTGGCCTGGACAGTGGCAGCAGCTGGGGTGGTGACAACTGGGCCTAAACTGGTACTTGGGACTGGTGCCCACTCAGTCATAGCTTGTTCACTGCAGTACCCTGAGGTAGCATATAGGTCCCCAATAGACAGGTCCCTACTGTCCTTTTTTATGTCTAAAGGAATAAAATTATCAGAATAGATGCAAAACTTCATCTGTCTGTTTCTTCTTAACCATTGGACTGATACTGTGGTACCCCAGAGAAAATGTGAGCCATGATTTGTAAGACCTACATATTATGAAGGACAGACATATTTGGGTGTCTCTAAGCCTACATACATTTGTACACATACAAAGCCTTCTGCTTTGGGCAACATAACATGACCTTTAAAAAGAGACTTTATCATGCCAATTTATTTCTTACATCATTCATTTTATTATATTACCAGGCCTTTTAATCATTATGTTGTGTTTGGCTTTTGCTTTGCTATCTGTTGCATTCCTCCACCCTTGTTTACATCTTCTAAGGTCTTATTAATTAATGTGCTCTTTATACATCTATATAGCTATGATATAGTTGACATTCCACATGTTAATCTTTTTTCCTTACATAGGTATTGCAGATTTAGAAACTGAGGTCATTGTCTGTGATTCCTGTGATTATTTAACCTTATGGCATTTTCAATAAAGGTACGCTATACAAATTTCTTCAACTCTCAATGTGCCATATAATTCCCCTAACATCATACTACTTATGGAAACTGGATGCCTTTCTTTGTCAAAAGTGTTTTTGTCAAAAGTGTTTTTGCTGGATAACCATAAATCAAACACATTCTTCCTTACACAAATGTCAAACCAGATTATCTCCATTTGCATTAACTGGCCTCCCATTACTAAAGGAAAGACACCATCACATATTACATCTGTGGTTTCCAAAGAGCATTTTGTTTTTTCAGCAAACAGGCTTTGTATGTTAAGATTGTTTCTTGCTAAGGAAATACGCTTAGCAATTCCTTAACAACAAACTCTTTCCCACCTGCTCCACTATATGTGTGTACATCCTACTAGAAGAAAAATTAATACCATGTCTGGGAGGCTCATTACCACTTTCTGTACTATCACTCTTACTCTGTGTCCTGGGTTCTTCTCTTTCTACCTGAAATATTGTTGCACTGATGGGGCACGTCCACACATGCAAGCACGTGCGCTCGCAGCAATTCAAATGGAAGCAGTGCACATTTGAGCCGTGGCTTTTTGCCTCAGCTCACATACCCAGGCATGCACTTTGTTATGGAGCAAATTGTGCCACTTGAAGCAAAATAACCCGGCCTGGTTTTTCCTGGATCTGCGGCCAGAGCCCAGGGCCAGCATCTGTGCTGTCTCCAGCAGTATAAAAAGCTACCCTATTCTAGCCCCATCAGTACAAAAAGCTGCCCTGGTAAGTAGCTCAGGGCTATCACTCTCAGGAGTTTCTGGGTCCCAGGCAATTGGTACCTGTGGACACTACCCCTTGTGCCAGCTGGACTGCTAAAGCATCCCTGAGAGTTCCCTGCACCCTTTACCCAGTGCAGCAGTCTGGCAGTGGGGGCTGCTTCCTGGTTGTTGTGACCTGCTGCACACCTGCCAGACCCAGATGAGGCATCTGCCCCCCTGGGTCGACTGCCAGTGAACTGTGGCTGCAGACTTGGCCTTTGTGTGGCACTACTGCCATGTGTGCCTCCTACCCAGCCAACTGGGCAGCTATTACCCAGATGTTTCAGGTGTGGTGGCCTGCTTTGAACTGTCAAAGCAGTTGGCCAGAAGGTCAGCCATAGCCAGCTGGGTCTGAGGTGCCAGCTCTGAGCAGGCAGGCTCCAGCCACTGGCCTCCCTAGTAGGAATTCTGGTGTTCCCTATTGAAAAACTGAAAAATCCCTGATAAAAGAATCCCGAAGTCACTCTGTAAAATACCCCACAATCCATGTTCTTCCACAATTAAAACAAAAGACCACTAGAAAGAGAAAGAACGACAGTGATCAGCTGGGCAATTTTTTATTGCTATATCTACAGTGTTAAAGCAATTTGGAAGCCTACCAGTGTCTCTATCACAATAATAAAGTGAATTCTAAATAGATGTTTCATGAATACATGAATATATGCTTTGCTGCCCATACAGGGACTACAGCCACCAACAGGGGCTACCCCACCCCGCAGGGCCCACATGCCCTGTCCCACCCCTGCTTGCGCTCCCAGCTCCCTGGATTGCTGCCTCACCTGGCCCCATCCCCTGCTGGCTCCTGCAGCCCCCACCATGGTTGCCCCACCCGGCCCCATCTCCCACTTGGACCTGCAGCCCTCCATAGCTACCTTCCCCCACCCCAGCCTCCAGCACTTAAAAAAAAAAGGTTGTACTCATTGAGCAGGGACTGTGGGGGCTCCAGGGCCTCCTGTGTAGATGGGGCCCCAGTGACTCAGGCGGGCAGCTAGGACTGCTGATAAGTGCTGGGGGGGGGGTTGTTTCCCCACCCGGGATGCTGTGGTGGGGGGAAGGGATCAGGGGGATCAGGAGGGATGTAGGGGATGAGGCTGCATAGGGAAGGGATCAGAGGGGCTTGGGGGGCCAGAAGGGGTCTCTCCCATCGTCCCCTCCCCCCTCCTCCAGGCCTTCGACCCCTTAGTTACCAGTAGGGGACCCTGGGTCCAGCTTCCTGCATGGGCGGCCAGTGTGCTTCAGCACCAGGGTGAGGGCTAACCATAGAGATGCTCTGGCAGCTAGAGCATCTCTATGGAAGACTCAGCCTCTGGTTGCCTCAGGTCTGGGACCATGCCCTGCACTGCTTTTTTTCTCTGCAGGGTTTTTTGACCCCTAGATATCTAGGGGTCTAATTTTGCCCCCCTGTTGCAAATTTGCAGCACAGGGAACATTTTCTCATTCCTGCATGTGCCTCTTGCAGCGTCTCAAAGGCATCTGAGATGCTGCAAGAGGCACATGTGGGCTCCTCTAGATGTGCCCATGAAGGGTTACCCTGCTGTTTTCATCCTGTTTATCTTAACTCTAGTCATCAGTCTAAAAGTAACAATGCATTTCAGTACTTCTCACATGTAACAATACCTTCAATGCTACCTACAAACTCAATACACATTGTTTAAGCTATTCAAAGTATAATATTCTATAAAAATGTAAACAAATGTATATTAAATATCATGGAAGTCTCAGTTAATTGCTATTAAGATCCAATTCACAAGAGATTATTTGACAACTTCTATTAGAAAAAGTGACACAAGTAGACCCAGGAATAGATGATCATGGGTACTCAACAGAGACATAGATTAGGGCCTATTAGGAGAAAACTCATCCTGCTACTGTCAGTACCTTGCCTTCACTGCAGCTAAAGGCAGATCCTTAGTTTCCAATGCTGAGACTATGCAACACCAATCCAGCCCTATTAACACTGATTTTTAAAAGACTAAAATGAGTACGTACATCTCCTCCTGTACTACATCTGCCCCACATGTAAGGCTTGAGCTTTCCAAGGTCCCAACAAATTTGTATAATTAGGCTGAAAGATTTATGACTCCTTCTCCTATTCAGTGGAGTGCTGTCATCTGTATATTATTTTTCCTAGTCTAGTTTTAAAATCATATGTGACAAGGACTTTCATCATTCTCTTGGGTGGTCTACTCAGCATCTTTCAAAATCTCTAAATGATTTTTTTTCCCTGACATCCTGCTTATGTTTTAATCTCCATTTCTAATCTGCAACATGTAGATTTAAAAAAACCCCAAAAAAACAAAAAACAACCTCTTTAAAAAATGAAAGAACTTTTACAAGAAAACTACCGGTCACTTAGCCAAATTTTATCATCCTAAAGTTCTCCTATGCAACTCAGTTCTGGACAGGCAAGCAGCTGAAAAGATGACACCAGCCACAACAAGTCTGCTGAAGCCAGGGACCTAAAATAGGAAAGGTAGGACTTGAAATTAGGGAGTAATTTCCCATAATCACAAAGCACCTACACATTTTCCGTCTGCTATGCAGTCATATTTTGTGTAGTCTTCTGTAAGACAAAGGTTAGGAGTTTGTCTGAATTTTCTGCAACAAAATGTAGTTAAGCAGCATTCATAAAATAACTACAATCATTTTAGTGAACTGAATTTTGCAAAACTGAGCTCATGCATTTTGACCAGCTCTAACTCAAAGTTAAGTTCAAGTCCAAGGGGCATTTTAAAATTATTTTTATTTCAAGTTCCCATCAAGTGTGGCTCACTTTACGGCCTCAGATATAAAAGTGTTAAGTTCTTTATGGTTGCCAGGAGTTTGTCTAGCAGCTTAAGATATATTCTCAGCTGGAAGTTTAATAGATTTTGAAGTCTCTAAAAGTATTGTTGATACTTACACACAATGGTTAAGAATGGCTTTAACAACACTTGTAGGAATTTGTAACTCACAATTCAAAAGAGCTCAGTCACTGAACCAACAGTGTTTTCAAAATTTTTTTTTTTTCTGCAACAGTTTCAATCACTACAATGGCCTTCCCAAAATAATTATGAGGCAAGGCTCTTTCTCCCAGTGCAGATGGTTCATTAAAGCCAGAGCAAGGCTGTTGTATATTCCCAACAAGGCAAAATTTAAAGAGTAAAAGACACACCTAACCATTTAAATGTCTTTTTAAACAGGCCTACAGCTACACAGAGGAGGTAAATTTTAATGTCAACAAAGGACCATTTTTTCATTTTGTTGAAAGTGATTTTTAAAAATGTTTTGAAATGAAAAAGTAATCTTCAGTCATCAGTAAAAAAATCATCAGTATCATGGAATTATGAGATTTAAAAGCCATATTACACCTATTTCAGGGGTGTTTCTCTCATCCATTGACTACAGCTACATTCATTCCCTCCTTCCCAACCCCATCCCCAAATGTCTCTCAACTACTGACCAGCTCACTTTACATTTTAACTGACTGGCTTTCTTTCATACTACTGGCCTCTGGCTGCTTTATTACTCCATCCAAGAAAAGCACAGACCATCTGCAGATGCTTCTTCTGAGGGGTAATTAGACCCGAAAACTTGCAAAGAAGATTTTTTTCCAACTATTTGAGTTGGTCTAATGCAAAATACTGGATTTACCCAAATAACCTTGTGTGCCCATACTATACCTATTACATTCTAATATATTAATGGTGCATGAACTATAAAGAAAATTTCATCTACCAGTAACTACGAAATCACAAATCTAGCATTGTGGGAAGTTCCTGGTGCAAGTTCTGGTCTTAATATTACATTATGTTAATATCTGACAAAATTCATTAATTGCTGACATCACCCCCAATTTACACTAATGTAAAAGTAGAACATCATTCTAACAGACTAAGAATAATGGGAATTACTTGAAGCAATTCCAGTAATTCAAAGTACACTGTAAATACACGTAC